>NC_060182.1:19214383-19524221 GCF_021184085.1 Oncorhynchus gorbuscha
TATGGCTCCTACCTCTGGGTCCTGTAGGCGGGTCAGGTTGGGGTAGAGATAGAATTTGATCCCTTCAGACGCCCCTGGCAGAGTCACTCCACGCACCAGCAGCACAATAAGCATGACGAAAGGGAAAGTTGCTGTGATATACACCACCTAGAGAAAACAGATAAGAGGCAATTATAGATTTATTAGCTGATTTAAGGTTTCATAACATAATGGAACTTGGAGAGGATGCTTGAGGTAGAAGTGACCCCCAACTACAGATCCAGGATTTGATTACCATATCCCCAATTCTTAAAGGGATAAAGAAATATCTGATCCTGTGTCAATGGTTAATTCCTTAGGGCTCCAGAGAGAGCCCATCAACTGAGGCCAAGGTTTCAAAATATAAAAGGTGGCGCAGCCATTTTACAGAATGGAATGTTTTTTGCTAGGAAATAAATTGGTTTAAACAAATAGGAAAGGGAGCATGGAATATACAGAAGGACACAACTGCACAAAGATAGTTGACTGTTGTGGACGGCATTGTGTGAGGTGTTTTCAGTTGGGGTGGGAAGCTGGAGTGAGTGCATGGATATATACTTTACAATAGCCTTTTAACTGAAGTAACAGCTGCCGTCATATAAGTAGTGGCCTCCATAACATAACCTGGTGACCTGTAGAGCTCTGTGTTTGCTCTAGGTGCGTGGGGATAAGAATATGTATTACATGGTAATAATGACAGCCTTTTACAGTGTAGATTTAAGCCACTCCCTTGTTAAGATATGGTAATGAACAATTCAAGATGGAGCCGACAGAGATGGTTGCCTCGCTTCGAGTCCTTAGGAAACTACCCAGTATTTCCTTTTTTTATGTATTATTTCTTACATTGTTACCCCAGGAAATCTTAAGTCTTATTACATATAGCCGGGAAGAACTATTGAATGTAAGAGCGACATCAACTTACCAACATTACGACCAGGAATACGACTTTCCCGAAGGGGATCCTCTATTTGGACCACCACTCAGGACAATGGGTCTAACCCCAGAAGCCGACCCAAAACAACAGCGCCACAGAAGGGGCAGACGGAGCGACCTCCTGGTCAGGCTCCGTAGAGGTGCACATCGCCCACCACTCCCAAGTATACTATTCGACAATGTCCAGTCTCTTGACAACAATGTAGATGAAATTCAAGCAAGTGTTGCCTTCCAGAAAGACATCAAAGATTGTAACATTCTCTGTTTCACGGAAACATGGCTCTCTCTGGATATGTTGTCAGAATCGGTTCAGCCACCGTGCCTCTCCATGCATCCCGCCGACAGAGATAAACACCTCTCTGGGAAGAGGAAGGGCGGGGGTGTATGCTTCATGACTAACAACTCATGGTGTAATCATAAAGGCATACAGGAACTCAAGTTCTTTTGCTCACCCAACCTAGAATTCCTTACAATCAAATGCCGGCCATATTATCTCCCAAGAGAATTGTCATCAGTTATCGTCACAGCTGTGTACATTCCCCCTCAAGCAGACACCAAGACGGCCCTCAAGGAACTTCACTGGACTCTATGTAAACTGGAAACCATATATCCTGAGACTGCATTTATTGTAGCTGGGGATTTTTAACAGAACAAGGCTGTCTAAATTCTATCAGCATATTGATTTCACTACACGCGGGGGTAATACACTCGACCACTGCTACTCTAACTTCCGCGATGCATACAAAGCCCTCCCCCGCCCTCCCTTCGGAAAATCAATCAAGATGTACCAGTGACTAGAACCATTCAACGCTGGTCTGACCAATCGGAATCCACGCTCCGGTCAGCCTCAGAAAACAACATCGGTCTTTAAATGTATTAACCCTCGCAAAGGCTGCTGTCCCAGACGGCATCGCTAGCTGCGTCCTCAGAGCATGTGCAGACCAGCTGGCTGGTGTGTTTATGGACATATTCAATTGCTCCCTATCCCAGTCTGCTTCAAGATGTCCACCATTGTTCCTGTACCCAAGAAGGCTGAACCAAATTACTACCGTCCTGTAGCACTCACTTCTGTCATCATGAAGTGCTTTGAGAGACTAATCAAGAATCATATCACCTCCACCTTAATGGTCACCCTAGACCCACACCTTTATTTAACCAGGCAAGTCAGTTAAGAACACATTCTTATTTTCAATGACGGCCTGGGAACAGTGGGTTAACTGGGCAGAATGACAAATTTGTACCTTGTCAGCTCGGGGGTTTGAACTCTGGGCCTGGGTCTCAACACCGCCCTGTGCAATTGGGTCCTGGACTTTCTAATGGGCCGCCCCCAGTTTATTGTCGAGGTTGACGCGTCGGGGGGTGGGCGTGGGAGCCATTCTGTCCCAGCGCTCCGATACTGACGATGGGGTCCACCCTTGCGCGTATTTTTCTCATCGCCTGTCACCGTCGGAACGTAACTATGATGTGGCTAACCGTGAACTGCTCGCCATCCGTTTAGCCCTAGGCAAATGGCGACAGTGGTTGGAGGGGGCGACCGTTCCTTTTGTCGTTTGGACTGACCAAAGGAACCTTGAGTACATCCGTTCTGCCAAACGACTGAATGCGCGTCATGCTCGTTGGGCGTTGTTTTTCGCTCATTTCGAGTTCGTTATTTCTTATTGCCCGGGTACTAAGAACACCAAGCCTCATGCTTTATCCCGTCTCTTTAGTTCTTCTGTGGCTTCTACCGATCCCGAGGGGATCCTTCCTGTTGGGCGTGTTGTCGGGTTGACTGTCTGGGGAATTGAGAGACAGGTTAAGCTAGCACTCACTCACACTCCGTCTCCGCACGCTTGTCCTAGTAACCTTCTTTTCGTTCCTGTCTCTACTCGTCTGGCTGTTCTTCAGTGGGCGCACTCTGCCAAGTTAGCTGGCCACCCCGGCGTTCGGGGTACGCTTGCTTCTATTCGCCAGCGGTTTTGGTGGCCTACTCAGGAGCGTGACACGCGCCGTTTCGTGGCTGCGTGTTCGGACTGCGCACAGAATAAGTCTGGTAATTTTTTTTCTGCTTCTGCTCCTGGTCTTGCTGGGTCTCAGTCTGTTCCCTGCCACCGCATCTCTCCTGTTCTTGTTCCTGCCCTTGCTGTGTCTCAGTCTGTCCCTAGTTGTTACTCTCCTGGCCTGTTTGGTCCTGTTTGCTCTAAAGCTTTCAGTTCTCTACCCGTGTCTCATTTTTTTTTAGAGTAGTACCCTAGTTTCCCTTTTTATCGTTTTCCGTTACGGTCCTGAGGAGAGGAGTTGGGTTCTTTCTCGGGACGTGCTGGACCGTTTGTGATCTATGATTTCCTCCGTTGCCGCCAGTGTTCCTCCTCGAGTGCGCCAGGAGGCGCTCGGTGAGTGGGGGGGTACTGTCATGTTTTGTCTTATATTGTCTTGTCATTATGCTTTCCCTTCTGTTCGTTTCCCCCTGCTGGTCTTATTAGGTTCGTTCCCTTTTTCTATCCCTCTCTCTCCCCCTCCCTCTCTCTCCTCTCTCTATCGTTCCGTTCCTGCTCCCAGCTGTTCCTCATTCTCCTACTCAATCATCTAGTCTTTTCACACCTGTTCCCTATCTTGCCCACTGATTTGAGTCCCTATTTCTCCCCTTGTTTTCCGTTTCTGTCCTGTCGGATCCTTGTATTATGTTCGCCGTGCTGTGTCTTTGTCTCGCCCTGTCGTGTCTTGTTTCCCTCAGATGCTGCGTGTGAGCAGGTGTCTGAGTCTGCTACGGTCGGTGCCTTCCCGAGGCAACCTACAGTTAATGGTCGAGTCTCCAGTCTGTCCTCGTCACTACGAGTGGAATTAAGTTTTTTATGTTTTGTTTTCTGCTCTGATTGTCCAGGAGTATTGCCTATTTCCTTTACTGGAATAAAGACTCTGTTTTCGCCAAGTCGCTTTTGGGTCCTCATTCACCTGCATAACACCAACTACCTAATACACACAAATCTAAAGGGGTGAATGAAAATATGTACATATAAATATATGGATGAGCGATGGCCGAACGGCATAGGCAAGACTGTATTTTATACCATTTTGCACCTTGCCTATGCCGCTTGGCCATCACTCATCCATATATTTATATGTACAGATTCTCATTCACTTTAGATTTGTGTGTATTAGGTAGTTGTTGGGAAATTGTTAGATTACTTGTTAGATTTGTGTGTAGTAGATAGTTGTTGGGAATTGTTAGATATTACTTGTTAGATATTACTGCACTGTTGGAACTAGAGGCACAAGCATTTCGCTACACTCGCATTAACATCTGCTAACCATGTGTATGTGACCAATACAATTTGATTTGATTTAATGCTGGATATGCAACTGTTTACCATAATGGAAGTGGCTAATTCTGTGTTCTGTACAGAGCTGAAACCACAAATTAGGTATTTCCGTAATATTTAGCCAAATAGACAGTTGATCGGTATCCCAACAAGCCACAGTGGTCCTTTAAGTGGTTCAGTAATCAGTGTTGGACACAGCCCAGTGACTGTCCCGCTCCATTGACAGGCAAACAGAGCTCTGAGGGGATCTGCTGTACTGTACTGCACACTAACACACTGTCAGCATTGAGTCTGGCCAAAACCTAATGTATAGTACAGTAACTCACGGTCCTTAATCAAACAGACTAACCTACCTGTTTCTGCAATCATCAACAGACCGTTACTGCTTTGTCAGTGACAGAGACAAGTTGGCTACAACAGAAAACACCTAGCACCCAGGTTAATGCCCTTAGGGAGCAGACAATACATATTGAGTAATTCCCTTTTTGGGGTGTATACATACACATGTAGGATACTAACTTGAGTCAGTTTGCACCAGCAGGAAAATAATTCTGCAGCAACAGGAAATGTGAAATATTATGTGGATTATAATTAATGGACATTTTTGTAGGGGTTGATACATTTTTCGTAGTAAAGTTGTCCTGCAACAGGGTGATCAAATTAAGATCCGACATCTGTAAACACACTTTTTAAGAGACTACAAACAAGTCTGATAACAAACACATCGTGCTACTACTCACCTTCCCAGTGGACTTGACTCCCTTCCAAATGCAGAAGAAGCAGACAATCCACACTGCCAGGAGACACAGGGCTAGGTCCCACTTCAGTGGCCCGATGTCATCAATTCCAGAGGAGATGCTCAGCACATTGCGTCTTAGCAGAGAGGGGGCAGACAGCATCCAGGTTATTGACTGTTCTGATGGGACAGAACTGTAGGCTTATGTAGACCCCTGACCGATACAGTACAGTACATTTTCCACTCTATAAAAACATTTTAAAAAGTAGGGCAAGTGTGACATGTCATAATTCATGTGGGTCCTTTCCAAGGTTTTATGCCAACAGAGGTTACATCACAGCAGTGAAAAGCAAACATCCACATGATGTGACGGTAATAGTGTGTCTGTGAGGTCTAGTTTTCACCAGCCCTCCTCTGCTCTAGCTCACCCTGGACCTGAATGAACTGTGCCGTGAGACAATTTTAAAATAATGTGACAAAATGTTTTTTTCATTCTATGTGTTCGATTTCTGTGGAACAGCCTCAATTCGTCGGGGCATGGAGTGTACAAGGTGACGAAAAGTGTTCCACAAGGATGCTGGCCCATGTTGATGTCAATGCTTCCCATAGTTGTGTCAACTTGGCTGGATGTCCTTTGGGTGGTGGACTATTATTGATACACACGGGAAACTGTTGAGAATTCAAACCCAGCCACGTTGCAGTTCTTGACACAAACCGGTGAGACTACCATACTCCGTTCAAAGACACTTCAATATTGTGTCTTGCCCATTCACCCTCTGAATGGCACATATACATAATCCATGTCTCATTAGTCTCAAGGCTTAACCTGTTTCCTCCCCTTCATCTACACTGATTGAAGAGGATTTTTAAAATGAAGTCAACAAGGGATCATGGCATTCACCTGGTCAGTCTATGTCATGGAATGAGCAGGTGTTCTTAATGTTTTGTACACTCAGTAAATATTTTTTAAATTTAACTAGGCAAGTCAGTGAAGAAGAAATTCTTATATTCAATGACAGCCTAGGGTTAACTGCCTTGTTCAGGAGAAGAATGACATATTTTTACCTTGTCAGCTCAGGGATTTGATCTGGCAACCTTCCGGTTACAAGTCCAACACTCTAACCACTAGGCTACCTGCTTCCCCATATACGACTGGTAGAAAGTAGATATCATCTATGCTGGATTTTGTGTTGGCCAAATGTTAATAAGCATCATCTTAACCTAAATTGTGATTTGAAGTTAAGTGGTCGTGGCTTCCCAAGAGGATACCATTTTGGCAGGAAAGGAAAAGGATAATACCCCTTGATCCAAATATAGTACAGTGAAAGGATCCAATTTAAAGATAGAATGAACCTCATGATAGAGGGGGGTTCTTGGAAATGTTGCCCATTCAAACATAAGTTTACAGCAAACAAGGAAGAGGCACAGTATCTGCACTGCTTATATTTGAGTTTGTTTTTGGCATTGTAAACCTGTCTGTGTTCATGTGTGTGTGTGTGTGTGTGTGTGTGTGTGTGTGTGTGTGTGTGTGTGTGTGTGTGTGTGTGTGTGTGTGTGTGTGTGTGTGTGTGTGTGTGTGTGTGTGTGTGTGTGTGTGTGTGTGTGTGTGCGTGCGCGTGCGCGTGTGTGTGCGTGCGTTTGTGTTTGTCTGTCAGTACAGAGTCAACCCAGCTGTCAGACAGTGAGTACTCACTCCCAGAACTCAGTAACGGGGGAGGTGAAGTTGGTGATATTGGCAGCCAGCATCAAGGTCTTGTTCTTGCGGACTGTGTCCTCCACACACCGGTCTGTGTTCCACGGCTGATTGCATTTGGCCCAGGGCAGCTCCGGTTGAAAGCACTGGAATAGGTAGTAGAGTCCCCAGGCTAGAATCACTATGTAGTAGATGTTCAGGAGAGAGACGATCACGATAGAGGCATAGCCAATACCTACAGAGAAGAGAAATGATGAATTAAAACCAATACTGGATTGATTGTTTGTTATATCAGTAAACCAATGCAGAAGCTTGGGAGTAAACAGAGAACTAGTGTTCTTGGAATAAGTCACAGCCATGATGAAATCACCATGAAAATTGGGGTTTAAACAATTAGGGAAAAGAGGATACCTAGTCAGTTGTACAACTGAATGCATATTCTGCATTTAACCCAACCTCTCTGAATCAGAGAGTTGCAGGTGGCTGCCTTAATCAACATCCACATCATCAGCACCAGGGGAACAGTGTGTTAACTACCTTGCTCAGAGGAAGAATGACAGATTTTTACCTTGTCAGCTCAGGGATTTGATCCAGCAACCATTTGGTTACTGGCCCAAAACTCTAAACCGGCAGGCTACCTGCCGCCCTCCACATGTAATAAAGTATCGATACATAAATAAACACATATTAAAATAATTCATTTGTTTAAACTATATTACGCAAATACCCTCATATCTCATATCCAATGTATTGTATCCAGAGAGTGAACAGTGTATGGAAAGTATGTTTTGGACATTTATGCAACTTTTGGAACAATTTTATAGGGTTTTTACGGGTTTGTTTCGTTAGGATAAATCACGGGAAGATTTTGAGTTTGATTATATACTTCATAATAATGTACATATAATAGTATCATATAATAACTTACGACTGAACAGACAGATATAATGACAATGATTTGCTAAATTGCTCAGCAGTAAAAACAGTTTGGAAGGTTCAGCACATCTGGACAGTGGATTTAGCCAGAGCCATATATTTAGAGAGTTGGGCTAACTTTTTGCATTTTTAAAAATCATTCTAGACATTCAGTTAGTCTACATAGCATTTTTTTCTTCACAATTCCTTGCGTAATGTTAATGGCGTGCTAACATGGCTGCCATAAAATGTAGTGTCATGTAAATACATCATAATGCAGAAACACCAATGTCCCTGCTCTCTAAACACGGCTCTGGATATCACACGTTTTCATATGAAACAAGAGTGTCGGATATTGTGTAATGCAAAAAAATATATATTCTAAAGCAAATGTTTTGAAAGTATGAAAACAGCCATAATTGATACACAGAAAAAGGACCATTCATTTCAATTGCCGTTTATCGTATATTGGAATCAAACCCTTCAATGCATTTACTGTTGCAGAACAGTGCCATAGGGGCTTCAATATGTGTCACTGAATCCTCTTGCACACTAAACTAAGTAAAGCCAACATTGGAGCTGAAGCACTTCAGTGAACAGCACTGACCTAGTGCCATTTGACTGCATTTATGTCTATAAAATCATTAGAAACCAATCCACTGACTCGGATGTTCACAACTCAACACTCCTATTTCAAAGAGAGGATGTTTCCCTGGCTTGAGTGTTATAACTCTGGTAATAATGAATTTAGTCGCAGAAATACCCTGTAGACTTCCACTCCTCTGATCTATTTGTAAAGTGCCGTTACCTCCGCCAGTCAGGGTTGTGTGTGTGGTGGGTGAGGCAGGGCAGGCCTTCTGACGGTGTGATAAAACACTAAGAGGGACAATGGCAGCCGGCCTATAGGCCACCTGTGGGCATCTGTCACTCTCTAGTCTATATGTGGGTAAGCAAACGTGTGCGTGCGCATGTGCGTGTGTGTGCGCATGTGTGAGTGTATGTGTGTGTGCGCCATTGAATGTGTGTTTGCGTGCATGCACACGTGCATGTGTGTGCCAGTTCACACAACCCGTCAGTCAATTAGGCAGCTGCCTCAGCACTCCTTGATTAGTCAAGCTCATCAACAGATGCTGACGATTGGCTGAACGCCCAGTCTTCAGCTGTCTGTTTCTACCTGCCGCTCCTGGCTTCATAGAATAGCAGTTTATGGCTGGGAACTGTTTCTCTACCTACTGGTCTACATGTTAGAACTGGTCTGCCAGTAGCATATCACAGTGTAAACCTATGGCAGGACCCTGACTGATAAGGAGATACGTTACAGTGCCAAACCGTGACGCCAGGACTGTAATAACTACATCATGCCACAGTAATATCCGATAACATATCCGTGGTGCTGACAAACAAAACAGGTGGCCCCCTGCTGCCAAGATCTACACCGTCCATCATTTCATGAAAAAAAAATGTGTTTCTTTGCTGATCCACTGCATGAGATATTTATCATTTTGGGGCAGATCCCATTGCTAGGCAACTCGCTCTAACCTTCTCTGTTGCCATGGTAACACAGAACTCAGCACTACTTTACACAACCAAGGCTGAAAATACATGTGCGTGTGCATGTATGTACATAGCTGCCACCATTACAAAAAAAGGCCAGTCTAAAAGCCCATTTATGCTTGATCCGATGTGGTTGAAGGCTCCGTATGGAGGGTGTGCAATTGCGGAGGCTGTGGCAATTGTGGAGCCTCCAGAGGCAAGCAGAGGCCAAATTGAGCTCCGTACTGCATCGCCGTGTGCCTCCCAAATGTTGTAGCAATACTGAGGGCTCCGTATAACTTTGTATACCTCCTCATTGATATGATTGGTTGACGGTAGGTGGGGGCGGGAGGTCCTGTATAAACACAAACTCACTTCCTTGACTACTTCCTTCACAACAGCTCTGCTCAACAGCTCTGTGGTGGCTCCGCAAAGCGCAAGAAGTATGAATGCCCTGACTTCTACAGAGGCAGTATCACAGTAAATGCTGCACGGCCAATGAAGACATCGGATTGACCATGCAGCGCCTTTTAGAGTGTTCAATGTTTGGTGTTTGATTATGTCCACTCTAGGCTCCAATGCAAATGAGGCCATCCACAACTAACCTGTTCGTAGATCAGCTTTAGCTAAATCCTTATGCATGTCAAAAACACAGTCAGAGAAAGTTGGCTGAAGCACATCCATATGTGAAGTAACTATGGTCCAATTACCCATCAGAACACAGGGAGGGAGACCTCAGCAGAACTCAATGTCTGTGTACTGAGTCTAGCAACCCACAGACCAACAGCACAATCAGTGTTGTTGGACGCTGCTAGGGAGTTTCGCAAGAGCAGTCAGAAAAACAGAACTACTGCAGTAGTTGTCACTGGAATACGTTTATTTTTTCATTTTTAAAGAACGACGTGAATAACATCGAGGCTAGATCAAGGTCTGGTAACATCATTATTTTCAGTAGGGATTTTTTTCTGCAATGGGACAAGGCACTAAGCAGGCACAAAGCAGGTTTGGCGCCCCGCCTGAGCAACGCTAATGGAAACTGTGTTTTGGCTCTTCGCTAATCCCTCTGTCAGTCGCTGACGTTATCACCTACAGTACATGTCCAAGAAGGCTTACACAACCTCCTTTCCCTGCCTACTTTCCCGGATGACGACCGGCCTTAATGGCAATAGGGGAGAATGGTATTAGGATAATGGGAAGCAGTGTAGTGACTCACCAGTAAAGATGGGGCAGAGTTTTTCCCAGCAGGTGATGCCTCCCTCAGAGGTATACTGGCCCAGAGCCACCTCCAGGAAGAACACCGGCAGGCCTCCACCAAACAGGAAGATGGTGTAGGGGATGAGAAACGCACCTGGGTGGAGGAGAGGAAGAGAGAGAGAGGGAAAGGAAACAGACGGTTAGCCTACAAATGTCAGGGTCTACAGTATGTGCTCACCCACAGCCATTTCACAAACAAATCAAAATCCTGTAATTGCAGTCTCCGACTTGAGTTTTTTTGAGGTTCCTGAAAACTATTATCAAACTTGAGTGACCCCCAACTTTAATACCTGTCTGTATGGAGAAAGGGCCCATGTTCATTTGAATGCCTACCTCCACCATTCTTATAGCAGAGGTACGGGAAGCGCCACACGTTCCCTAAACCAACAAAGCCTCCGGCCACGGACAAGATAAAGTCTAGCTTGCTGGCCCACTTCTCCCTCTGGATGGGCTTGCCCTCAGCCTCGTCCTCCGGCCGCGTGCCCGGGCTCTTCCCTGGCGAAGGCTTCAGCGTGTCCTTGTGGAAATCCTTCAGACATTGGAGTTTCTCTTTCTGTGCCATGCTATAGAGGTGAGAGGAGAGAGGACAAGGACAAGGAAAGAGAGAGAGAATTAGAGAAAGCGAGAGAGAGAGAGAGAGAAAGAGAGAGAGATGAACAGGAAGAGAGAGAGACGTGAGCCGGATAAGGCAGAGATAGGACGTCGCATTAGCAAGATGAGGGTCTCTCACGTGCTGTATCGTCAGCCATGGCGTGATACAGTGATACAGCTATGTGTCAGTGTAGAGCCTGCAATGAGAACTGCTACAGGAGTTACTGTATCGCTTCCTCTTTGCCACAGTTCTCTTTTATTTACTCCCCATTACATATACATTCCATCTTGCATTGCAAATCTCTCTGGGTTGAATAATCTCTTCACTTGCACTGTACAAATATAATTTCTATGTGCATAATATAAGAAATATTGATTATGTATCATTTTGTATCCATTAATTAACCAGGGACATCATATTGAGACATGTCCTAGTAATCAGACCTGGGTTCAAATAATATGTCAAATAGCTCAAATCAGATATATTTTCTTTGAAAAGTAGTTTAATATTTTAATGTATTTGGAAATACACTTGGAAAGTATATGAAAAACGAATTTACACTGACTCAAATACACTCCCATGCATTTAACCCAGGTATTTGAAAACGGTATTTGAAATAAGCATTGAACATACTGCCAAATAACATTTGGCACACTATTTTACAAATAACCATTCAAATACTCAAATAAAAGTACTTATTTTTGGTTGTGTATTTGAAAATACTCAAATACACAGAAATAGTATTTTAAGTACCACTCAAACACACAGGTCTGCTGGTACTGCAGCTCGAACAATACATGAAGAACACAAATACAAGGAGAAGCAACAGCATTCCCTTCCCTTCAAGGTGGGGGTACATTGTCATCTAAGGAAAATACATATTTTGAACAGGATATACCGTATGCCTTTCAGACCACGTATAGACTAAAAATCATTTATTAAATAACTACAACACTGACAAACTCATGATATCCACCATAAAATGTAACCAGAATCACTGCCAAATAGTCGCTCTGGATAAGAGCGTCTGCTAAATGACTTAAATGTAAATGTAAATGTAAATAATTTTCCTAATGCTAAAAGCAAATTCAGAGAAGATACAGTGCCTTCAGAAAGTATTCATACTCCAAGACTTATTCCATATTTTGTTGCGTTACAGCCTGAATTCAAAATGGATTACATTTTTTCTCTCTCACCCATCTACACAATACCCCATAATGACAAAGTGAAAACATGTTTAAGAAATTGTTGTACATTTAAAAAAATGAAATACATAAATATGAATTTACATAAGTATTCACACCCCTAAGGCAATACTTTGGCAATGATTACTGCTGTGAGTCTTTCTGGGTAAGTCTCCAAGAACTTTCGACACCAGGATTGTGAAACATTTGCCCATTATTTGCCCATTTTCAGGTCTTAACATAGATTTTTAAGTAGACTTCATTCAAAACTGTAACTCGGACACTTTTTTTTAGGTTGTTGTCCTGCTGAAAGTCAAATTCATCTCCCAGTATCTGGTGGAAAACAGACTGAAGCAGGATTTTGCCTGTGCTCCATTTTTATCCAGAAAAACTACCCAGTCCTTTATTACAATTACAAGCATACGCATTATATGATGCAGCCACCACTATGCTTGAAAATATGGAGAGTGGTACTCAGTAATGTGTTGTATTGTACTTGTCCCAAACTTAACATTTTGTATTCAGGGCAAAAAGTGAATTGCTTTGCCATATTCTTTACAGTATTACCTCAGTGCCTTGTTGCAAACAGGATACATGCTTTGGAATATTCTGTACAGGCTTCCTTATTTTCACTCGGTCAATTGGAGTAACCACAATCCATCCTCACTGTTCTCCTATCACAGCCATTAAACTCTGTAACTGTTTAAAAGTCACAATTTACCTCAAGGTGAAATCCCTGAGTAGTTTCCTTCCTTTCCAGCAACTGAGTTAAGAAGTCAAGCCAAGGACTGTATCTTTGTAGTGACTGGGTGTATTGATACACCGTACAGAGTGTAATTAATAACCGCACCATGCACCAAGGGATATTCAATGTCTGCTTTTTTTACCCATCTACCAATAGGTGCCCTTCTTTGCGAGGCATTGGAAAACCTCCCTGGTCTTTGTGGTTGAATCTGTGTTTGAAATTCCCTGCTCGACTGAGGGACCTTACAGATAATTGTATGTGTAGGGTACAGAGATTAAGTAGTCATTAAAAAAATCATATTAAACACCGTTAATGCAACTTATTATGAGACTTGTTAAGTACATTTTTACAAAATTAACAAATTATTATTTACAATGACAGCCACTTGGGGAACAATGGGTTAACTGCCTTGTTCAGGGGCAGATTTTTACCTTGTCAGCTTGGGGATTTGAATCAGCATCCTTTCGGTTACTGATCCAATGCTCTAATCACTAGGCTACCTGCCGCCCCAAACGTATTAAGCCTTGCCATATGAAAGGGGTTAAATACTTATTGGCTCAGGACATTTCAGCTTTTCATTTTTTTGTCATTTGTAAACATTTCTAAAAACATGATTCTACTTTGAAAGTGTGGGGTATTGCGCATCCATTTTAAATTCAGGCTGTAACACATCAAAATTCAAGGGGTGTGAATACTTTCTGAAGGCCGTTTCTGTATCCGTGTCCATTCCGAAAGCTTGGATGGGTTCTGGAAGATCCCACAGCTTAAGTTCACTGAATGTTTATACTGTAAACAGCCTTTCCAAGAAAGACAGGATTTGGAATTACTGTCTCAGATATCCCGTTTCCCTGCCTGTGCCAAAGGGCTGTAAAACAATCAAAGCATGGCAGGGCAGGAGAAATTCCTTGGACATGGTAAGACACAAATGGATTTAAGCTTCCTGCAGGAATACAATGAATGGTGTCGTATAAAACAGGAAGAATGAAAAAAGCAGCTATGATTAATTGTAAGTCTGATAATACGAGTGTAACAGAGTAAGGTTTCCTGTCCTTTTGAGGCAGGCTCAGACTGAAATGCAGTTGGCAGAAACACAGAAACAGAGAACATTAAAGGCTTCCACTCTACTCTCGCTGACTCCAATGGAAATCTGTCATTGAAGATTGTGTGCCTCACAAAAGCTTACGAGTCAGTCGACTAGGTGCTTGGTTTCCAAAAGACTCACAGAACAATAGCTAGAGAACAAATCTTTCTTCAATAAGTAAACATTTCTCTTTAAGCCTCTGAAAGTAACAGTATAATTCAAAGTTGATTTATAGTTGGATCTCTCAACAATACATACTATTGTCAGACACCCTGATGAAATGTAATCCTATACGCATTGGTGTATTTTAATAATATCAGCCCATACATTAAAGGCTTTTTAACTTTCAAACCTACACGAGCGCATGGACTTGCCACTTAACACTTAGTACCATTTGTGGTTATAATTTTTGCTTTTGCTTTTCAAATACATACATGTATTACCAGTTTACAGAACAATCTATCCAAACTGCTCTCAGTTGAAAGGCAGCCATAGATCTTTAAAACATAAGGTATCTTCATTCACCTTTTCGTGTGACTAGCACTCCAGACAGTTACATCCTGTAGCCACTGTACAGGCAGACTAAGAAATATAACAGAGCTGCTTTTAAGCAGCTACTCACAGACAAATACCACATTGTGAAGATCTAATGCAAAGCTGCACTCATTGGCCAGTGACCGCTCTGTGCTTCTGGTTTTCAGAGTCTGATGAAAAAGTGAACTTGTTATGCAGTCTCAAATAACTACTTATTAGTTCATTAAATGATTAAAAGGGAAATTTCATTTTAACTTCATATTCATAATATCCAGCACCACCCCAACATCAACATATGTGAAAGTGGATCATTTCTATGTTTTTTTATTAAAAAAGATATGCAGATTAGTGTTTCCAATGACATCATCAACTAATTAGTAGACAATTAGTGGGCAATGCCTACTCATAATTGGTAAAAAAAAATCATACGATGCACACTGATGATGTCTCTGGAAACACTTATCTTCCTCTATATTTTTTTACGACAACATAGAAACGCAAAATTTCCACATCAGTTGATGTTGGGGTGGTGCTGAATACGAAGTTGACAAAATGTGAAATTGCCCTTTAAACGGCTGTTTGAGCTACAACCACACAGCCCCTCATTACTTAAACAAGCTCCAGTTAAGGTCCTCTCCATCGCTCTGCTCATTCCGCTGTCATTTTCCAGGTTCTCTCTGTCTCTGTTATGCATGACAAGTCAACTTGAATTGCTTTCCACTCTCAAACCTCATTACATAACTGTATCAGCTCTCACGCACTCTATTTTTCTTCCTCTCTCTATCCCTCTATCACTCTCTTGCTCTATGTGCTTTCACCTGCTGGGTGCTGGGAGGCTGTCTGCCGTCAGACTTAAGGAAAACCGTCTGTGGGATCTGCCACATGACCCACCCAGACACCCTTGACCAGACATTCTCAAACCCTTCTAAAACATCACACTGTCATTATCTGAAAACACCGCGTATTAGACACATCTCCAAGTTAGCATTCAACCAAACATAAAGAAAGATTCTGTAACAAACATGCATTGCAAAAGATAAAAGGCAAATGGAAATAAAGGACTGAATGCAATCCTTAGTCTTTGTGGAGGAGCTCGCCCTTTTCACACTCAAACAAAGCATTAACAAAGCCATTTAAAATGTGCTAATTCGAGGGTTTCTAAGTACTTACATGAAATTGTCCATTCAGATTAAACAAAAAGCATCCCAAAACAGAACTTAATAATCACTTGAAATAAAGATTTAGATAAGGCTATGTTATTATTTCAGTTGAGTAATTCCAAAGACTTACATTTCCTTCATGGCTGTGGATATATGTAGTATGCTTCTCTCTCAGCTGTCACCATTCCTCTGTACTGAATGTCTTTATGCCAACACTGCTCACAAGAAGTGAAGCTGACAGCGAGTCCCGCCCTCAGCTAAAGACAATTAAATCCTATGTGGAGATTGGGCACAGCCTCGCAGTCGCGGACCAACTCTCCAGATACTGATTCGGGACTGTAAATTTCCACTTCCCACTTACAACACCCCCCCACAACACACACACACACACACACACACACACACACACACACACACACACACACACACACACACACACACACACACACACACACACACACACACACACACACACACACACACACACACACACACACACACACACACACACACACACACACACACACACACACACACACACACACACACACACACACACACACACACACACACACACACACACACACACACACACACACACACACACACACAGTGAGGGACTGGGGCTGAATGCTTTGCCCTGCATGTGTCACAGGCACCTCTTATTCATGTAACTGAAACAGATGACAGGATAGGAAGAGGGAGGGAGGGAGGATGTGAGCGGAGTAGTAGGCCATGAGCATGCAGGGGAAATCAAGCCTCATGGGACAGCTTCCAGGCAGGAGAAAGAAGCCCTCTTAAAACATTATGTGAGTAAGGGGTGGTGGCTGGACAGGGACTGAAGGAAGGGACTGATGACTGGCTTGGCTGACCATGTTAAGTTTTCATGTATTACTGTCTTAAATTTTTTTATAATTTTACCTTTATTTAACCAGGCAAGTCAGTTAAGAACGCATTCTTATTTTCAATGACGGCCTGGGAACAGTGGGTTAACTGCCTGTTCAGGGGCAGAACGACAGATTTGTACCTTGTCAGCTCGGGGGTTTGAACTCGCAACCTTCCGGTTACTAGTCCAACGCTCTAACCACTAGGCTACCCTGCCGCCCCAATGTCCCACTTCCACATAGCATTGGAAATGTGAGACATTTCCTATTATAACTGCTTATGACTGCTTATGACTGTGTCATTTCACATCACAGCAAAGACATTCAAATATCTCTATGGGAACTGTTTGTGAATATAAATATAGTTTTCTTAAAATCGGGGGCAGGATATAATCAGGGAAGTTTCTCTGTGGTGTATTTGGGAGCCTTCTGCTCCATTTTGACATGACGTGTGCCAGGTTATCTCTGAAACGTAAACCAGGTACAGCACACTCTATAACAACACCTAATAAGGTGATGGTTCCTGTATTCTTCCCTGTTCTGTTTTGACACCATAATATACTCATAAAGGATCTCACGTGTACAATAGCTGGCACGGTAATTAAAAAACAGTGTTAAACTTGACTACAGGATTTGCGCAATCCTTTTGACAGAAGACAGGGCTTGGCTATTGGCAGGCTTTTACACACACACACACATACACACAGAAGTAGTTACTTCAGATGATATTTCCAGACTGCAAATATCCTTGCCACTTTTGGAAAAATACAAAACTCACATTGTTTTGCATAGTGCAAAGAAACTTTCTGTTACATAATGTTAAACATTTCTTAAGGACTAGGGGGCAGTATTGAGTAGCTTGGATGAATAAAGTGCCCAGAATAAACTGCCTGCTACTCAGGCCCAGTTGCTAATATATGCATATTATTAGTAGATTTGGATAGAAAACACTCTGAAGTTTCTAAAAACTGAAAAATGATGTCTGTGAGTATAACAGAACTCATATGGCAGGCAAAAACCTGAGAAAAAAAATCCAACCAGGAAGTGGGAAATCTGAGGTTTGTAGTTTTTCAAATCATTGCCTATCGAATATACAGTGTCTATGGGGTCATATTGCACTTCCTAAGGCTTCCACTAGATGTCAACAGTCTTTAGAACGTTGTTTGAGGCTTCTACTGTGAAGTGAGGGCTAATGAGAGCTGAATGAGCCAGGTGTGGCAGAGCTCTGGCAGAGTGCCATGAGCTGATCACATGCACTCACGTGAGAGTTAGCTGCATTCCATCGGATTTCTACAGACAAAGGAATTCTCCGGTTGAAACATTATTGAAGATTTATGATATAAAAACATCCTAAAGATTGATTCTATACTTCGTTTGACATGTTTCTACGAACTGTAATATGACTTTTCGTCTGAACTTTCGCCTGGACTTGCCCGCGCCTTGTGAGTTTGTATTGTGTACTAAACGCATTAACAAAAAGGAGATATTTGGACATAAATATATGGACTTTATCGAACAAATCAAACATTTATTGTGGAACTTGGATTCCTGGGAGTGCATTCTGATGAAGATCATCAAAGGTAAGTGAATATTTATTAATGCTATTTCTGACTTCTGTTGACTACACAACATGGTGGATATCTGTATGGCTTGTTTTGTTGTCTGAGCGCTCTACTCAGATTATTGCATGGTGTGCTTTTTCCTCAAAGTTTAAAAAAAATCTGACACAGCGGTTGCATTAAGGAGAAGTGGATCTAAAATTCCACGCATAACCATTGCATCTTTTATCAATGTTGATTATGAGCATTTCTGTAAATTGATGTGGCTCTCACCGGATGTTTTGGAACTACTGAACATAACGCGCCAATGTAAACTGAGATTTTTGGATATAAATATGAACTTTATCGAACAAAACATATATGTATTGTGTAATATGAAGTCCTATTTGTCATCTCATGAAGATCATCAAAGGTTAGTGATTCATTTTATCTGTATTTCTGCTTTTTGTGACTCCTCTCTTTGGCTGGAAAAATGGCTGTGTTTTTCTGTGACTAGGTACTGACCTAACATAATCATTTGGTGTGCTTTCGTCTTAAAGCCTTTTTGAAATCGGACACTGTGGCTGGATTTACAACAAGTTTATCTTTAAAACGGTGTAAAATACTTGTATGTTTGAGGAATTTTAATTATGGGATTTCTGTTGTTTTGAATTTGGCACCCCGCAATTTCACTGGCTGTTGACGAGGTGGGAGGCTACCGTCCCACATATCCCAGAGAGGTTAAAGAAACCAAAGTTATACTGTGAATGAGTTTCCTTGAGATTTGTCTTTGTGTTCTGTTATAAATTGGCAGACAACAGAGGAGTAGAAGTGTGACAGAGCTCCTGTTTCATACAGTTGCTTTAAATTGTCAGTCAATGTAAAGTCAAGCAACATTTTTATATAAAACTGCAGACCCTTAACTTTTCTTGATATCATTAGAGGATGAAGGATTTTTGTTTATTTTACTTTATTCCACTGCATTGTGTTCTTAGACTGTTGACATTATCTTCTGAGACTGAAGTATTAAAGACAGAATCAAAGACTGTAAAATATCAAATGATTTGATAAGACCTTTAGTCAAAGGTATATCTTATGTTTATGACAAATCATGCGCCCCTCATGCACTGGGCATGGTTGAAAAAAAAGAAGCCTTGTCTGCATGTTTTATAACAGCCAAACCATTCCTCAATAACTTAATAGAGTGGAGTATTAAACTTTGTCCAAACCAATTAATACGGAGGCTCACTTGTAGCTTTGCTTCTATAATTTCTACTCACACCACCCCATACCACCCTTATTTGGATATACAGTGGACCGCACACAATCGTTATTATGTAATATAATAGATTTATGGAGTTGGAATGCTTGTCCTGGCTTCGAATTCTGGGATGGCTCTAAGAAGATCAAATGTAACTGACGCAGCTTGCCTGGAGACAACAGTCCAAGGGGAGGTTGTTTTTTTACTCTTTACATTCAGCAGATAAAGTTCAAATCAAGTTAATCTGTGAGGGCGGACCCTGTAGATCAACATGACAGGATGTTACCGTGTAGCATGATATTATAGAAAAGAGAAACATTCATCAAATAACAGCCAAGCATCCCAAACCAGCTCTCCGGTTCCCATTGGAAACAACTGGGGTTTTGTCTTGCACAACATTTGTATTTAAGCAAATGGAATACATTAAAGGGGTAATCCAATAACAAATGTCCATTTTACATATCAGGAGGGAGAGCTACAGCGCATTCGGAAAGTATTCGGACCCCTTGACTTTTTCCACATTTTGTTACATTTAGCCTTGTTTTAAAATGTATTAAATACTGTTTTTTCTCATCAATCTACACACAATACTCCATAATGACAAAACGACAACAGGTTTTAAATTTTTTTTGCAAATGCATTAAAAATAGAAAAACAGAAATACCTTATTTACATAAGTATTGAGACCCTTAGCTATGAGACTCGAAATTGAGCTCAGGTGCATCCTGTTTCCATTGATCATCCTTGAGATCTTTCTACAACTTGATTGGAGTCCACCTGTGGTAAATGCAATTGATTGGACATGATTTGGAAAGGCACACACCTGTCTATATAAAGTCCAACAGTTGACAGTGCATGTCAGAGCAAAAACCAAGCCATGAGGTCGAAGGAATTGTCCGTAGAGCTCTGAGACAGGACTGTGTCAAGGCACCGATGTCTGGAACCACAAAGACACTTCCTAGAGCTGGCCACCCGGCCAAACTGAGCGGGGGAGAAGGGTATTGGTCAGGGAGGTGACCAAGAACCCGATAGAGTGGCCAGACGGAAAACACTCCTCAGTAAAAGGTACATGACATCCCGCTTAGAGTTTGCCAAAAGGCACCTAACGACTCTCAGACCATGAGGAGTAAGATTCTCTTGTCTGATGAAACCAAGATTGGCCTGAATGCCAAGCGTCACGTCTGGAGGAAACCTGGCACCATCCCTACGGTGAAGCATGGTGGTGGCAACATCATGCTGTGGGGATGTTTTCCAGTGGCAGGTACTGGGAGACTAGTCAGGATAGAGGGAAAGATGAACGGACTAAAGTACAGAGAGATCCTTGATAAAAACCTGCTTTGGAGTGCTCAGGACCTCAGACTGGGGCAAAGGATCACCTTCCAACAGGACAACGACCCTAAGCATGCAGCCAAGACAATGCAGGAGTGGCTTCTGTACAAGTCTCTGAATGCAGTTGAGTGGCCCAGCCAGAGCCCAGACTTGAACCCAATCGAACATCTCTGGAGAGATCTGAAAATAGTTGTGCTGCGACACTCCCCATCCAACCTGACATACATTGAGGGGATCTGCAGAGAAGAATGGGAGAAACTCCCCAAATACCCATGTATTGTAGCATCAAACCCAAGAAGACTCAAGGCTGTAATCGTTGTCAAAAGGTGCTTCAACAAAGTACTGCGTAAAGGGTCTGAATACTTATGTAAATGTGATATTTATGTACATTTCTAAAAACCTTTGCTTTGTCATTATGGGGGTATTGTGTGTAGATTGATGAGGAAAATCAATTTTAGAATAAGGCTGTAATGTACCAAAAAGTGGAAAAAGTCAAGGGGTCTGAATAATTTACGAATGCAATGTATGTCAGATAACAGAGATGTGGGATAATGTAGCCTGATGCGTGACCCCATGGCACTGTTATTTTGATAGGTGTGGAATACTGCATACTGGATCAGTAATACGGTGCACACATCAGTATAGCTGCAGTGTATTACACATTCATATGATAGAAATATCAATACAGTTACCCCTTTTGATGTCTTCTTCAACAAGGGCCCATTTGAGTTAAAAAATTAAAAGGGTAGATATAATGATTGATCATATAATGAAGACAATATGAGATGAAGAATCAAAATGGTAATATGCAGTTATACAATGAAAATAAAATGCACATATCTATTGATTTCACATTATCCTTTGATTCTTTGGAAACAGGCTTCTGTGAAAAAGCAACATATTTGCAGCATCACTGTAAGTGTATGCTCGGCTACTGACCCAAGACAATGGTTAGGAAATAGAGCAATGCCTAGTTTCATAATCCACTCTTGACACACAAAACAAAAACACAAGCCATCTTCATCTTCATGACACATTCGTTTGTAGACTACCCTACTACAGCCTATCGTGTCAGTGTCTCAAAGACTCAACCAACACATCAATAAGTATTTATCCAAAAGGAGCAGCGAATTTGAAATGTCATTATCTGATTCATAAAACGTCACCTCTTTAAAGTCGAACAAAAGCCAGTGGAGGGCGAGAGTCGATCCATTTTCATCAACGGATGGCAAACTACAACATTGTTGTTCCTAAAAAATATGGTACCAAAAAGGACACGCCTCAATCTCAATCAATGCCTGTTTCTCTGTCGGGAGTTGCGACTCTGTCGGGCAGAGTAAAGACAAAATAAGTGGGTTAAAATATACAACCTGTTCATGGGTATTAAAACCATCTTAAACCGTCACAACTAATTCACGAACAGCATCGTCTTTCAAATAACAGTCCTCATCATCATTCCACTTTGACAAAACCAATCCATCGAATATAGACGAGGTTAGATTAAGAAGGCACACGTGGGAGAGACAGACAGTAACATCGTAAAGGAGTGCCAAGGCTTGAAGGCAATACATCCACCCAAACCCCAAAAGTTGACCTCTTAGAATGCATCGCATTATAAAAAAGCAATGCTATAGTGTAGGAAATATTTCCTATTAATTTATAGTATTTTAAACGCGGAAGCGCACTCACAAAGGCAATGGCAACCAAAATATCCCTATACTTTAATGTAGCATTTTGTCATAATTTTATGACAAATCAAATATACCTAAAAACATTGGCTTTAATGTAATAGTTTGACGTCCAAAAGCAATATAAGGCACTCTTGGGTTGATGTCCAAGCTATGGTGTTTTTAGCCTACACATCATGTGCGCTCACAGACACACGCACCGCATAATTAGGTTTTAAACACACAGCAATTATTAGCATCACTTCAAATAAAACATTATCAAGCAGGGAGAGAGATTCCCACGAGGACACTTATTTTTATATCTGAAAACATCAAAGAACAACATGTATATTTCAGTCCAAAACCTTGAGAAATTGTTACAGAACATACATTGGCTGCTCTATTCAGATAATATAAATCATAATATGACTTATATCATGAAAATAATGTGAATATTAGCCTATACATTAAGAACATAGAAACAACAATCTTGCTATTACTTATCTCTCTGATGGGTAAAGATGATGCTTAATTACCTGCCAGGTAATTTTATAGCTCGAGCTGTCCCTTAAACTTGTGTTGTGCTGTGAGTGCTCAATAAAACAATTGCATCGGAAATGAATTACACGAGTTCTCTCTCTCTCTCTCTCTGACCTTTGTTTCTGAGAGCGGGTGCGCGTTTAATATGAGTTTGAGTGGAAAATCACCAGCTTCCCCATGCAACAGGAGAGTTTATTCTTAAAGTGACAGGTTCCCGCTAATTTGAATCGCTCGGCGCTCTCACCTCATCTCGCTCGATCAAGTCTCAAAGCAAGGCACGCATGCGGACACACAAACTCAGGCAAGAAAGGAATGAAAAGGACAAAGGACATGAGCGACTGCTGTGGCGTTTTCATCACAGGCTTGGTAACCAGTGAAACATTACAATAACTATAACCCACATAGCCATGAACAATAATACCTAAAACATAAGCAAGGACCTGGTTGATGATAGGAAAAAGGGTCCTGAATGTAAGTTCCATCACATTTGTCTTCAGTATTGCACAACCTAAGAACATCAGGCCTAGCCCATTTTTCAAGGTAGCCTAATATGAAAACACAACTTTGTATGTTTGTTCAGCTCAGTGCATATTGGTTCATTGCACTTTAGTAGACTAATCCAATGCTGACAGACAACCAACCTTACCCAAACAGATGGCAAGACCACGTGTTGGCATGGCGGAGCTTTGTGGGACACACTAGCCAGGGGGTAAGGGGAACAGTCAGCAAACCACAGGGGGAAACTAGTCACACCAAATGCTATGCATTCTACAGAGAGGTTACATTTCTATACCTGAACCACAGAAAGTGATATTTTACTCCCAAACCGCATTATATCTGTTGTTAAACTGTATGCCTCAATTTGGAAATTATGTGATTTCGGGCACTCTAACAATGACCCATTTCTTGTGTAACGTTGAGCAGCCGGTTCAAGGCTACATGCCGTTTTTTTTCTTCATCTTCAGAATTGAATCAAAAAGAGCCTTTCTTTATTGTTTGTGCAGATGGGCAGCAGCCATGGTGGCCTGTACTGGGTACCTTGGCGCAGACTTTTAGCCAAAGTGCCTCTTGTAAAGCAAAGACTGTTGTCAGGCCGCCCAGTCCCCTGAGTTTCAGCACCCATTTCCCCAAAGAGAACAATATGCTCTGTCAGCAGGACCCACTATTTTCTCTCAGGGAAATGGGAAATGGCAGAGAAAGAGGAAGTTGTTTCAAGACTACTCTGTTTTGGACCAGTGTTTATGACTGCGACTGCATCTGAACTTGCATCTAAAGTAGCTGCTGGACATGTTACATGAAACAAGAATATGGATTTTTTTTCACCAGTGACATGAACAAAATGGTGGGAACACTCCTAAAGCTGTATTTGGAATCTTGATCACCTGATGAGATTGCTTTGTGATATCATATCTGTGTTGTTCCATATCAGCCTTATAGTTGTGTAACAGCCTACCTTGTGCAAGACCACTATTTACCTAACTGCCAAGGGAGGTGTTATTCTGAATAAGCTTAATGCTGGAGGTTTGGTAACAAGGTGTTTATATTGACAGTTTCTTGAATCTGTCTTGTGCAGGCAGTGCAAATTCAGTAACGGCAGACAACAAGCTTTAAATACATTTTGTTTTAGGCACGGCTTTTTGCAAAATGTCCCATTCCATAAATTCTGTTTCTTGTAGCAGCTGCATTTGCGTTCAAATCAAGGGCAGTTCAAATCAAGTGCAGTTCAAATCAAAGGCAGTTCAAATCAAGTGCAGTTCAAATCAAAGGCAGTTCAAATCAAGTGCAGTTCAAATCAAGGGCAGTTCAAATCAAAGGCAGTTCAAATCAAGTGCAGTTCAAATCAAGGGCAGTTCAAATCAAGTGCAGTTCAAATCAAAGGCAGTTCAAATCAAGGCAAGCATGCATCTTGTCTTGATCTTATCTTTAACTTTTTGAGCTCATAGACTTTTGTACTGTAGCCTTGTGCTCTAACCAAACCAAAACTCCATTATACCAATGTACTTCATCACTTCTTGTGGGCAGAAGCACAGTGAGCTTAAATACAACTATTCAGGTCACACAACTGGTCAATTATTCAATAGGTTTACTTGGTTAATTAAGCATGCAAAAAGTCATCTGTGACAGTGACTGTTCCAGTGATACTAGTCACGATCATAGGAAATACATAGTAACAGCTTTAATATTCTAACTTTGTGTGATACTGAGCGTAAGGCATGAAATAACAGAAAGAGAAAACTTTTAGAGTAACATCCTTGGGAAAATGTGCCAGATCACTATCTAGCCATAGACTTTACATACAATTTACTGATTCCTTAATTGATAGCTTACAATTAGATAAACCCACCATAACGCTGGCATGTTTTGGACTTCAAACCCCTATTAAACATTGTGTTTGAGACTTCTGGGTTGTACCATTGCATTTGTCTATTACTTCTGCATCCAGAGATAGCAACCATTAGTCGGTAGCCTAGTTTAAGAGTGTTGGGCCAGTAACTAAAAGGTTGCTGGTTTGAATCCCCAAGCCGACACAGTGAAAAAATCTGTTGTATGTGCCCTTGAGTGTAACGATGACGCTGTGGGTCGAGAAGCAGGTGCAGGTGAAACGTTTAATAAAACAACAAACAATGGATGGAATCGTGTCCACTCACCCTGCCGGTCCTGACAGTGACTCCTCAGGAAACTCCCCAGCTCCTGGATCATCCTCTACACCAGCCAGTTGGATTGAAGTGAGGCTGACCATGACACCAAGTTTCTCCATGAAGTCCCTCCATACTCGTAATGTGAATGGGGGCCCACGGTTGGAGACAATGTCCTCTGGCCGGAAGAACTGCTGGAAGAGTGCTTCAACGACCTGGAAAGCAGTGAGAAGACCAAGAAGAGGGATTAAGCTACATGACTACATGAACATCTATCCACTGCCACCAGAATGGTGGTGAAACCGTCAGAGGAGGGGAGATCGGTTACGAAGTCAATGGTTTGATGAGACCAACGTCGCTGAGTCACGGAAGCTGCTGGTGCATTCCGGAGGGACTTGGTTTGGGCACATACGGAACATGAGCTGACATAATGAGTTACAACCTGCGCCAAGGTGGGGCCACCAGTCCTTCTCAGCGATGGAGTGGATAGTTCGAGAAATACCTGGATGTTCAGCGATGACAGCTGTGTGTGCCCAGGTCAGCAGCCAATCCCTTTTCCCTGTGGGAAAGTAGATGCGCTCAGGAGGACAGTTCAGGGGTGTGGGCTCCATCTCTGAATCCTGGCGGATGTCTACATCTACGTCCCAGGCCACTGGACCTACGACTCGGGATGGGATTATAGGTGCACTCTGGACAGGAATCGTAGATACTGGACGAGGTATTGGCCTTAATGTTCTTGGAACCTTGTCGATAGGTCAGCATGTCGAACCTGGTGAAGAAAAGTACCTATCTGGCTTGGCGCGGATTCAGTCTCCTTGCTGTCCATAAATACTCCAAGATCTGATGGTTGGTGAGGATGACGAAAGGTTCCTTGGGGCCCTCCAACCAGTGTCTCCACTCGTCTATTGCCAACTTCTCTGCCAGGAGCTCACGATCAACGATGTTGTAATTTCTCTCTGCGGGGGACAGTTTCTTAGAGAAGAATGCACACGGATACAATTTCAATGGGTTACCCTGTGGTTGAGACAAAACTGCCCCCACGCCCACCTCTGACGTGCCCACTTCAACCACAAAGGATGACGTAGGATTTGGGTGTTTGAGCAATGAGGTGAAACGTCCCTTGAGGAGATGAAAGACCTCGTCGGCTGCTGGGCTCTACACCAACCTACGAGGCCCACCCTTGAGGAGAGAGGCGAGAGGGACGGTGACAGAGCTGAAGTTCCTGATGAAGTGACGATAGAAGTTGGCAAACCCCAAAAAACATTGTAATCCCTTTATGGTGGTTGGGACTGGCCATGACCTAACCGCATCTACCCTGTCTTCCATCCTTACTCCCTGTGGGCTGATTTGTTACCCTAGGAAGGAGACAGCCGTCTGATGGAATTGACACTTCTCAGCCTTGACGAACAGGTGGTTAGCCAGGAGGCATTCCAGGGCTGTTCGAATGTGAATGATGTGATCCTCCAGGGTAGCCGAGTAGACCAGGATGTCAGCAATATACACAACCACCTGGCGTCCGAGCATGTCCCTGAACACCTCGTTCACGAATGCCTGGAACACTGACAGAGCATTGGCTAAGACAATTGCCATCACCAAGTACTCGTAGTGGCCAGACATCGTGCTGTATGGACGTAACCCTCCATCCTTCTTGTCCACAAAGAAGAAATCAGCCAACGCAGAGGCAGTGGACGTGTGGATGAAACCTTGTTGGAACGCCTCTTGGAAGTAATCCTAATCAATAGCACAGTCCCAGGGGCGATGAGGTGGAAGACAGGGGGTGCAGAGAATACTTCCCGGTGGTCCTTGTATACCTCCAGGGTGTTGGGCTGAAGGGCAACCATAGGACTCTCAACTGACTTGGAACCACAGGGGACAGGGAAGCAGGTCCTCCAGCATTCAGGTGACCAGTCTGTGATTCTCATCCTCGACCATGAAATGATAGGGTTATGGCGTTGAAGCCAAGGGAGGCAGAGGATGATCTTGTGAACTGGTGCACTGATGATGAAGAAGGGCATATTTTCCTGATGAGTGGACTCCATGGTGAGGGTGAGTGGTTGAGTGATGAAGGTGATGGTTCCGGATCCTAGAGGCCGACTATCCAGGGCTTGAATTGGGAAAGGAGAGGAGAGCGGGTATGAGTTGATGTTAAGAGAGGAGACTTGGGTCAGGTCAATAAAGTTCCCAGCGGCACCGGAATCCACTAACGCTGTTAACACAGAACATGAGGGACAGTCAGCTAGTGTAATTGACATCCAAAAGGGCCTAGTAGACAGTGATGAAGATGGAATACTCACTCCTGCCATAGGTGCTGGAGTCTCACGTGACCCTCCCCTTGCTCCTGTGGATCCCGGATTGGGACATGCCGGACACCTATGGAGCTTGTGCCCTCCTTGTCCACAGTACAGACACTGCCCCAGCTGTATCCGTCTGCGGCACTCCGCCAAGGGGAGACGAGTGAACCCTAACCCCATGGGTACAGGCTCTGATCCCGAGTGTTCACTGAGGGAGGGAGAGAAATGATGAGAGTACTGGCACTCCCGAAGTAGATTATCCAGATGGATGGCCATCTCAATGAGGGCCTCCAAGGTGAGGTCGTCGTCTTGACAGGCCAGTTCCGTCTGGACCTCTTCACACAACCTCTTCTAAATAGCTTGCGAGATGCCTGCTTATTCAATCCACTGGATGCTGCTATAGTCCGAAAGGTGTGCCCGTACTCAGCAGCCGTCTGATTCCCCTGCCGTAATTGCAGTAGCTGCTCACCTCCCTCTCTGCCCTCTGGGGAATGATCAAATATACATTTCAACAAACAGAGCCATGAACCCCTCATAAGAATCCTCCTCTCCTCTCTCCCAGATGGCCGTAACTCATTCCATCGCCCACCCAGTCAGCCTAGAAATTACCGTGGCAACCTTAGACCTTTCGGTGGTGGGAGCTCCCCTCTGATGCGAAAATAGAGGGAGCACTGAAGTAGGAAACCACGGCATTTGGATGGTGTAAAGTCATATTTATCTGGAAGGGATAAATGGGCATCGCTGACTTGAGCGGGTTGAAGAATGGGCTGATGTACTGAATATCCTGCTGCTTCCATGGTTTGAGTCAGTATTCTGTAATGATGACGCTGTGAGTCGAGAAGCAGGTGAACCGTTTAATAAAACAACTAACATGAAACACGACAACGTAACAGCGGTGCGATAGCATGAAAACAGGAAACAATACCGACTGAGGAATGAACATAAGGGAGGGACTTATGTAACGGATGTGAAACGGCTAGCTTAGTTAGCGGTGCGCACTAAATAGCGTTTCAATCGGCTACGTCACTTGCTCTGAGACCTTGAAGTAGTAGTTCCCCTTGCTCTGCAAGGGCCGCGGCTTTTGTGGAGCGATGGGTTACAATGCTTCGTGGGTGACTGTTGTTGATGTGTGCAGAGAGTCCCTGGTTCGCGCCCGGGTATGGGCGACGGGACGGTCTAAAGTTATACTGTTACACATATAAAGGGGAGTTAATGAGAAAGGTAATGGAGTCCAGGTGTGAATCATGATGAATTGCAGGTGCACATAATGAAGGATGCCAGGTGTGTGAAATGATGAATCCCAGGACTGTTACGTCTGTCGTTAGATGAATGATTTGTAATACTGAACTCCGACAAAACAACAAAATACAAAACTGAACGTAAAGTTCTGCAGGGCTAGACAGCAACTGTGCAACAACAAGATCTTACAATCTAAGGTGGGAACGACAGCTGCCTAAGTATGATCCCCAATCAGAGACAACGATTTACAGCTGCCTCTGATTGGGAACCATACCCGGCTAACAAAGAAATAGAAAAACTAGAATGCCCACCCAAATCACACCCCGACCTAACCAAATAGAGAAATAAAAAGGCTCTCTAAGGTCAGGGCGTGATTTGGGTGGGCATTCTAGTTTTTCTATTTCTTTGTTAGCCGGGTATGGACCCCCCCCCCCCCCCGCGCAACCTGACTCCATGGGGGAGGGTCCGGGTGGGCTTCTAGCCTCGGTGGTAGCTCCGGTTCGGGACTTAGACCCCGCTCCGCTCGCTGATCCCTCCGCTGGATCGTTGACCGGAGGAACCGGACCATGGCTTGTCTCCGGACTGTAGATCGTCGCTGGGGACTCCGGACCGTAGATCGTCGTCGGGGACTCTGGACTGTAGATCGTCGTCGGGGATTCCGGACTGTAGATCATCACCGGAGACTCCGGACCGTAGATCGTTGCCAGAGGCTCCGGACTGGGAAACCTCACAGGAGGCTCTGGACTGGGACCCTCCGCTGGAGGCTCTAGGCTGCAAACCGTCGCTGAAGGCTCTGGACCGCAGACCGTCGCTGGAGGCTCTGGACTGCATACCGTCGCTGGAGACTCTGGACTGCAGATCGTTGCTTGAGACTCCGCACCTTGCCTCATCGCTGGAGGTTTCGGGCCATGGATCATCACTGGAGGCTTCGGGCCATGGATCATCACTGGAGGCTTTGTGCCATGGATCATCACTGGAGGCTTCGGGCCATGGATCACCACTGGAGGCTTCGGGCCATGGATCATCACTGGAGGCTTCGGGCCATGGATCATCACTGGATGCTTCGTGTTATGGATCATCACTGGAGGCCTCGGGCCATGGATCATCACTGGAGGCTTCGTGCCATGGATCATCCCTGGAGGCTTCGTGCGTGGTGCAGGCACAGGACGTACCAGGCTGGAGACACGCACTGGAGGCCGGGTGCATGGAGCTGGCACAGCATATACTGGACCGTGGAGGCGCACTGGAGGTCTGGAGCGTAGAGATGGCACAACCCTTCCTGGCTGGATGCTCATTTTAGCCCGGCAAGTGCGGGGCACTGGCACAGGACACACTGGGCTGTGAAGGCGCACTGGCGACACAGTGCGTAGAGCCGGCGCAGGATATCCTGGACCGAGGAGGCGCACTGGCAGTCTGGAGCATAGAGCCGGCACAATCCGTCTTGGCTGAATGCCCACTCTAGCACGGCAAATGCGGGGAGCTGGCACAGAGCGCACCGGACTGTGGATGCGTACCGGAGACACAGTACGTGTAACCGCAAAGCATAGTGCCTGAAGGGTCACATGCTCCTCAAAGTGACTGTCTTGCTCCAGACTCCAACCCCTCCAAACTCTTTCGTCCCTCTCCACTGCCAACCACTCGCTCAAACATTCCAAGAATTCCTCCTCGGTCTCGGACTCACCCCTCAGCACCGATGCCCACGTCATCTGCCTCTCGGATTTCCGTCGTGTCCTCTCCTCCTGACTACGCTGGTCTGTTTGTGGTGGGATCTTCTGTTACGTCCGTCGTTAGATGAATGAGACCAAAGCGCAGCGTGGAAAGTGTTCATGATTTGTAATACTGAACTCCGACAAAACAACAAAATACAAAACCGAACGTAAAGTTCTGCGGTGATAGACAGCAACTATGCAACAACAAGATCCCACAATCTAAGTTGGGAAAAAAGGGCTGCCTAAGTATGATCCCCAATCAGAGACGATAGACAGCTGCCTCTGATTGGGAACCATACCAGGCCAACAAAGAAATAGAAAAACTAGAATGCCCACCCAAATCACACCCCAACCTAACCAAATAGAGAAATATAAAGGCTCTCTAAGGTCAGGGCGTGACAAGGACCAGTGGTTAATATTCTGGAAACGTTGCGCGCCGAAGGGTAGGAGCAGGAGTAGATGTGACATTGAGTAAGGCAATTGACACTAATTGCTCCTGTAAAGTGCTATGCATAAGAGTGTCTGCTTAAAACATACAGTTGAAGTCGGAAATGTACATACACTTAGGTTGAAGTCATTAAAACTCGTTTTTCAACCACTCCACAAATGTCTTGTTAACAAACTATAGTTTTGGCAAGTCGGTTAGCACATCTACTTTGTGCATGACAGAAGTAATTTTTCCAACGATTGTTCACAGACAGATTATTTAATTTATAATTCAATGTATCACAATTCCAGTGGGTCAGAAGTTTACATACACTAAGTTGACTGTGCTTTTAAACAGCTTGTAAAATTCCAGAAAATTATGTCATGGCTTTAGAAGCTTCTGATTGGCTAATTGTAGCTCAGTTGGTAGAGCATGGCGCTTGTAACGCCAGGGTAGTGGGTTCGATCCCCGGGACCACCCATACGTAGAATGTATGCACACATGACTGTAAGTCGCTTTGGATAAAAGCGTCTGCTAAATGGCATATATTATATTATTATTATAATTGGAGGTGTACCTGTGGATGTATTTCAAGACCTACCTTCAAAAGCAGTGCCTCTTTGCTTGACATCATGGGGAAATCAAAAGAAATCAGCCAAGACCTCAGAAAAAACTGTAGACCTGCACGAGTCTAGTTCATCCTTCGGAGCAATTACCAAATGCCTGAAGGTACCATGTTCATCTGTACAAACATTAGTACGCATGTATAAACAGCATGGGACCACGCAGCTTTCAAACTGCTCAGGAAGGAGACGTGTTATGTCTCCTAGAGATGAACGTACTTTGGTGTGAAAAGTGCAAATCAATCCCAGAACAACAGCAAAGGACCTTGTGAAGATGCTGGAGGAAACAGGTACAAAAGTATCTATATCCATAGTAAAACTAGTCCTATATCGACATAACCTGAAAGGCAGCTCAGCAAGGAAGAAGCCACTGCTCCAAAACGGACATAGAAAAAGCCAGACTACGGTTTGCAACTGCACATGGGGTCGTACTTTTTGGAGAAAAGTCCTCTGGTCTGATGAAATAAAATAGAACTGTTTGGCCATAATGACCATTGTTATGTTTGGAGGAAAAGGATAGGCTTGCAACCCGAAAAACACCCTCCCAACCGTGAAGCACGGGGGTGGCAGCATCATGTTGTGGGGATGTTTTGCTGCAGGAGGGACTGGTGCACTTCACAAAATAGATGCCATCATGAGGTAGGAAATGTATGTGGATATGTTGAAGCAACGTCTCAAGACATCAGTCAGGAAGTTAAAGCTTGGTCGCAAATGGGTCTTCCAAATGGACAATGACCCCAAGCATACTTCCAAAGTTGTGGCAAAATGGCTTAAGGACAACAAAGTCAGGGTATTGGACTGGCCATCACAAAGCCCTGACCTCAATTCTATAGAAAATTTGTGGGCAGAACTGAAAAAGCTTGTGCGAGCAATGAGGCCTAAAACCTACACACCTTGCTCAGTTACATCAGCTCTGTCAGTAGGAATGGGCCACAAGTCACCCAACTTGTTATGGGAAACTTGTGGAAGGCTACCTGAAACGGTTATTTTTATTTTTTATTAGTCTGTGTGATTCACTGGGGCTAAGCTAGAGTTGTGTTTGTGAGACAAGTGCGGGGCCTGGGGCTAGGTCTTTTTACAAAAACGTAGAGTCCGAATGGTTGGAGCTACAAACTATTAAAAGCTATCTATGAAAAGCTGAGACTGTAACAAAGATGAAAACGGATATGCAACATTTTTTGCTCTATCACCAGCTACACAAGAATAATTCTACATAAAATATCATAAGAAATCCCTGGACATAATCAAATCGAATCAAATTGTATTTGTCACATGCGCCGATACAATGTATGTACAAATGTAACACAATAAAATCACAATAAGGAGGCTATATACAGAGGGTACCGGTACAGAGTCAATGTGCGGATGAACAGGTTATAGTGCTGTAATTTGCTCAAATCTTTGCTGTCACAAAAGCGAAACTCCACACAGTTGTCACTGATTAATTGGATATTAATTTCCCACTGAGCAAACAATTTCTGTACTTACAGCTCCCTAAAACACTTCAGCAAGCAGGCCTTTCTAATCGACCTGGCCTGGGTATCCTGGATATCCTGGATATTGACCTCATTCCGTCAGTAGAGGATGCCTGGTTATTCTTTAAAAGTGCTTTCCTCACCATCTTAAATAAGCATGCCCCATTCAAAAAAATGTCAACTAAGAAAAAATATGACCCTTGGTTCACTTCAGACCTGACTGCCCATGACCAGCACAAAAATATCCTGTGGAGTACTGCATTAGCATCGAATAACTCCCGCGATATGCAACAATAACCCTCGAGATATGCAAAGGCTAGCTTATTCAAACAGAAATTTGCAACCTGTAGCGTAAACTCCAAAAAATACTGAGACACTGTAAAATCCATGTAGAATAAGAGCACCTCCTCCCAGCTGCCCACTGCACTGAGGCTAGGAAACACTGTCACCACCGATAAATCTACGATAATCGAGAATTTCAATAAGAATTTTTCTACAACTAGCCATGCTTTCCACCTGGCTACCGCTACCCTGATCAACAGCTCTGCACCTCCCACAGCAACTTGTCCAAGCCTCCCCCATTTCTCCTTCACCCAAATCCAGATAGCTGATGTTCTGAAAGAGTTGCAAAATCTGGACCACTACAAATCAGCTGGGCTAGACAATCTGGAACCTCTCTTTCTAAAAGTATCTGCCGCAAGTGTTGCAACCCCTATTACTAGCCTGTTCAACCTCTCTTTCGTATCGTCTGAGAACGCTAAAGATTGGAAAGCTGCCGCGGTCATCCCTCTCTTCAAAGGGGGAGACACCCTAGACCCAAACTGTTACAGACCTATATCTATCCTACCCTGACTTTCTAAAGTCTTCGAAAGCCAAGTTAACAAACAGATAACCGACCATTTCGAATCCCACCGTACCTTCTCTGCTATGCAATCTGGTTTCCAAGCTGGTCATGGGTGCACCTCAGCCACGCTCAAGGTGCTAAACGATATCATAACCGCCAACGATAAAAGACAATACTGTACAGCCATCTTCATCGACCTGGCCAAGGCTTTCGCTATGTCAATCACCACATTATTATCGGCCGACTCAACAGTCTTGGTTTCTCAAATGACTGCCTCGCCTTGTTCACCAACTACTTCTTAGACAGAGTTCAGTGTGTCAAATCGGAGGGCCTGTTGTCCGGACCTCTGGCAGTCTCTATGGGGGTGCCACAGGGTTCAATTCTCGGGCCGGCTCTCTTCTCTGTATACATCAATGATGTCGCTCTTGCTGCTGGTGATTCTCTGATCCACCTCTACGCAGACGACACCATTCTGTATATTTCTGGCCTTTCTTTGGACACTGTGTTAATAAACCTCCAGACGAGCTTCAATGCCATACAACTCTTCTTCTGTGGCCTCCAACTGCTCTTAAATGCAAGTAAAGCTAAATGCATGCTCTTCAACCCGCACCTGCCCGTCCGTCTAGCATCACTACTCTGGACGGTTCTGACTTAGAATATGTGGACAACTACAAGTACCTAGGTGTCTGGTTAGACTGTAAACTCTCCTTCCAGACTCACATCAAGCATCTCCAATCCAAAATTAAATCTAGAATCAGCATGCTATTTTTCAACAAAGCAACCTTCACTCATGCTGCAAAACATACCCTCATAAAACTGACTATCCTGCCGATCCTTGACTTCAGTGATGTCATTTACAAAATAGCCTCCAACACTCTACTCAAATTGTAGAGTGTTGAATTGGATGCAATCTATCACAGTGCCATCCGTTTTGTTACCAAAGCCCCATATACTACCCACTGCGACCTGTATGCTTTCGTTGGCTGGCCCTCGCTTCATATTCGTCGCCAAACCCACTGGCTCCAGGTCATCTATAAGTCTTTGCTAGGTAAAGCCCTGCCTTATCTCAGCTCACTGGTCACCATAGCAGCACCCACACATAGCACACGCTCAAGAATGTATATTTCACTGGTCACCCCCAAGCCAACTTCTCCTTTGGCCGCCTTTCCTTCCAGTTCTCTGCTGCTAATGACTGGAAAGAATTACAAAAATCACTGAAACTAGAGACTCATATCTCCCTCAGTAACTTTAAGCATCAGCTGTCAGAGCAGCTCACAGATCATTGCACCTATACATAGCCCATCTGTAAATAGCCCACCCAACTACCTCATCCCCATACTAATATTTATTTATTTATTTTGCTCCTTTGCACCCCAGTATCTCTACTTGCACATTCATCTTCTTCTCATCTTTCAGTCCAGTGTTTAATTGCTATATTGTAATTATTTCGCCACTATGGCCTATTTAATGCCTTACCTCCCTAATCTTTCTTAATTTGCACACACTGTATATAGACCTTTCTATTACGTTTGTTTATTCCATGTGTAACTCTATGTTGTTGTTTGTGTCGCACTGCTTTGCTTTATCTTGGCCAGGTCGCAGTTGTAAATGAGAACTTGTTCTCAACTGGCCTACCTGGTAAAATAAAGGTGAAATAAAATAAATAAATGAAATTCATATGAATTCATTTTGATCAGGTTTTTGCTTTGGCTGACCTTAGTCTTTTATTGATATTCGTCCAATGAAACTCAGGAATGCAACTGTTTATGTCAAATTGTTATGTGTTCTACTTTTATCCCTGGTTGTCCTGAAAGGAAAATTGTAAAATACTTAATTGTAAAACTAAATATAAGGGCTGGACATGCAAATAAATAAAAATCTGATAAATGAAAAGCCGCTTTCTGCTGGGGTCTCGGGACTGATGGGTTAACTGATGACAACAAGCACTTTCTAATCCAAATCTTTGCAAAACAAGACCTTATCTGACTGTGACGGTAGTGTACAGAGGGATGTTTTCCAGTGATTTTCCATGGATGTGTTTACCAGCAAGGTCCTATAGGTTCCTGTCCTGGATAGGTCCTCCTCAGCCTGTCTATTGTTAGAGGTCTGTCTGATGGCGGTCACATGGTGACGGTGTAATCCTCTTTCTCTCTCACATGCAGACGATTTGCTGTCTGAGTATTTGTCCACAGCCAGCCGGCCTGTTCCACCACTGTCAACCTTGTGACTCACTTCAAAGGGAGCATGTACACACACACACACACACACACACACACACACACACACACACACACACACACACACACACACACACACACACACACACACACACACACACACACACACACACACACACACACACACACACACACACACACACACACACACACACACACACAGCCATAAATGCACACACATACATTAATGGCACATACAGTACACAGCACACACACAAAATGTAGCCCCATAGCCAAATATCTATACATGCGTATGAGAGCAGAGACATACAAATACACTTACAAACATACACAGAGATGTCTAGCAGAGACACACAACCATACACTGTCGCTCGCATGCACTAGTTGTGTTCTGCAATATGAGGAGCTTGATGTCCCTTATATACGTGGAGGACACACTTTAACTCCCTCCGTCTGTGTTTTGGTGGCTAATGCTTTAATTGAGCATGCAAGGTTTCATCCCATACTGCTTGGGCTAATAAGTCATGTGAAGTGTAAGCATCTGACTCTCACACACTGCCAAGAGGAGCCTCAACGCAGAGCACGGAGATAAACAGAATTCCTATTAGATAAGCCTCCTGCACTATAATCACTGTTAATGACGTGTTATACTCATCTTTAGCTTCAGCGTGGGCTTGGTCATGGTTTGACATTGGGGAAAGGGAAAGGAAGAGCATGAGAGGACTCCCACACCAGGGCCTAAATCCCTCGCCTTTCTGGACACAATCTTGTAAAGTGATCCTCTTGGCAAAAGCTTAGCTCAACTTTGTCAGGGCATGTACAGTCTAAACAGTACCCTTTATTATATAATCCCTGGACCCATGCCCACTAAGCATCTTAATTTACTCACAAAATGTCAGACGTTGTTTGAAGAGGGAGATGTACCTATCAAATTGCAGGTGTCACCAGTGCTTGACTTGGACTGAAATACAGTGCCTTGCGAAAGTATTCGGCCCCCTTGAACTTTGCGACCTTTTGCCACATTTCAGGCTTCAAACATAAAGATATAAAACTGTATTTTTTTGTGAAGAATCAACAACAAGTGGGACACAATCATGAAGTGGAACGACATTTATTGGATATTTCAAACTTTTTTTAACAAATCAAAAACGGAAAAATTGGGCGTGCAAAATTATTCAGCCCCTTTACTTTCAGTGCAGCAAACTCTCTCCAGAAGTTCAGTGAGGATCTCTGAATGATCCAATGTTGACCTAAATGACTAATGATGATAAATACAATCCACCTGTGTGTAATCAAGTCTCCATATAAATGCACCTGCACTGTGATAGTCTCAGAGGTCCGTTAAAAGCGCAGAGAGCATCATGAAGAACAAGGAACACACCAGGCAGGTCCGAGATACTGTTGTGAAGAAGTTTAAAGCCGGATTTGGATACAAAAAGATTTCCCAAGCTTTAAACATCCCAAGGAGCACTGTGCAAGCGATAATATTGAAATGGAAGGAGTATCAGACCTCTGCAAATCTACCAAGACCTGGCCGTCCCTCTAAACTTTCAGCTCATACAAGGAGAAGACTGATCAGAGATGCAGCCAAGAGGCCCATGATCACTCTGGATGAACTGCAGAGATCTACAGCTGAGGTGGGAGACTCTGTCAATAGGACAACAATCAGTCGTATATTGCACAAATCTGGCCTTTATGGAAGAGTGGCAAGAAGAAAGCCATTTCTTAAAGATATCCATAACAAGTGTCGTTTAAAGTTTGCCACAAGCCACCTGGGAGACACACCAAACATGTGGAAGAAGGTGCTCTGGTCAGATGAAACCAAAATTGAACTTTTTGGCAACAATGCAAAACGTTATGTTTGGCGTAAAAGCAACACAGCAAACATGGTGGTGGCAGCATCATGGTTTGGGCCTGCTTTTCTTCAGCAGGGACAGGGAAGATGGTTAAAATTGATGGGAAGATGGATGGAGCCAAATACAGGACCATTCTGGAAGAAAACCTGATGGAGTCTGCAAAAGACCTGAGACTGGTGATGGAGATTTGTCTTCCAACAAGACAATGATCCAAAACATAAAGCAAAATCTACAATGGAATGGTTCAAAAATAAACATATCCAGGTGATAGAATGGCCAAGTCAAAGTCCAGACCTGAATCCAATCGAGAATCTGTGGAAAGAACAGAAAACTGCTGTTCACAAATGCTCTCCATCCAACCTCACTGAGCTCAAGCTGTTTTGCAAGGAGGAATGGGAAAACATTTCAGTCTCTCGATGTGCAAAACTGATAGAGACATACCCCAAGCGACTTACAGCTGTAATCGCAGCAAAAGGTGGCGCTACAAAGTATTAACTTAAGGGGGCTGAATAATTTTGCACGCCCAATTTTTCCGTTTTTGATTTGTTAAAAAAAGTTTGAAATATCCAATAAATGTCGTTCCACTTCATGATTGTGTCCCACTTGTTGTTGATTCTTCACAAAAAAATACAGTTTTATATCTTTATGTTTGAAGCCTGAAATGTGGCAAAAGGTCGCAAAGTTCAAGGGGGCCGAATAATTTCGCAAGGCACTGTAGGTACCGGTACTCATTTTGGGTGCTGGTTCTGCTTACAGTTAGGTGCAGGAGCTCCACAACACTTTCTAGCTAGTATTCTATAAGAGGAACAGCAATAGAACATTTGAGGTGCCTGTACTCAGCTCCGGTGAGCTCCTGCCCAAGTCAAGCACTGGGTGTCCCAGAGGAGGTTTGATCTTGAGTACTAAACCATAGACATCAGTTGTCACCATGCTGTTAAAACTCAAGGCAAATGGGTGTTAATGCTGATTAAATGTCCTAAAAGGAGTGCCCCTGCCTTCATGTGGCACTAAGGTACCAGGGGGGAGGGTAGGGTGTGTCTCTGTGTGTGAGCAATAAGACAAATAAAGGTAGGAATTTGGAGGAGAATGAGATGAGATGAAGAATGACACAGACTCAGTGTACAGACTCAGTGAGCATAGCCTCGCTATTGAGAAAGGCTGCCGTAGGGAGACCTGGCTCTCAAGAGAAGACAGGCTATGTGCACACTGCCCACAAAATGAGGTGGAAACTGAGCTGCACTTCCTAACCTCCTGCCCAATGTCTGACGATATTAGAGACACATATTTCCCTCAGATTACACAGATCCACAAAGAATTCAAAAACAAACCCGATTTTGATAAACTCCCATATCTACTGGGTGAAATACCACCGTGTGCCATCACAGCATCAATATTTGTGATCTGTTGCCACAAGAAAAGGTCAACCAGTGAAACACCATTGTAAATATAACCCGTATTTATGCTTATTTATTTTCCCTTTTGTACTTTAACAATTTGTACATTGTTACAACACTGTACAACACTGTATATACATAATATAACATTTGTAATGTCTTTATTATTTTGGAACTTCTGTGAGTGTAATGTTTACTGTTTATTTTTATTGTTTATTTCACTTTTGTATATTATCTACCTCACTTACTTTGGCAATGTTAACATGTGTTTCCCATGCCAATAAAGACCCTTGAATTGAATTGAATAAAAGAGAGAACGAGATGAGACAGATTTATGATAGAGAGAGGGGAAGAGAGAGAGAGCAAGAGATAGGTGAGAGATAGACAGCAAGAGATAGGTGGCAGATAGACAGCAAGAGATAGGTGGGAGACAGCAAGAGTAATCAAACAGAGAGACAGAGACTGAACCAGAGAGGGACAGAGCAAAGGGAGAGAGAAAGGAGAGACATGAGGGACAGTAAAAAAAAGAGAGGGAGAGCGAGAGGGTGAGGGACAGAGTAAAGAAAGAGAGAGAGAGAGAGATTTCCAGGTCAGTCTCTGGCTAAGTATGGGGTCTTACCACTCTTTCTCTTTGGTGGTAATCCGTAACTAATAGAAAATTAGGACATTGGCAGTGACAGCAGCGGTCTGTCCCTTTGTCTCCTGGGAGGACAGACAAACACCAAGACAAGAACACAGGCCAGGATGTTCTTTATGTCCTTTACTCTAGTTTATACTGTAATGCTGTCTTTACTGAACACATAATTGTACTCAGATTAAACACATTGACAGCTGTATCCCAGCCATTTGCTACAGGGACAGCAGTGTTACTCGTAATGCTCTGAAGTCTGCTTTTCATGTCCAACACATATGCTGCTTCACTAACCCTACCATATTTAACTCCAGGACCATCGGCAGCACTGTGCATCTGTTTGGTATCTATTGAAGTTTCCATATAAACAAATTGTGTGTTACATGTATGTTAAAACTAGCAGAGCTGTTCCGTGGCACACGAAGCAGACAGATGGTAGACTATGTACTGTATGGAACAGCACTGCATGTCCTACAAACACAAGCCATGGCAACTGAAGTCACAAAGTATATATTGCTTAAGAGTGAAGAAATGTAGCTGAACTAAAAAAAACACACCTCTCTTCTCCCACGTACTGTTCTGAGGAGGGACTGCAGACATGAGAGAAAGAGAGCGGTAGTAAATTTCCACCAGTGAACGTTTTCTGGCACTGTTGTCAAGGGGTAGATTCTGTTATTGCAACCAAAACCACATAGGGCTAACCCAGAATGTCGATGAGACAGTATATAGGGAGGATGTCAGAGGCCTGGCAGTGTGGTGCCGGGACAACAACCTCTCCCTCAATGTCAGCAAGACAAAGGAGCTGATTGTGGACTACAAGAAATGGAGGGCCGAGCACACCTCTCCTTTCACATCGACGGGGCTGTAGTGGAGCAGGTCGAGAGCTTCAAGTTCCTCTGTATCCACATCACTAAGGACCTATCATGGTTCAAACAAACCAACACAGTTTTGAGGCTGTAAAGATTTGGCATAAGCCCTCAGATCCTTAAAAAGTTATACAGCTGCACTATTGAAAGCCTCTTAACGGGCTGCATCACTGCTTGGTATGGCAACTGCTTGGCATTCGACCGTAAGGCGCTATAGAGGGTACTGAGTATGGCCCTGAACATACCGGCCGAGCTCCCTGCCATCCAGGACCTCTATACCAGGCAGTGTCAGAGGAAGGCCCAAAAAATGGTCAAAGACTCCAGCAACCCAAGTAATACAGGAGCGCCAAGTCTGGGCCCAACAGGACTCTGAACAGCTTCTATCCCAAAGCCATACGACTGCTGAACAGTTATTAATCAAATGGCTACCCAGACTATGTGCATTGACCCCCTTTTTATTCACACACGCACGCACGCAGGCACGCACGCACGCACGCACGCACGCACGCACGCACGCACACACACACACACACTTCACATACGCTTCTGCTACTCTGTTATCTATCCTGATTGCCTAGTCACTTTTACCCCTACCTACATGAACATATTACTTCAACTACCTCGTACCTCTGCACACTGACTTGGTACTGGTACTCCTTGTTTATAGCCTAGTTATTGTTATGTTATTGTGTTACAATATACTTTTTAACTCTGCATTGTTTGGAAGGGGCTCGTAAGTAAGCATTTCACTATAAAGTCTACACCTGTTGTATTCGGCACATGACAAATACATTTTGATTTGCTTAATGTCGCGAAGCCAAGAAGTGTGGGCCTATTGTATTACACACCGCACCTTACTTCCGCCTCCAACTAATACCTCAGCGGCACACTATAGGCCAATAGTTTGTTCTGTTCTAAAGCGAAACAGAACATTGTATGAAGAAACAGGAGTTAAAGGAACTGTTTGTCCCTCAACTTTGTTCAGCTAAGCTCTCTCTCCTCTGCTCCTAGTGCCCTCCGGGAAAGATAACTCTTGAGTGAGTCAGGGTTGTGAGTCACTAACCAACAACCCATTTCACCAATTGACATGTCTCCCTTTTCATGGTAGGCAATAAATCCTCATCTTCTCCTCTGCTTGGTTCCTCTATGTTCTTTCTTTTTTATTCCTGTTTTTTGAGCATAAAACTGTGGAAATTGTCCTTGCAAACAACCGCCTTTAAGACAGTGGAGGAGATGCACGAGGACAGAGCATCAGTTGCTTCTCTAATTGGACAACATGATTCATGACCACACTGAGGAAAACTAAATTCTGTTGTTTAGGAAAAAAACACAATGTCTTTAGAGCAGGGTCAAGGCTGTGGTCAGATGTTACTTAGGAACGATTGTCTTGTTGTCCTGCTTTTTTGAAGATGACAAATTGTGGTAAAAAATAATTTTAAAAATATTACTTTAATATAGTGTAAATCCTGTTGCATAATCGTGTCAAAATCAAATCAAATCAAATTGTATTTGTCACATGCGCCGAATACAACAGGTGTAGACCTGACAGTGAACTGCTTACTTACAAGCCATTAACCAGCAATGCAGTTTTAAGAAAAATACCTACAAAAATAAGAAATAAAAGTAATAAATAATTAAAGAGCAGCAGTAAAATAACAATAGCTAGGCTATATACAGGGAGTACCGGTAAAGAGTCAATGTGTGGGGGCACTGGTTAATCTAGGTAATTGAGGTAATATGTACATGTAGGTAGAGTTATTAAAGTGACTATGTATAGATAGTCACTTTAATAAGTGACTATTGTTATGATAAATGGCATGAAGTACACTGGATTGAACATATGCTGTATAACTGAGAATTTGTACAGAAGTAATCATCTTTATAATAAAAAATATCAGGGCAATGATGCAGACATTTTGTTGTGGTCCCTGTGTTCTTGCTCCTTCAGACATCCCATTCTCTCTTCCTGTTGCCATGGCAATTGTTTCACTCCTGCTGAAAATGAGAGCCCCTGCAGAAAACTACAGTACGAGGATCCTCCTTATTCTCAGAAAGTAAACGATAAACCAAAGGTTTCAAATGGCACATCACAAATTGACACATAAAGAGATAATTCACCACTTGATTAATAACATGAGAGACTATGGGTGAAAAGTTGAGCGCTGCACAGGGCAACAGTATGCGTAACTTTGATCTATACATGAGGTTGAGTCATGTAATTTGCTGATACGTACAACAAAAGCATTATACAATCCCGGTACACTTAAGCCCTGTTAACATTCACTTGTCACAGAGTATTATAGTCTAAAAGTCTCCGAAAGGGAACTTTCCCATCACCTCTAAACCCAGAACCCCTGAGTTGCTAAGGAACAACTATAAAACCTCTGTGAAGACAACTCACTGGGGTAGTAACAAATTATTGTTTATTTTGTCTTTTCAATATGTGTGGGAACCCAGCCAAGGGTTTTTGTTGGCTAATGGGTTGAGTTTTAGGTTGAACCCCACTTCAACATGCTTTTACAACAGCGTTGCCCACAACTTATTCCCTGCTGCGCTTTGGCCTATTCTATGTCTGCCACCACTGAAAACCTTTGCCACCACTGAGCTCCATTAAGGTGACATATAGCTCTGCATCCCTTTCAAATGAGAATGATTATACACAAAGGGAGGCAGAACACTGGAGACTTGCAGGCAAGGGCAATCTGTTTGTGAACACACACACACACACACACACACACACACACACACACACACACACACACACACACACACACACACACACACACACACACACACACACACACACACACACACACACACACACACACACACACACACAAAACACAATGGGGGAAGGGGGTACATTGGCCTTGGTATGCCACCACACACACAACCATCCCTCTTTCCCCTGACCTTCTCCGCACCTTTGTGGGCTTCTGATAAACTGGGATTAAAATGAGGGTTGGAGACAGAGAACCCTATGAGAGTCCCTGGCTGTGCACCCAGAGAGAAAACATTGCCAGGAGTATAGAGCCTTGGTAACAAGATAAATGGTTTGCATTATTGTATGAGGATGCTAGATCAGTATGTTTACCCTAAATGACTGTTTTCCTCCCCCCAAAAATATGTCTTGGCAATTGACAAACAACTCTTCTATCCTAAAGGCTCCATCTCTGATGAGCAACTGAGACAATCTGAATGAAGAAAGGGCACCACCTTGAGGGTGTTGGAAAGTATTGACAGACCAGGACTTCATATTCCACTTCATTCTCTATCTTCAAGAACAGGGATAATCAACTAATAGATTAAGCAGGGGGCCAACTTTTTCTTGAGCAGATGGTCAGGCAGCCGACATTATTACAAATAATTTGTAGACTGCAAATTGACTGCAAAAAAGCACAAACAGGTATAATATTTCACTAAAACAATCATTTAAAAACCTTTCTTATATTTGTTTATAATCACATCTCTCTATTATACATGTGAATACTTTAAAGAGATTTCCCAAATTAAAAATGTTGCTAATTTATTACAAAAACTGAAATATCACATTTACATAAGCATTCAGACCCTTTACTCAGTACTTTGTTGAAGCACCTTTGGTAGGGATTACAGCCCCGAGTCTTCTTGGGTATGAACCTACAAGCTTCGCACACCTGCTTCCCCCAATCATCTCTGCAGGTCCTCTCAAGCTCTGTCAGGTTGGATGGGAGCGTCGCTGCACATCTATTTTCAGGTCTCTCCTGAAATGTTAAATCGGGTTCAAGTTCGGGTCACTCAAGGACATTCAGAGACTTGTCCCGAAGCCACTCCTACGTTGTCTTGTTGGAAGGTGAACCTTCACCCCAGCCTGAGTTCCTGAGCAGGTTTTCATCAAGGATCTCTTTGTACTTTTCCCCGTTCATCTTTCTCTCCATCCTGACTAGTCTCCCATTCCCTGCCACTGAAAAACATCCTCACAGCATGATGCTGTCACCATGCTTCACCGTAGAGATGGTGAAACCTGGCCCCCTGCCAGGTTTCCTCCAGATGTGATGCTTGGCATTCTTCAATGTTGGTTTCATCAGACCAGAGAATCTTGTTCCTTATGGTCTGAAAGTCCTTTATGTGCCCTTTTGCAAACTCCATATGCCTTTCCCAGGGGCGTGGCTTCCGTTTGGCCACTCTACCATAAAGGCCTGATTGGTGGAGTGCTGCTGAGATGCTTGTCCTTCTGGAAGGTTCTCTCATCTCCACAGAGGAACTCTGGAGCTCTGTCAGAGTGACCATCGGGTTCTTGGTCAACCTGCCTGACCAAGGCGCTTCTCCCCCGATTGAGCAGTTTGGCTGGGTGGCCAGCTCTAGGAAGGATCTTTCTTGGTGGTTGCAAACTTCTTCCAACTAAGAATCAGAGGCAACTGTGTTCTTGGGAACCTTCAATGCTGCAGATATTTTTTGGTACCCTTCCCCAGATATGTGCCTCAACACAATGCTGTCGTGGAGTTATACAGACAAATCCTTTGACCTTATGGCTTGGTTTTTACTCTGACATGCACTGTCAACTGTGGGACCTTTATATGGACAAGTGTGTGCCTTTCCAAATCATGTCCAATTACTTACATTTACCACAGGTGGACTCCAATCAGGTTGTAGAAACATCAAGGATGATTCATGGAAACAGGATACACATGAGCTCAATTTTAAGTCTCATAGCGAAGAGTTTGAATACTTAAGTAAATTAAGGTACGTTTTACATGTTTTATACATTTGCAAAAATGTCTAAACCCCTTTTTTTGCTTTGTCCTCATGAGGTATTGTGTGTAGATTGAGGAAAATGTTTAATTTAATCAATTTTAGAATAAGGCTGTAACATAACAAAATGTGGAAAAAGTCAAGGGGTCTGAATACTTTCCGAATGTACTGTATGTCTAACATTTTTTTTAAATCACCTGCGGGCCAGATCTTTAGACTTTAAGAAAAATGTGTTTAATAATATGTACAAGTAACTTTCAAATTAGAACAAAAACACCAATGGAAATGCATTTTTTCTTCACTTTTTATTGTATTGACAGCTTTGTCCATAATATATTATTTCACTTAAAATAAAAAGTATGTGGAGTCAATACTGCTAACAATGTGACAATTGTAAAACATTTCTGTTTCAAATAAAAGCTAAATACAGGAGTAAAAAAATAAAATAAAATTGGAAGCACTGTCATGGACCATCCTACTACCACACACAATCACGTCAACATCCAGAGAAAACAAGTTATATCCAATTGTTAACCGGGTGGTTCGAGCTGTGAATGCTGATTGGCTGAAAGCCGTGGTATATCAGACCGTAAACCACTGATATGACAAAACATTTATTTTCACTGTTTTAATTACATTTGTAACCAGTTTATAATAGCAACAAGTCACCCCAGGGATTTGTGGTATATGGCCAATATACCACAGCTAAAGGCTGTATCCAGGCACTCCTTGTTGCATCATGCTTAAGAACAGCCCTAAACCGTAGTATATTGGTCACATATCACACCCCCTCGGGCTTTATTGGTTAATTATACCATGGCATTGTTGAATACTTGTTTTGGATTAACTTGAAGGGCATTCTAGAACATGCATCATTTCCCTATAACGCATGGTATATTTGCACGGTATAATTCAATGGCTATAGTTCATTCTTACATGTGCTATGTTTGAGCTGCTTTTGAAAGCAAAATTCGAATTGAAAACATCATTGGCATTGTAGACTTCGACTTTCATAATAGCAAACTACGACTGATGGTTTGGTTAGTTAAACTAGCACGTTTGTTTGGTTACCAAGGCAACTACCGTCACTAGCTAGTAAACTGCATCGCTATCCAAGTGGATGTTGAACACGTTTCTAGCGGTAAATGTGCTAAATTATAGCCATGATATAAAATGGATAATCAACTCGGGGCTCTATACGTTCTTTGGAAAATAATGCAACTCAGCTGCACACCTTCCACTTTGTTCATTATTTTCCAGAGAAGGCACAGCCCCTCGTTGATTATCCCTTACATATTTATCAAAGCGGACTGGCTAAATGATTGATCCTACTTTGTGAATATAATGGGAAATCATTACTAACTATAGCGTGCGTTATCCTCTTCAAGAACAGTGCGCATAAGAAACTTAAATCACACAAGCTTCACAAACAAATAACATGTATTTGTCTGTTCAGCATGTACAGGTGTTGTTATTTACAGCACAATCCTATGCTTATCCAGTAGTATATGTGATAAAGTTGACAATGAAAAATACATTTGTATTTTGAAAGTGATATATGCATAGCAGTGGAATGTCATAGTTAAAGATAAGAGATATTGGGACTTAGATTGAGTTCAAAATAAATAAAATGTGGTTAGTTGTCTGTTTGCTTGTCCATGTATATGCAAGTATGCTTTAAGGAAATGAGGATCATTGTGACTGCTGTATGTGAAAATACTCACTTCCTTCTTACTGTGGTTTCCCCACACTGCATGCAAATTGAGGGTAAATGCATTTGCTGCATGAATGTGACTGACAGGATTCAATATCTAGTTATCAAATCAAGTAGATTACAAGTTGTGTCATGAGTTCTCTAAATTATTGCCAACTAAAAATAAAAAAACAATACAATTTTGTAAATGATCTCTTATTGGGTCTTTACTTGACTCAGTCATAATTTTTTCAAAACTAAATCAGAAAAACAAATTCTTTACTTTACGCATAATTAACAGTAAAAGTTTCAATACATTGTCATATGAGGCTGAATTTCTTTTCATTATTTTTTGGATTTAAACAATATTTAACATAGCCATGTAACTAGCTATGGTTTCCTCTCTCCTAATACCTAAATAAAAAGCTACAGTCTATAAAGATAAATCATGCATACACAACAAGAGTAATCAGCATGCATTTAGGCCTACAATATTCTAGCGCAAGGTGAAAAATAATCAAAATGTCTTGCCTCTTAAGAAAAGCAAGCCGCTAAAACATAGTTTAATAAATGCATCCCAGTCAGGAAAATTTGAAAGTAAAAATAAGAGTGATGTCCATGTTAGGGGAAACATTTGCTGTCATTCAGAATTCTATAATTATTCTAATTCATCACACGAGTAAAATATTTGCTCTTTCTCTGAGTCTCTTTGTTTAAAAACAGAGATTTTCATAATTGGGTATTTTTCACACAAATGCGAAGGTTCTTTAATAGCTACATTTCTAAGCCAACATACTGTAATATCTTCTGTGATATTGGGTCTACAATGTTTGTGGTCAGATGACTTGTCATTCCCCAACTGTTTTGTTCCAAGAAAAAGACATTACTTCAAAATAAAACCACAAACGAAAGTATATATTACAATCAGAGTCCACACTCCATTCCTCACTCTTCATCCTCATCACATGGGCTTCTGTATCTGTGTGTTTCATTCCAATGCAACATCATCCTCAACTTCTTCAGCAACCCTATCCTTGTCTAGATACTCAATAGCAACTTGACGCCTCCAGTCCCTACATACTTCGGTCTTTGTGACATTCCAGGTCAATACTAGAATGTACCCAATACACAAATTGTTGCATTATCAGCTTTCACATTATTCACAAAAAGGTGCTTTTCCCACCACCTGGTCTGGCCCAGAAGCATGTAAACTATTTGAAGCCATTGCTGGTGAAATAAACACTCTTTTTGTGTGTATAATGTGAAAGCTATTTAATGTCTCCCCCAATACCCTTCAACAGTCCAATACAAGTCCTTCTTGCCACTGGTTGTGGCTAGCAGCTAGCTTAGCCAGTACTATCCCTAACACACCACCACACCTTCTCATTAGCATTCCAGACCGATGGTGGAGAGCAGCTGATCCAGGGCGTCCAGCTTCACGTTGGCCTCCTCAATGGCACTGAAGGTCTGAACGTTGCTGGTGATGTGGAAGCGGATGTCGTCCACCAGAGGGATGGAGTCAGTCTCGTGTCGGTCCTCCACCGCCCCAGCATCCTCCTTGATCATGTCAGCAAACTCAGGCTTCTCTACCAGCTGTTGAGGAGAGTGGAAGAGGTCAGATGAGACACAGCAACGACCATCCTTGCACAGCCTAGAATGACAGACACTCACCCGCTCTATGATCTTAGCCATGTACTCCGTGCACTGGTCCTCCAGACGAGACAGTCTGAAGAGCTTGGCTGTCTTCCACATGTGCAACACGTTATCCTCACACAGCATCTTGGCCAGCGTCTTACCACACAGACGCTTCAGCCCGGGGAGCAGGTACATATCAGCCACACACAGCACATCAAACACATTCTCTGGGGACAGCTGGACCCAGGCAGAGAGAGTAGTACAATACATTAGGAGAGAAAGACAAGACTGGTGAGTTCATAGAAATATCATCACTGCAGGAATTCTGTCTGAACTGACCTCCGTGTCGTCGCTGTAGACGTAATAGAGGAGACGGATAAAGATCTCGTGGGAGATGTTGTGGATGGTGAGGACTGGGGTGCTGGGCTGGGACTGCATCATCTCTCCCTCACTGAAGTGGTCCTGCAGCAGCGCCTTAAAATAGTCACTGCGTCCACAGAAAAATGCCTGTCCAGAGGGGATAAAGACAACTTTTTAGCCCATAATAATTAACTGAGGAGATGCATAAATAATGACTAATTCCAAAATCATAGTCTGACGATTAACTCATACATCTTTGTATTTTGTTAGAGGTATGTGGAGCACACCTTATGACACAGGAAGTCATAACCTTCAACCCTGAAGCAAATGTCAGGATAGCTAGGGAAGTTGTCAGTTCTGTCAAATGGAAGCTCGCCAAATCCCACCTACAGAAAAACAAAACAAAACGACAAAGACAATGAACTTATTATGAACAAAAAGGTTTATTTACATCAAGGGACAATCATAAGTGGCAGCCTTTAATATGATTAGCTGGTCCCACATATGTTTGGTATGTGCTTTAGTCAACGTCTCGGACTATTCTTGCCATGCTAACAATGATAGTTAGAAGAGTTGGCTAAATCCCAAACGACGTGGGACCAGGCTAGTTTGTAATGTTCTTACTTTTAGCTCAGCAGGGAGGGCACAGTCTGCCAGTTGAGCCATCTCCTCCTGATGCTGACAGCTGTGAGGCTCCAGGGTCAGAACCTTTACACAGGTCCCTGGTTTATTGGAGACTATGCATGGAGTCAGACACAGAGAGACAGGTGAGACACCATGTAACAATGTAAACGTGTAGGCCTAATTTCAGGAGATTTAATAAGCAGGAGCGTACCAAACTCATACACCTGTTTACACTTGCTCTCCAACTCATCAATAAGGTCGCCCATTTTGCACTGTTTGGCCAGCCGCTTGCAGTCCTCCACGTGGCTCACATCAATGTCCATACGACCTGGAAGCGAAAGCCGGTTAGCTCATAGCTTTGTAACACTAAATGTACGCTACACAACTTTGAAAGACAGTGTATACTGGCTCTTTACGATGCAGTAATGTTAGACTTTATGGATGCCATATGACTCCTAACCTCTTGAAAGAAAGACTGAAAATACCCTAATCTTCTGACTGGATCGAAACATACATATCAGTTATCAATCAATCAGGCATCCTTTACAATCACTGGGATGACTATGACATACTTAGACATCTTTGAATGCAAAATGCCATTTTACATACTGCACGTTTGCCTAATCTTAATTAAAATGTCAACATGTCAACTTCCATTATGTTAATTCGTGATCTTAGCCTAATTCTGCATTCATACATCTAGTTATACACCTCAACCAAGAGAAACCCACCAGTGTAAAAATACTGCAGGATGGCACCAAAGGCTGCTGGGTTGATCTGAAACAGGGTGAAACATGTTTTCTTCTTTATTCATATGGATCTTTTACGGTGTTTACACTGTTACTTTAGATTCCCTTTTGGCCCAGTGAATGTTTTGGTAGCATTTATGCATACAGCCCTGATTGAGTTTGTTTCCACAGAAATTCTTACTGAAACAATCGTTTTAGTACATACTTCATATAATCCCTGTATTAAATGGTTTGCAATTGTGCTTGTTGTAATGACTCCTAACACAATAACAAGGTAAATAGCATATTATAAATTAAAGTAAACACATTTTCTATCAATAACTTCAAATATAGCTGCTACACCCCCCCCCCGTCCAATCCAACGTATTGCTGTCATGCCTATCTGAAAAAGGTGGTGTAACACAACACCTACCAAAGGGTGTTTGAGGGGGATCAAGTTCTTTCCTTTCCATTTGGTTTCAAACATGGCTGTGAAGTACTCTGAGCGAGCGCTCAGCACACAGCGGTGAGCCTGAAATGTCTCACCGTGAACCAGGAACTTGACGTCACTATACTGGCCCTGCTCCAGTAACCTAGATACAGACAGCACAGACAGAAGGGGAGGACAGGGAGAAAGCAGGGCCAAATGAGTGTTGATGTTAGAGTTTCACTGCTTCTGTATAATATAAGCAGACAAACAGAAGTACAGGCAACACCAAATGAGGAAAACACAAAGCTAACGGCTATAAAACATTATGATGCAGTTAAGATGCATTGTAGCGTTACAGTGCCTTACGTGAGAAGGAAGTGGTCATAATAGTCCCTCTGCATGGCTTGGGCTGTGATGCACTTGTACTCTTTTAGGAGACGTCGGATGGAGTCACTCAGAGACCCATACATGCATCGCTCTCCATCAAATGTGTTGGCTTCACACTTTGCTCCTGAAAGCCCAAATGGAACAGTGTACAGGTCACCTCCAAGACACAATTAATTGCATATAGGTTAACGGTGCATTTGGAAAGCATTCAGACCCCTTGACTTTTTCAAAATGTTCTTACTTTACAGCCTTATTTTAAATTAGTTTAAATAATTATTTTTCCTCACTACACACAATACCCCATAATGACAAAGCGAAAAACAGATTTTATTGTTGTTGTTGCAAATGTATAAAAAAAAATAAAAAAAATGAAATAGCTTATTTACATAATTATTCTAACTATTTGCTATGAGATCGAGCTCAGGGGCACCTGTTTCCCTAATCATCCTTGAGATGTTCCTAGAACTTGATTGGAGTCCACCTGTGGTAAATTCAATTGATTGTACATGATTTGGAAAGGCACACACCTGTCTATATAAAAGGTCCCACAGTAGACAGTGAATGTCAGAGCAAAAACCAAGCCATGAGGTTGAAGGAATTGTCTGTAGAGCGCCTAAACAGGATTGTGTCAAGGCACCAGATGTGGGGAAGGGTACCAAAACATTTCTGCAGCATTGAAGGTCCCCAAGAACACAGTGGCCTCCATCATTCTGAAATGGAAGAAGTTTGGAAGCACCAAGACCGTTCTTAGAGCTGGCCGCCCGGCCAAACTGAGCAATCAGGGGAGCAGGTAGCCTAGTGGTTAGAGCGTTGGACTAGTAACTGAAAGGTTGCAAGATCAAATCCCAGAGCTGATAAGGTTAAAATGTCATTCTGCCCCTGAACAAGGCAGTTAACCCACTGTTCCTAGGCCGTCAATGAAAAGAAAAATGTGTTCTTAACTGACTTGCCTAGTTAAATAAAGATCCAATTTAAAAAGGGCCTTGGTCAGGGAGGTGACCAACAACACGATGTGGAGATGAGAGAACCTTCCTGAAGACAACCATCGCCGCAGCACTCCATCAATCATGCCTTTATGGTAGAGTGACCAGACGGAAGCCACTCCTCAGTAAGGCACATGACAGCCCACTTGGACTTTGCCAAAAGGCACCTAAAGGACTCTCAGACAATGAGAAACAAGATTCTCTGGTCTGATGAAACCAAGATTGAACTCTTTGGCCTTAATGCCAAGCATCACATCTGGAGAAAACCTGGCACCATCTTTAATGCATGGTGGTGGCAGCATCATGCTGTGGGGATGTTTTCAGCGGCAGGGACTGGGAGACTAGTCCGGATCGAGGGTAAGATGAACGGAGAAAAGTACAGAGATCCTTGATGAAAACCTGCTCCAGAGTGCTCAGGACCTCAGACTGGGGCAAAGGTTCATCTTCCAACAGAACATCGACCTTAAGCACACAGCCAAGACAATGCTGGAGTGGCTTCGGGACAAGTCTCAATGTCCTTGAGTGGCCCAGCCAGAGCCCGGACTTGAACCCAATCAAACATCTCAGGAGAGACCTTAATGGCTGTGCAGCGACACTCCCCATCCAACCTGACAGAGGTTGAGATCATCTGCAGAGAAGAATGGTAGAAACTCCCCAAATACAGGTGTGCCAAGGTTGTAGTGACATACCCAAGAAGACTTGAGGCTGTAATCACTATCAAAGGTGCTTCAAAGTACTGAGTAAAGGGCCTGAATATTTATGCAAATGTTATATTCAGTTTAATCCATTTAAAAAAATGTCTAAACCTGTTTGCTTCATCAATATGGGGTATTGTGTGTAGATTGAAGGGGGAAAACAATTTAATCCATTTTAGAATAAGCCCCCCCCCCTCAACCCTGTTTTTAAACCATGTACATGTGCTTTGACCCTTGGGGCAAATTCCAGCTTTTACCATTAGCCAACAGGTACTGGACGAGCTCCTCATGGCCACAGAGGCAAGAATAGTACCTGTGGAAGAATACATTGTTAAGTTACATTACATTCTTAACAATGATCTTGTCAAATATAGTGTGCAGGTTATATTCTGCAATATTAACTCCGTACTTACAACGGGGTGCTGTCCCATTTGTCTCTTACATTGAGGTCCACGTCTCTCTGTTCAACAAGATACCTTGACAGGAAAATGGAAGGTCAATAGGCCAATACAGGCAGTTAATAAGACGGGTTATGGCAGAAACGGGTCTTCATCTTAATGCTGGTCTCCACATGTTCGCATTCCATACAAACAGTACAATCCTAACTGTATTCCAAATTCTAGACTGACAAACTACCTTGTTTGATTTAACATACGTTAACACCATATAGCCCACTTTTGAGGAATATTGTTTTTTATTGCACTCTTCACTAATAGATAGAAGAGCATGGAAAGCAACCTACTTCAAATTTGCATATCGGTCAAGATGAAAAGTTTCCAGGTTGGAAGTTGCCAGATATGTGCGCAGAATAAACAAGAGTTGTATTCATAGTTTCTAGCTAAACCTGCTTTCATGCACATAAATTGAACCTAGTAATACCAAAACACACAAACACAATATCGCCACTGGCATGACTTCAAAGGACCAGACTTCAACAGACCAACGCAAATAGCATAGCGTATGCTAACATAGGCACTAACGTTAGCTCACTGACAAATTTACTAAATATTTGTAACACTACTACTGACCACAAGGTTGTCTTTGTTTATAGCTAAACAAGCTAGATATCCTCATCCCGTTGCTGCGAACTACGCATTTCTATTCCACAGACTCCATTTACCTAACTCTGGAAATGTCGCCCTTTCTGCAACTTGTAAACAAATCGTACGCGTCCATCTCCGCAGCGTTTTCGGTTCTCTGTAATGCATTGAAACGGCCTGCCTGTTAGACAGGTGTGGATCCAGTTATAATTTCCTGTAAAGTGTAAACAATTTATCTTGCTAGCAAGTTCTTTCTCGCAGGACAACTATTTACAGACTTATATTTCGATCACCCGTGTTGTTTTGCGGTTTATATAGTCACATGACCAGAGAAGGTGGAGTGAGATGACATTTATTTCCTTATTTTCTTGATGCCCTCTTCTCTGATAGGTTGACTAAACCACGGGTCTAGGATCAGATTAGTATCACACCCATAATCCTTACCAAGGGGCCAGAGTTCGTTTTGAAGCACAGTTTCGACTGCTCCTACAGTTTAATTTCGGTACTGACACGGCCCATAAAGCCTATTTCCATACACGGCCTCATAGAGAAGGCAGATTAGAAAATTCCTAATAAGACACTTTAGCCATCACTTTGGTCCACAAAACATCCATTGAATTATTCAAATAATTGTTGCAGAGGCCGTCCCCCATTACTCACAGCATGTTTTTGGATGATGACCAGAAGGCATTGTTGCTGATGGTGCTGCTCCCTGTTGCCATGTTAATATGAAAAGTCGGAATAGAAAACTCTGAAATGTTCGACTTGCTAACTGATTGAACATGGCAGGTGTATAACTACAACCAGTTAGCAAGTCGTAAATGTAAAAATGTCCTAGTTCCGATTTGCATTTTGGTCAGTATAAACCGGATGCAACCCGGATATAGATGGTCCATGATTCGGAATGCGAACATGAGTAGATTACGTTGAAAACAACGAGCGGACATCTTGGACTCAGTTTTTATTATACCTTAGCGATCCTTACCCATAGGATGTTGTGGCACCTTAATTGAGCAGGACTGGCTTGTGGTAATGGCTGGAGCGGAATGGTATAATGCAATTCCATTTGCCCCGTTCCGGCCATTATTATGAGCCGTCCTCCCCTCAGCAGCCTCCACTGTCCTTACTCTAACGATTGGGGCGATGAAAAAGTATCTGGATGTGTTCAAACAGTAAGCCTAATGAAGCCGACTGTAGATACAATGTGGCGAGTGAAGTCGGGGAGGTGTATCAGTGTACGAAAGTTGTACATGGTAATTGTTTTTCAACAATAAGGCTCAGATCAACATAGCTGCAATTGCCTATAAACGTTTTTCTGTATAAATGTCTCAAACTTTTCTATATCCCCATGTCACACACTCACAAACTGAAAACATAATGTGTGTGCAATGAATTGGTTAGAGGTCTCAAATATCACTTTCGTTTGTAGCTTTAGAATTGCATCAAAGGTGATTCCTGTTTCTGCCACGTCAGCATGGGTCAAACAAAAACACCCACTAATTAGTTGACAAATACTGCCTCCCACAATGCAGGTGATGGCTGCATGGTGCAGTTGGTGAGAAGTGCAGCGACTGTAAGGCGACTTCATCAAAAAGTGCATGACCTTTGGTCACATGATTTTTGTAAAGATCATGTAGTCGCAAGTTGGACAATGTTTCTAAGCATAATGCAACACACTTTGAAAAGCGTCACTGACTTGACAAAAGTGCTCCCCTCGAACGAGCCTTCTGGTTAGGGTAACTTATTCCACTCCCGTAACAGCATTTTATCAAAGACAGGCAGAAACTGCTTCCCCAATAGATATTTCGATCATGCTTTGCAGTCGAGCTCATGGCAACGTTGCCTAGCTAACCTCATGCGCAGAAACACGCCATCGGGTGTAACGGTCGTCTCGCCAAACTGCGCATGTGCAAGCCAATAAATATAAAAGTCACTCCTTCGATATAAAGTTGTTTTTGAGTTTGTCACGAGGTTGGTGTAATAACGTGTAAAACGAGATAAGGTCACAAGTGTTTCCATAAAATATGTCTGGGTTTATACATCTTCTATTGTACAGAAAGTGAATATCTTAATCAATGGATAGTGACAGATTAGATTACTTCCCAAGCAAAATCTAGTTTTTGTTTCCTGGGCAATAGGAGGTTGTAGCTCAGCCTTTGAATCTCAAGGAAACTAAACAATGATATTCCCATATGCATCGGTGTCACATCTTTCCCAGGTTTTTTACAGCTGTTTTTTAGCATAATGCATCGAGGACCAAAGCACTGTTATAGATCACTTTATATTTCAGATCAGTTTTATTTTCTTAAAAACCTTAAGCTAACAAGGGGTAGGCCTGTGCTGTTTGCCATTTTCTTTAATAAAGCGAGGCCTATGGCATACCTTCTCATACCCCTTAATTCAAGTCTTGGTTTTAACTTGACAGGCCTTCACTGACACTGAGGTAGGCAGTTTAATTAAAGAGTGCATGGTGGGTGGAGAAATTGACTGACACATCTATTGATATAGCAGCCTTTAGCCTCTTATTTCTTTAATAGGAAGAAATAGGCTCCAACATAAAGTCTAATTCAAATTAAAACGTTTTAAATTAATTATGCCTACTTGAATTTGCCTTTCATCACCATGAGCTGTCAATTTCTTATTGAGTGTGCTGCAGCTGCTGCTTCAAGTTTCAGCACCACAATGAAAGTTACTTGAATCTGGCTTATTGTGAGGTCAATAACTCTGATAAATACATCATAGGCAAGAAACATATTATTTTTAATAAAAATCAATTATAGTAGTAGCAAGCTATCAATGTTGACCCTCCGGCTATAGGCTAGTACACACGCAAGATTAAAAAAAAAGCCTTTTACCCTCCTCCCAAACTGTTGCCTTATGCCTACACAGCACAGCCATTGGTTAGGCAGCATACAAAAACGTTTTTGATCAGCAAGAGAAGAGCAGGCCGGACTCAGGGATGGAATATCCATTGCATTGTGTTATGCAGCTCAGTTGTATTTACACCATCTCAGCAGCGGTCTTAGAAATATAACTTTGCTCTGTGATTCTCCAAACATGCATTTCATAGACTGTAGGCTATGGATGATTTGATTGAGACCACACTAAATACCCTATAGGTGCAGTTGATATTGCGCGCCCAGCCTGAATCAGAAATCAAATCAAATCAAATCAAATTGTATTTGTCACATACACATGGTTAGCAGATGTTAATGCGAGTGTAGCGAAATGCTTGTGCTTCTAGTTCCGACAATGCAGTGATAACCAACAAGTAATCTAACTAACAATTCCAAAACTACTGTCTTATACACAGTGTAAGGGGATAAAGAATATGTACATAAGGATATATGAATGAGTGATGGTACAGGGCAGCATACAGTAGATGGTATCGAGTACAGTATATACATATGAGATGAGTATGTAGACAAAGTAAACAAAGTGGCATAGTTAAAGTGGCTAGTGATACATGTATTACATAAGGATGCAGCCTTACAGTTGATAGCTTAATAAGCAACTAATTCAAAAACACTGTGAAATACTGAAATGTCATCAATTACAAATTACATGACCCTCCCCTGGACTATATTTTAAAATGCTAAATCCTCCGCATGGCTGAAATTTAAAAAGTATCACCCTCCATTCTCCTCCAGGTATCCGTTCTGAAAATTTCAATCCATCCCTAAGGAAGAATTTTTATCTTCTCTCACTGCCTGTGATCTAGTGATGGGTCATTATTTTCGGGAATTTCTACACTGGAAATTTTAGAAGCTTACTCTGTATCCGGAAAACTGTCACTTAATGAAAAAGTACCCCAGACACCAGTCATGGGGTCAATACCTAGTGCGTTATACTGCTTGGCATATTGTTTACCCAGTAACTTATGTGAACTGATGTACATATAGTCTCATCCTTTTCATATTGTTTACCCAGTAACTTATGTGAAGTGATGTACATATAGTCTAATCCTTTTCATATTGTTTACCCAGTAACTTATGTGAACTGATGTACATATAGTCTAATCCTTTTCATATTGTTGATTACTGACAAAAGCAACATAAAGGTTGAGAATGAAATAAATACACTACAGTCTGTAGCGATGCTGACATGGAATCAGTTACCATACAGTAAGTCACTTTTGTGGACTCAATTTAATCACATCTATTACAATTCCAAGGATGGTCACCGACTTGACCAAGCTGATTCCCTCAAATGGTGACCTCTCAAACCCCAAACCCTGGCCTGGTCTGCCCAGTGGCTTTGCCGAGTCTGGTTCGCAAGCATTCCTGGAAGTCTCGCGGCAGGGTAGCCTAGTGGTTAGAGTGTTAGGTTAGTAACCAAAAGGTTGCAAGTTCAAATCCTGAGCTGACAAGGTACAAATCTCTTGTTCTGCCTAATTGAAAATAAGAGTTTGTTCTTAACTGCCTTGCCTAGTTAAATAAAGTTTTTTTTTAAATTACGCATCTGGGTTTAGAAACTCTCTGGTTTTATAGACTGGCTAAATTGACCACTTAATCGCTTTTCTCACTTCTCACTTTCTCACTACTTATTTTCCACCATAATTTGCAAATAAATTCATTAAAAATCCTACAATGAGATTTTCTGGATTTTTTTCCTCATTTTGTCTGTCATAGTTGAAGTGTACCTATGATGAAAATTACAGGCCTCTGTCATCTTTTTAAGTGGGAGAACTTGCACAATTGGTGGCTGACTAAATACTTTTTTTGCCCCACTGTATATTGACAGTGTCCTCTGTTCTACCCTCAGAATTGACAGAAGACCCCATGGATGGTAGATATAGCTGTGTGCTGACCGACCAGCAGGAGTGGGCAGTGGAAATGGTGAGAGTCAGGAATGACATATGGCTGTTTGAAATAAAGCAGGTCATTGAGGAGAACTATGACACCTTTGCCAATGTGGCATTCATCAGCCTTCCAACAATCGCCCACCTTTTGAAAAGTCACCAGTTATCTATAAAACACAATCTTTTGAGAGAAACAACAACCGAGTAAAACAACTGAGGGCCGAGTATGTTCAGGTACATCACTATTTACTGTATTACTGTTACTATTTGATGCACATGCTACTTCACAATATCATATTGGAACTATACTGTAAAAAATAACTAACCAAAATATATCTTTAGAGGGTGATGGTGCCTGATGCTGCTGTGAACCATCGCAAATATATCTTTGTTGATGAAGCGGGCTTTAACCTGGCCAAAACTCGGCGCCGTGGGCGGAACCTCGTCGGCCAATGGGCGACCGTCCAACGTAGGGGGAACATCTCCATGTGCGCAGCTATTTCTGAAGATGGTGTGGTAGGACATAGGCATTATTTATATACAAAGCTTTACACAATGTGTTTCTCAATTAAATTGAGCAGGCCTATCAAAGTGAAGGGGTCACCTATGTCATTGTGTGAGACAATGTCAGGTTCCACCTTGCAGAGGTGTTTCAGGCATGGTTTTGGGCCCATCCCCGATTCATGACCCTATACCTGCCCACATACACTCCTCTTCTGGAGTTGGAAGGTGTACAATCGCCATCCCCGAGAGCGTGCCGCCCTCCTTCTGGCCATGAATGAGGCATATGACGACATCAATGCAGACTAATGTCAAGTTTAGATTCACAATGCCGAAAGGTTTTTCCCACGGTGCATGAACAATGAGAACATTCACTGTGATGTGGATAAGAATATTTGGCCAAATGCTCAAGACAGGCTTGATGCAAATGAATGCGTGATAAACGTTATGTTTTATTTTCATTTATTTAATTTCTTACATTTGATTAGACAGTCCATCTATGTTGCAATTATATATGAAATATATATATATATATATATTTTGCATGAATGATTGTAGATGGTGTCTTCATTGAGCACACTTTAGATTACACATTGGATAGATATTATGGAAATGATAGATTCTGTCAAATTTGTTGGTATCTAAGTGTATTGCCTCATGTGAATACTATAATTGACCATTTAGCAGGCAGCAATGTCCAGATCGACTTACAACAAGTAGTGAGTGCATACATTTTCGCTCTGGATGAAAGTAGTAAAAAGTTAAGCGTTTTGTCCCATATTCATAGCAAGCAATGATTTCTTCAAGCTTGTGACTACACATTTGTTGGATGCATTTGCTCTTTATTTAGGTTGTGTTTCAGATTATTTTGTGCAAAATATAAATTAAAAATAATGTATTGTGTCATTTTGGAGTCACTTTTACTGTAAATTAGAATATAATATGTTTCTAAACTTCTACATTAATGTGGAAGCTACCATGATTACGGACAATCCTGAATGAATCGTGAATAATGATGAGTGAGAAATATCATACCCCCCCAAAAAATGCTAACAGCCCGTTTTTGTAATGTTGAGAGGTTAGCATGTCTTGGGGGTATGATATTTGTAAGTCTGTAACTTTCTTACTCATCAATATTCACAGTTCATCCAGGATTATCTGTAATCATGGAGGCATCCACATTAATGTAGAAGTGTTTAGAAACATATTATATTCTTATCTACAATAGATTAGCATGTATTGGGTGATTCCAAAATGACACAATATATTTTATTTTTTATTTTTTAATTTAACCTTTATTTAACTAGGCAAGACAGTTAAGAACAAATTCATATTTGCAATGATGGCCTACCAAAAGACAAAATACCTTCTTCGGGGATAGGGGCTGGGATTAAAAAATAAAAATAAAATAAAAATATAGGACAAAACACACATCACCGCAAGAGAGACACCACAACACTACATAAAGAGAGACATATGACAACAACATACAGTTGAAGTTGGAAGTTTACATACACTTAGGTTGGAGTCATTAAAACTCGTTTTTCAACCACTCCACAAATTTCTTGTTAACAAACTATAGTTTTGGCAAGTTTGTTAGGACATCTACTTTGTGCATGACACAAGTAATTTTTCCAATAACTGTTTACAGACAGATTATTTCATTTAAAATTCACTGTTTCACAAATCCAGTGAGTCAGAAGTTTACAATTCACAAAGTTGACTGTGCTTTAAAACAGCTTGGAAAATTCCAGAAAATTATGTCATGGTTTTAGAAACTTCTGATAGGCTAATTGACTTCTTTTGAGTCAATTGGGGGTGTACCTGTGGATGTACGTATTTCAAGGCGTACCTTCAAACTCAGTGCCTCTTTGCTTGACATCATGGGAAAATCAAATGAAATCAGCCAAGACCTCAGAAAAAAATGTAGACCTCCAGAAGTCTGGTACAAGTATAAACACCATAGGACCACACAGCCATCATACCGCTCAGGAAGGAGACGCGTTCTGTCTCCTGGAGACTAACGTACTTTGGGGCGAAAAGTGCATGTCAATCCCAGAACAACAGCCAAGGACCTTGTGACGATGCTGGAGGACACAGGTACAAAAGTATCTATATCCACAGTAAAACTAATCCTATATTGACATAACCTGAAAGGCCACTCAGCAAGGAAGAAGCCACTGCTCCAAAACCACAACAAAAAACCCAGACCACAGTTTGCAACTGCACGAAGATCATCATTTTTGGAGAAATGTCCTCTGGTCTGATGAAACAAATATAGAACTGTTTGGCCATACTGACCATTGTTATGTTTGGAGGAAAAGGGGGATGATTGCAAGCAAAAGAACACCATCCCAACTATGAAGCACGGGGGTGGCAGCATCATGTTGTGGGGGTGCTTTGCTGCAGGTGGGACTGGTGCACTTCACAAAATAGATGGCCTCATGAGGTAGGAAAATTATGTGGATATATTGAAGCAACATCTCAAGACATCAGTCAGGAAGTTAGATTCCAAGAACACAGGATGAGATGTTACTATCCTTTGTGCAAGCACTTCCAAGAGTTAATGAACAGTGAGCGTGGTGAAATTTGGGGAGCGCATCGTCAGTAGTGTACCTTTGGTTCCTAGGGTGTTTCGGCCTTTCACACTATACACCCTCCTCAAAGGCGGCCAGCGACAGGGTGATCAATCCTACGCTTGCGTCCCATTCCCAATTAGTCATAGGAGTTGCCTTGTTGTTGATAGCAAACATCCCATGGGACTATGCATGGCAGGGGCGTCCTCCTCCCTGAGTCAATCATTGTTGACCGCATACCTCCTGGCCCTCTCACTTCGGGGCCCAGCTGGGGTCTTTCCTCTTCATCCAGAGCCACTGACTGCTGCCTTCTGCCGCCTCTGATACAGCTTTGATTGCCGAACGCTGGCTCTGGCCCTTAATTCCCAGGTCTCTAAGCAGTCTGGTTGTAGATGTTGCCACAAAACCTCTGCAGCCCACCTCCACTGGTCGGACTTCTGTGTTCCAGCCATGATGCCGTGCTTCGGCAGCTAGATCAGCATAGCGCAGATGTTTTCGCTCATAAGCCTCATCTACTGAGTTTTCCCAGGGTACTGTGAGCTCAATGATGAAGACCTTATTGAGTGAACGGGACCAGAGCACCATGTCAGGTCTTAGGGTGGTGGTTGCGATCTCCGGAGGAAACACAAGTTGCCGGCCAATGTCAGCTAGCATTTTCCAGTCGCGGGCCAAGCGCAGCTGGTCTCGCTCTAATGGTGTAGAGCCGCTCTTCGGTGGTTTAGCCCCTTCGCGGACAAAGTTTGTCCGTAAGGAGTGTGATGCTGCTGTGGGTGGTAGGGAGTTGGTGGCAGCTCGCTTGTCCTCCAGGGCGGACGCAAGGTTTTTAAGGACTTGGTTGTGACGCCAAGTGTAGCGTCCTTGGGCGAGGCTTGTTTTACAGCCTGTGAGAATGTGCCTGAGGTTGGCTGGCATGGAACAGAGGGCACAGTCCGGATCTTCACCATACCATTGGTGAAGATTAACTGGTGTTGGAAGGACGTCATATGTTGCTCTGATGGAAAAGCTCAACCGCCTCGCTTCCATGGCCCACAGATCCTTCCAGCTGATCTTCCTCTTCTCCACACTGTCCCATCGAGTCCACTGTCCCTGTTTGGCAAGAGAGACTGCCTTGGCCCACCTTGCAGCCTCCTCCTGATGGCGTACTTCCTGCACTACCATCTTCCGCCGCTCTGGTGCAGTGGCCTTACTCCAAGCAGCACGGCTAGTTAGCCCAAGGCCTCCTCTCCCTTGCTGAACATGACCCACAATGTCAGCATGTCTGAGGGCTGCTGTTGCCTCCTGGACTGCTTTTCCTGGCCTCCATTTGCCCAGTTGCCAAGGTCGGCGCGTTGTTGCTCACCACTGGGTCTCGAGATTCATTCAGTGTCATTTGGAGCCTGGTTTTTGCACACTTGAATTCCTCTGTTAGACTGGTGAGGGGCAGCTTGAGGACACCATCTCCATAGAGGCCTATGGTGGTAAGGCATCGTGGAACTCAAGCCACTTCTTTAAGTAGCCTGTGACTCCTCTTTCCATCTTCTCCACTGTTGAGATTGGAACCTCATACAGTGCTAAGGGCCACAACACCCGGGGTAGGAGTCCAAACTGCAGACACCAGGCCTTTAACTTTCCAGGTAGCTGTGTGTTGTCGATGGACTGTAGGCTACTACTGATGTCTTTGCGCAGCTGTTGCACCTGGTCTTTGTCCTTCAGGCTTGCATCATACCACCTTCCAAGGCTTTTTACCGGCTGCTCAGACACTGTTGGGATTTGGTCATCTCCGATGAAGAATTTCAGGTCAGAGAGTACTCCTTCACAATCGAGATGCTGCGTGACTTGGATGGTTTAATCTTCATACGGGCCCAGCTGATGTTCTCCTCAAGTTTTCTGAGCAGTCTCCTGGTGCATGGGACAGTGGTGGTCAATGTTGTAATGTCGTCCATGTAGGCTCTGAGTGGAGGAGGCGGAAACCAGAGTCGACTCGCTGTCCACCAGCAACCCATTTTGAGGATCTGATGATAACCTCCATTGCCATTGTGAATGCCAACGGAGAAATGGTACATCCCGCCATTATACCTACATTCAGGCACTGCCATGAGGTGGTGAACTCTGAGGTGGTGAAGCAGAACTGCAGATCCTGGAAGTACGACTTCACCAGGTTTGTGATGGTGTCCGGTATGTGGAAAAATCTGAAGGCAGACCACAGGAGTTCATGGGGCACAGAGCCAAATGCATTGGCGAGGTCGAGGAAGACTACATGGAGGTCCCTTTTCTCCACCTTGGCCATTTGGATCTGATGCCAGATCATGCTGGAATGTTCCAAGCAGCCAGAGAACCCTGATATTCCTGCCTTCTGTACAGATGCATCGACGTACGTATTCCTTTGTAGGTACTCGGCCATCCTCTGGGCAATGACCCTAAAGAAGATTTTTCCTCGACATTCAGTAAGGAGATTGGGCGGAATTGGCTGATGTTCACTGCATCCTTCTCCTTAGGGATCAGGACCCCGCCTGCCCTACGCCACACTTTGGGTATTATCTTCTTCTGCCAAGCTGTTCTCATAAGCCTCCAGAGGAACCTCAGGACGTCTGGTGTGTTCTTATACACTTTGTACGGGACTCCATTTGGCCCCGGGCCTGATGCTGTTCTTGCCCGTCGAACTGTGTCTTCCACCTCTTTCCATGTCGGAGGGCTGGTCTCAATATGATGTTCCGGGGGTTCAATGGGTGGGATATCTGATGGGATGGCCAGATGTTCATGTCGCTTTGAGTCAACGTTTGTTATTCTCAGGTGCTCCTCTAGGTCTTTCTTTGTTGTTTTTAGAGCTCCACTTTTTTCTTTTGTGAAGAGACTGGTCATAAATGGGTCTTCCAAATGGACAATGACCCCAAGCATACTTCCAAAGTTGTGGCAAAATGACTTAAGGACAACAAAGTCAAGGTATTGGAGTGGCCATCATAAAGCACGGACCTCAATCCCATATAAAATTTGTGGGCAGAACTGAAAACCTTGTGCAAGCAAGGAGGCCTACATACCTGACTCAGTTACACCAGTTCTGTCAGGAGGAATGGGCCAACATTCCCCCAACTTATTGTGGGAAGCTTGTGGAAGGCTACGCAAAACTTTTGACCCAAGTTAAACAATTTAAAGGCAATGCTACCAAATACTAATTGAGTGTATGTAAACATCTGAATCACTGGGAATAAAAACTGTAATACATAATTATCTCTACTATTATTCTGACATTTCACATTCTTAAAATAAAGTGGTGATCCTAACTGCCCTAAGACAGGGAATTTTTATGAGGATTACATGTCAGGAATTGTGAAAAACTGAGTTTAAATGTATTTGTGTCATGCAGGTGAAAGAGGACCCAAAAGCGACTTGACAGAAACAGAGTTTATTTTAGTCCAAACAGGGAATAACAGAAATCCTCTAGACTTGTAGAGGGGAAATAACTGGAGAAGCGGCCACAGACTGCAGGTCGCTTCGGGTAGGCGCAGGCCGTAGTCGACAGAGACACCTGCTCACACGCAGCATCTGATGAAGGCAAAAAAACACGACAGGACAGGGCGATACACAATCACAGCAAAAACACGACAGGACAGCATGGTGAATACAATACAAGGAACCGACGGCACAGGAACGGAACACAAAGGAATAAATAGGGACTCTAATCAGGGGGAAAGGATCGGGAACAGGTGTGGGAAGACTAAATGATGATTAGGGGAATAGGAACAGCTGGGAGCAGGAACGGAACGATAGAGAGAAGAGAGAGCGAGAGAGTGAGAGAGGGAGGGGGAGAGAGAGGGATAGAAGGAGGGAAAGAACCAAATAAGACCAGCAGAGGGAAACGAATAGCATGGGGAGCACAGGGACAAGACATGATAATAAATGACAAACATGACAGTACCCCCCCACTCACCGAGCGCCTCCTGGCGCACTCGAGGAGGAATCCTGGCGGCAACGGAGGAAATCATCGATGAGTGAACGGTCCAGCACGTCCCGAGACGGAACCCAACTCCTCTCCTCAGGACCGTAACCCTCCCAATCCACAAGGTATTGGTGACCCCGTCCCCGAGAACGCATGTCCATGATCTTATGTACCTTGTAAATAGGTGCGCTCTCGACAAGGACGGGAGGGGGGGAGGGAAGACGAACGGGGTGCGAAGAAAGGGCTTAACACAGGAGACATGGAAGACAGGATGGACGCGACGAAGATGTCGCGGAAGAAGCAGTCGCACAGCGACAGGACTGACGACCTGGGAGACACGGAACGGACCAATGAACCGCGGAGTCAACTTACGAGAAGCTGTCGTAAGAGGAAGGTTGCGAGTGGAAAGCCACACTCTCTGGCCGCAACAATACCTTGGACTCTTAATCCTGCGTTTATTGGCGGCTCTCACAGTCCTCCCCGCAGACAAAGGCAGACCGGTAATGAAGTCTAAGGCGATGTGAGACCATGGTCGAGAAGGAATGGGGAGCGGTCTAAGACGACCGGCAGGAGGAGAGTTACCCGACTTAGTCTGCGCGCAGTCCGAACAAGCAGCCACGAAACGGCGCGTGTCACGCTCCTGAGTCGGCCACCAAAAGCGCTGGCGAATAGACGCAAGAGTGCCTCGAACACCGGGATGACCAGCTAACTTGGCAGAGTGAGCCCACTGAAGAACAGCCAGACGAGTGGAAACAGGAACGAAAAAGGAGGTTACTAGGACAAGCGCGCGGCGACGCAGTGTGCGTGAGTGCTTGCTTAACCTGTCCTTCAATTCCCCAGACTGTTAACCCGACAACACGCCCATAAGGAAGAATCCCCTCGGGATCAGTAGAAGCCACAGAAGAACTAAACAGACGGGATAAGGCATCAGGCTTGGTGTTCTTGCTACCCGGACGGTAAGAAATCACAAACTCGAAACGAGCGAAAAACAACGCCCAACGAGCTTGACGGGCATTAAGTCGTTTGGCAGAACGGATGTACTCAAGGTTCTTATGGTCTGTCCAAACGACAAAAGGGACGGTCGCCCTCCAACCACTGTCGCCATTCGCCTAGGGCTAAGCGGATGGCGAGCAGTTCACGGTTACCCACATCATAGTTGCGCTCAGATGGCGACAGGCGATGAGAAAAATAAGCGCAAGGATGAACCTTATCGTCAGACTGGAAGCGCTGGGATAGAATGGCTCCCACGCCTACCTCTGAAGCGTCAACCTCGACAATGAATTGTCTAGTGACGTCAGGAGTAACGAGGATAGGAGCGGACGTAAAACGTTCTTTTAGAAGATCAAAAGCTCCTGGGCGGAACCGGACCACTTAAAACACGTCTTGACAGAAGTAAGAGCTGTGAGAGGGGCAGCAACTTGACCGAAATTACGAATGAAACGCCGATAGAAATTAGCGAAACCTAAAAAGCGCTGCAACTCGACACGTGACCTTGGAACGGGCCAATCACTGACAGCTTGGACCTTAGCGGAATCCATCTGAATGCCTTCAGCGGAAATAACGGAACCGAGAAAAGTAACGGAGGAGACATGAAAAGAGCACTTATCAGCCTTTACGTAGAGACAATTCTCTAAAAGGCGCTGTAGAACACGTCGAACGTGCTGAACATGAATCTCGAGTGACGGAGAAAAAATCAGGATATCGTCAAGATAGACAAAAACAAAAATGTTCAGCATGTCTCTCAGAACATCATTAACTAATGCCTGAAAAACAGCTGGCGCATTGGCGAGACCGAACGGCAGAACCCGGTACTCAAAATGCCCTAACGGAGTGTTAAACGCCGTTTTTCCACTCGTCCCCCTCTCTGATGCGCACGAGATGGTAAGCGTTACGAAGGTCCAACTTAGTAAAGCACCTGGCTCCCTGCAGAATCTCGAAGGCTGATGACATAAGGGGAAGCGGATAACGATTCTTAACCGTTATGTCATTCAGCTCGATATCCACGCAGGGGCGCAGAGTACCGTCCTTCTTCTTAACAAAAAGAACCCCGCCCCGGCCGGAGAAGAAGAAGGCACTATGGTACCGGCGTCAAGAGACACAGACAAATAATCCTCGAGAGCCTTACGTTCGGGAGCCGACAGAGAGTATAGTCTACCTCGAGGAGGAGTGGTCCCCGGAAGGAGATCAATACTACAATCATACGACCGGTGAGGAGGAAGGGAGTTGGCTCGGGACCGACTGAAGACCGTGCGCAGATCATGATATTCCTCCGGCACTCCTGTCAAATCGTCAGGCTCCTCCTGAGAAGTAGGGACAGAAGAAACGGGAGGGATGGCAGACATTAAACACTTCACATGACAAGAAACGTTCCAGGATAGGATAGAATTACTAGACCAATTAATAGAAGGATTATGACATACTAGCCAGGGATGACCCAAAACAACAGGTGTAAACGGTGAACGGAAAATCAAAAAAGAAATAGTCTCACTGTGGTTACCAGATACTGTGAGAGTTAAAGGTAGTGTCTCAAATTTGATACTGGGAAGATGACTACCATCTAAGGCAAACATGGGCGTAGGCCTGTCTAACGGTCTGAAAGGAATGTTATGTTTCCGAACCCATGCTTCGTCCATGAAACAACCCTCAGCCCCAGAGTCAATCAAGGCACTGCATGTAGCACCCGAACCGGTCCAGCGTAGATGGACCGACATAGTAGTACAAGATCTAGATGAAGGGACCTGAGTAGTAGCGCTGACCAGTAGCCCTCCGCTTACTGATGGGCTCTGGCCTCTTACTGGACATGAATTAACAAAATGTCCAGCAACTCCGCAATAGAGGCACAGGCGGTTGGTGATCCTCCGTTCCCTTTCCTTAGTCGAGATGCGAATCCCTCCCAGCTGCATGGGCTCAGTCTCAAAGCCAGAGGAGGGAGATGGTTGCGATGCGGAGCAGGGAAACACAGTTGATGCGAGCTCTCTTCCACGAGCCCGGTGACGAAGATCTACCCGTCGTTCTATGCGGATGGCGAGAGCAATCAAAGAGTCCACATCTGATGGAACCTCCCGGGAGAGAATCTCATCCTTAACCACTGCGTGGAGTCCCTCCAGAAAACGAGCGAGCAGCGCCGGCTCGTTCCACTCACTAGAGGCAGCAAGAGTGCGAAACTCAATAGAATAATCCGTTATGGACCGTTCACCTTGGCATAAGGAAGCCAGGGCCCTAGAAGCCTCCCTACCAAAAACTGAACGGTCAAAAACCCGAATCATCTCCTCTTTAAAGTTCTGGAACTTGTTAGAGCAATCAGCCCTTGCCTCCCAGATAGCTGTGCCCCATTCTCGAGCCCGGCCAGTAAGGAGTGAAATGACGTAAGCAACCCGAGCTCTCTCTCTAGAGTATGTGTTGGGTTGGAGAGAGAACACAATCTCACACTGCGTGAGAAAGGAGCGGCACTCAGTGGGCTGCCCGGAGTAGCAAGGTGGGTTATTAACCCTAGGTTCTGGAGGCTCGGCAGGCCAGGAAGTAACAGGTGGCACGAGACGTAGACTCTGGAACTGTCCAGAGAGGTCGGAAACCTGAGCGGCCAGGTTCTCCACGGCATGGCGAGCAGCAGACAATTCCTGCTCGTGTCTGCCGAGCATGGCTCCTTGGATCTTGACGGCAGTGTAACGAGCGTCTGAAGTCGCTGGGTCCATTCCTTGGTCGGTTCCTTCTGTCATGCAGGTGAAAGAGGACCCAAAAGCGACTTGACAGAAACAGAGTTTATTTTAGTCCAAACAGGGAATAACAGAAATCCTCTAGACTTGTAGAGGGGAAATAACTGGAGAAGCGGCCACAGACTGCAGGTCGCTTCGGGTAGGCGCAGGCCGTAGTCGACAGAGACACCTGCTCACACGCAGCATCTGATGAAGGCAAAAAAACACGACAGGACAGGGCGATACACAATCACAGCAAAAACACGACAGGACAGCATGGTGAATACAATACAAGGAACCGACGGCACAGGAACGGAACACAAAGGAATAAATAGGGACTCTAATCAGGGGGAAAGGATCGGGAACAGGTGTGGGAAGACTAAATGATGATTAGGGGAATAGGAACAGCTGGGAGCAGGAACGGAACGATAGAGAGAAGAGAGAGCGAGAGAGTGAGAGAGGGAGGGGGAGAGAGAGGGATAGAAGGAGGGAAAGAACCAAATAAGACCAGCAGAGGGAAACGAATAGCATGGGGAGCACAGGGACAAGACATGATAATAAATGACAAACATGACAATTTGGCTAAGGTGTATGTAAACTTCCAACTTCAACTGTACATTTAAAGAATCCTGTGGCCATGGTCAAAAGTAGTAGTCTACATAGGGAATTGGATGGGATTTGAGCTGTGCCCCCAGACTTACCTCAGTCTTCCATTTGTCCCACACAGCCAGGAAGACCTCAAAGAGCTCATCCAGCTCTCTCTCTGAGTCATTAGGCTTGTTGTGGACGGGGATCATAGCCAGGTCCTTCAGCACTACAAATGCAGTATGGTTTATGGTTTATCAAATAATTCAGCCAGATTCTGGGAACTTCTATTCAAATAATTGTATACATGCCTAAAGAACATGGTAGTACCTTGGTGTGCATAGACTTCTTTTCCACATCATTCAGTGTAACAGTGATGAAACATGGAATCGAAAAAACAAACTACCTGAGGTGAACATGCAGGCCAATCATGATAAAATGGTGAATCCCTATTGATAAATCAACCTGAGTTTATTATTTTACTGTATATATAATGTTGTGAATGTCTCAACAACAGGTTAAAAGTGTGACCAACCTGTACTGCGAGGCCTAAAGTGCAGAAAATATGGCTCTCTGGAGAAAGCATCCATATCATCGACTTGGTTGTCTTCAAACTAGTAGCAGTCAGCCAGATCATCCCTTACAATATGTGAAAAAGTTATGTTACATTTTCAGTCATAATTTTGCCGTGAATCATATGACATTACGACAAAACTAGTATTGGTTATAAAAAAATGTATAATCATTGCCTGTAAAGTAACAGGAACTGTTCCTTATGTCTAGTCGTTCCCAAGCGGATGCTGAGTTTCAGGGCGTAGTGATCTGTTGTGTTGACTCTGTGATACAGTATACATGGAGGCTGAGGGGATTAAAGCAACGCAAAATGATTGAGTTACAGAGAAAGTGAGTTGTTCTTTAAATGTTATGTGCCATCATATATTAAACTCAATAGGAAAGGTGAGGTTGAATATAAACCTGATTAACAGCAATGTCACCAGTGTAACTCTCTCGGGAAGCAGATAGCGGATGCCCCCCTTACATCCACCACCTCCAGAACCACTATAATGTCATAACGAGACACAATCTACAAAACAGAGACTTATAGGCCCAGCTAGTGTGAACCCTGTAGGTATTTAGTGGGTGTGGGGATCTCCCTTTATGGTTTGGTTACTTACAGCCTTTCAAGCAGCTATCATGTGAAATTATCTTGTTTTCTTCTGTAGACATGAGTACCTTAGCTGTCAGCCAAGATAAAACACATTATGGTATTGTAACGATTGTAACTAAACATGTGTTATAAGAAAGCCACTCCTTGAGCTGTGGCTTATTCCACTACTGCGGTTGAGCCTTATAATACTAACTCCAAATGACGACTAAAGACTTCTTATAGTAAGAATACTGCCAACAGATTCATTGAAATGGTTCTAGAAATATTTTTTGTTGTCAAAAAATTAAATATTGTGTTTGATATTTTCTCCATTTACAGAACCCTGTCAGGTATGAATGCATAAACAAATGTTTAACTTCACAGGTGTTGGGCATCTGGATCAGTAACGTTATCCAGTCCAAATCCCCTGATGTTAAAGGATGCAACCTTCATAACCCCTCAGACAGAGAGAGAACCCAAGTGTTAAACATATACAAGGCATATATTTACAACACATTAGTGAGTTAACTGTAACTGATTAATTGATTTTTTTCATTTTTTTTCTCACTTTTATTTAACCAGGTAGGCTAGTTGAGAACAAGTTCTCATTTGCAACTGCGACCTGGCCAAGATAAAGCATAGCAGTGTGAACAGACAACACTGGCCTCCCTACACTGGCTTCCTGTCAAGGCAAGGGCTGATTTCAAGGTTTTACTGCTAACCTACAAAGCATTACATGGGCTTGCTCCTACCTATTTCTCTGATTTAGTCCTGCCGTACATACCTACACAAGACGCAGGCCTCCTAATTGTCCCTAGAATTTTTAAGCAAACAGCTGGAGGCAGGGCTTTCTCCTATAGAGCTCCATTTTTATGGAACGGTCTGCCTACCCATGTAAGAGACGCAAACTCGGTCTCAACCTTTAAGTCTTTACTGAAGACTCATCTCTTCAGTGGGTCATATGATTGAGTGTAGTCTGGCCCAGGAGTGGGAAGGTGAACGGAAAGGCTCTGGAGCAAGGAACCACCCTTGCTGTCTCTGCCTGGCCGGTTCCCCTCTTTCCACTGGGATTCTCTGCCTCTAACCCTATTACAGGGGCTGAGTCACTGGCTTACTGGGGCTCTTTCATACCGTCCCTGGGAGGGGTGCGTCACCTGAGTGGGTTGAGTCACTGATTTGATCTTCCTGTCTGGGTTGCCCCCCCCCCCTTGGGTTGTGCCGTGGCAGAGATCTTTGTGGGCTATACTCGGCCTTGTCTCAGGATGGTAAGTTGGTGGTTGAAGATATCCCTGGTGGGGGGGCTGTGCTTTGGCAAAGTGGGTGGGGTTATATCCTTCCTGTTTGGCCCTGTCTGGTGGTGTCCTCGGATGGGGCCACCGTGTCTCCTGACCCCTCCTGTCTCAGCCTCAAGTATTTATGCTGCAGTAGTTTATGTGTCGGGGGCTAGGGTCAGTTTGTTATATCTGGAATACTTCTCCTGTCCTATTCGGTGTCCTGTGTGAATTTAAGTGTGCTCTCTCTAATTCTCTCTTTCTCTCTTTCTCTCTTTCTTTCTCTCGGAGGACCTGAGCCCTAGGACCATGTCTCAGGACTACCTGACATGATGACTCCTTGCTGTCCCCATTCCACCTGGCCGTGCTGCTGTTCCAGTTTCAACTGTTCTGCCTTATTATTATTGGACCATGCTGGTCATTTATGAACATTTGAACATCTTGGCCATGTTCTGTTATAATCTCCACCCGGCACAGCCAGAAGAGGACTGGCCAACCCACATAGCCTGGTTCTTCTCTAGGTTTCTTCCTAGTTTTTGGCCTTTCTAGGGAGTTTTTCCTAGCCACCGTGCTTCTACACCTGCATTGCTTGCTGTTTGGGGTTTTAGGCTGGGTTTCTGTACAGCACTTTGAGATATCAGCTGATGTACGAAGGGCTATATAAATAAATTGATTTGATTTGATTTTTAAAATATATGTATATATTTAAAATATTGTAATATTTAAAAAATATTAAAAATGTCCTGTGTGAGAGGTATTTGTCATTTTTAATTGGGCAAAATTGCGCAATCCAATATCTCTCTCTCTCTCTCTCTCTCTCTCTCTCTCTCTCTCTCTCTCTCTCTCTCTCTCACACACACACACACACACACACACACACACACACACACACACACACACACACACACACACACACACACACACACACACACACACACACACACACACACACACACACACACACACACACACACACACACACACACACACACGCACACGCACGCACACGCACACGCACACGCACACGAACAAGCACACACACACATGCAGATCCCCCTATACACACACATATAAATAACATTGCAAACATCCTCATCGACACACCTGTATGAGATGTGTAGATAATAGAGATAGGATCAGTCTCATACTGCTACAGTTCAAGTATCAAATGAGAGCAGTGCTCAAAACCAAACCACACGGTTGGTTGTAGACAATCCAGTTATATCTCTGTTACTCTATCTGTGGAACTGTGATGATTGATTAATCTGCCTTCACACCTGGGCAAACCTGACAACCACCTGGTAGCCACCTGAAAGTGCAGTGTAGTCACCCATTAGATGGGGAGGGCCAACCGATAATCATCATTGTAGTCACAGCTGAATGACAGTGAATAGAAGTGTCTGCCTGCAGGCTGACAGACCAGTTAGTTGTTTATATCCTACCTCAGAGCTGCCTATTTGTCAACTATAGAGAGCACCGTATGTGTCACAAGCAGCCAATGTTGATTCAAAATGTGTCGTTTTGTAGGTCTTATGTACACTCTTAGAAAAAAGGGTTCCGAAATGGTTCTTCGGCTGTCCCCATAGGAGAACCCTTTTTGATTTCCAGGTGAACCATTCTGGGTTCCATGTAGATCCTTCTGTGGAAATGGTTCTATATTGAACCCAAAAGGTTTCTACCTGGAACCAAAAAGGGACAGCCCAAGTACCCTTCAAGGTTCTCGATAGCATTTGATTTGTCACACCCTGACCATAGTTTGCTTTGTATGTTCTATGTTTTGTTTGGTCAGGGTGTGATCTGAGTGGGCATTCTATGTTGGATGTCTTGTTTGTCTGTTTCTGTGTTTGGGCCTGATATGGTTCTCAATCAGAGGCAGGTGTTAGTCATTGTCTCTGATTGGGAGCCATATTTAGGTAGTCTGTTTTGTGGGTGATTGTTCCTATCTTTGTGTTTGTTGCACCAGATAGGGCTGTTTTTGGTTTTGCATGTTTCTTGTTTTGTAGATTGTTCTATTTTCATCTTTATTAAAGATGTACAAAAATAACCACGCTGCATTTTGGTCTGCCTCTCCTTCCCAGGAAGAATCCCGTGACATGATTGACCAGATTTACCTGAATCTTTTGTGCTGTGGTCCAAGTTTTGATATGCAAAGTCTTGTTTTGGCTATAAATATTTACATGTCATGTTTCTAATCTTTTGGAGAAACACATGTGAACACATTTAAGGTCAGTTATACTTTTTTACCAATTTTGGGATATGGTTTGGATTTGAAGTTCTACTCACAACAAAGCTGTCTGGCAATGTACCATTCCTATTGTTACTTCTTTATTTGTATGCTGACCTCTAGGATCACAATTTTATACCAACACCATTTACAATCCTTCAATTACTGTCATTATAGGGCTGTTTAAGACCTGCAACACCAGGTGATGAACTTTCTGGTCAATCAATGATTTTAATTTATAAATAAAGGAATAAAGAACCCAAAGAGGTGAGATTCTGGCTAACTGTCACACTCTCATAACTGGACAAGCTGACTTGGAGAACATAAAAGACATACATCGTTACCTCTTTTAGATGGCACCAGTAGTTAAAGAGAATTATTAAGTTAAATATAAAGGCCAGTGTAAAGTCTTGTTATTAAAAAAACAAAGTCCTAAAGGCTGGCTGATACAGCACATCACATTCCCTCTAAGGTGTTTTTTGACCTTTGAGTGTTCATGTGGTAGAGGTAAAACCACAAGTCTTGGTTCCCTAAAGCACGTCAGGAGAACAGGTATCCAGGTACACCATGTCTGTAACAGAGGGTGAAGGGGCTTAAAATAGGTATGTACAGTATGCATCTGACTGGTTCTTCCACATTGAGAAGTGACATACCTTCACCACCTCTTTCTCGCCCACACATGCATACACCCACACACAGGCTACACTGGCCCTACCCTGGCCCTTCTATATAAGGGGATGAATTTGTTAACGGTAACACACCTCAGCAACTCCAGCCTCAGTCTGCAATCATCCCAGCTGTAATACATTCGCACAACAGCACCATGAGCATAAGGACAAAGAATCGCACTGGGACAAGCCCTAATTACATGAGGGACTTCAGCAGCATGTCCTTGGGCTCCAGAAATGGCCCCAGGACCGGCAGCAGCGGCCTCTACATGGGAGGCTCCATCACGGCCGTGACCATCAACCAGAGCCTGCTGGCACCCATCAACCTGGATATCGACCCCAAAATCCAGGCTGTCCGCACCCATGAGATGAACCAGATCAAGGGTCTCAACAACCGCTTTGCCACTTTTATTGATAAGGTACCGTATAAATAGTTTTTTGCCACTTGCTGTTTTTTGTCTTTTGTTTGTGTGAATGTTCAACTCAAGTGAAAAATACTGGAAAAAAATATTAAAAGTCGGAGTTATTGTGGTAAATCCAGAAAATGCATGAAAAGCATAAAGATTAGTGAGGTGGATTGCATCACATCTTCTTAATAACGGCATTCTTAATAATAATAATAAGAGGAATATGGTTGTGATGATGGTAATGACACTCCAATCTACAGTCGTGACCAAAAGTTTTGAGAATGACACAATGTCACGCACGCCCTGAACTTAGTTATCTTTGTTTTCTTTATTATTTTGGTTAGGTCAGGGTGTGACGAGGGTGGTATGTGTGTTTTTTTACTTGTCTAGGGTTTTTGTATACCTGTGGGGTTTTGGTATGTCTAGGTAAATGTAGGTCTATGGTGGCCTGAATTGGTTCCCAATCAGAGGCAGCTGTTTATTGTTGTCTCTGATTGTGGATTCTAATTTAGGTTGCCATTTCCCATTTTGGTTTTGTGGGTTATTGTCTATGTGTAGTTGTCTGTCAGCACTCGTGGTATATAGCTTCGTGGTCATTTGTTTAATGTTTTTCCTTCATTAAAAGAAGAATGTATGCTTATCACGCTGCCCCTTGGTCTCATCAATATGATGAACGAAACACACAAATATTAATTTTCACAAAGTCTGCTGCCTCAGTTTGTATGATGGCAATTTGCATATACTCCAGAATGTTATGAAGAGTGATCAGATGAATTGCAATTAATTGCAAAGTCCCTCTTTGCCATGCAAATTAACTGAATCCCCCAAAAACATTTTCACTGCATTTCAGCCCTGCCACAAAAGGACCAGCTGACATCATGTCAATGATTCTCTCGTTAACACAGGTGTGAGTGTTGACGAGGACAGGCTGGAGATCATTCTGTCATGCGGATTGGGTTCGAATAACAGACTGGAAGCTTCACAAGGAGGGTGGTGCTTGTAATCATTGTTCTTCCGCTGTCAAACATGGTTACCTGCAAGGAACACATGCTGTCATCATTGCTTGGCACAAAAAGGGCTTCACAGGCAAGGATATTGCTGCCAGTAAGATTGCACCTAAATCAACCATTTATTGGATCATCAAGAACTTCAAGGAGAGCGGTTCAATTGTTGTGAAGAATGCTTCAGGACGCTACCATCAGTCCTGCTTCATGCCAACAGTTAAGCATCCTGAGACCATTCATATGTGGGGTTGCTTCTCAGCCAAGGGAGTGGGCTCACTCACAATTTTGCCTAAGAACACAACAATGAATAAAGAATGGTACCAACACATCCTCTGAGATCAACTTCTCCCAACCATCCAGGAACAGTTTGGTGAAGAACAATGCCTTTTCCAGCATGATGGAGCACCTTGCCATAAGGCAAAAGTGATAACTAAGTGGCCCGGGGAACAAAACATTGATATTTTGGGTCCATGGCCAGGAAACTCCCCAGACCTTAATCCCATTGAGAACTTGTGGTCAAACCTCAAGAGGCAGGTGGACAAACAAACCCACAAATTCTGACAAACTGCAAGCATTGATTATGGGCTGCCATCAGTCAGGATGTGGCCCAGAAGTTAATTGACAGCATGCCATCAGTCAGGATGTGGCCCAGAAGTTAATTGACAGCATGCCAGGGCGGATTGCAGAGGTCTTGAAAAAGAAGGGTCAACACTGCAAATATTGACTCTTTGCATGAACTTCATGTAATTGTCAAAAGCCTTTGACGCGTATGAAATGCTTGTAATTATACTTCAGTATTCCATAGTAACATCTGACAAAAATATCTAAAGACACTGAAGCAGCAAACTTTGTGGAAATTAATATTTGTCATTCTCAACTTTTGGCCACGACTGTACATAATTAGAGAACCAATCTTGTATAGTCAATAACAGGCTGAAGACATTGTTTCCTCCTCTTGGAGTGTTTAACCCTAGAAGCACCTCTCCCTCTGGGCACTGTTTCAACGTTTGTGTGTGTATGTGTGTGTGTGTACGTGCCTGCGTGTGTGCCAAACATGACGTGTGGACTGAGGAGTCCAAACATCTATAATAACAAATCAATTATTAATGTGTGTGTCACAGGTGCAACACTTGGAGCAGCAGAACAAGATGCTGGAGACCAAGTGGAAGCTGATGCAGGACCAGACAACTGGCCCCTCCAACATGGAACCCATGTTCCAGACCTACATCAAAAACCTGCAGAGACAGCTGGACCAGATCAACAATGACAAGGACCGGTTGGATATGGAGAAGAGGAACATGCACCATAATGTGGAAGACTTCAAATCAAAGTAAAGACACAGTGACGATAGTCTGTTTGGAGATCTGTTTGTGCGTTAGCCAATTCCTCTGTCATGTTTGTTGTCATGCAAGACATGCATGTTGGACTTTGACAAGCGCCTGCATAATGCAGCTCTTCGGGGCCAGAGTTGGTCTCCCCTGTTATAGAGACCCTAACCCTATTCTATTGCTTTGGCCTGTTCCAGGTATGAAGATGAGATCAGCAAGAGGAACACAGCAGATCATGACTTTGTCCTGCTGAAAAAGGTATGCAACTGAATAACATTCAGTGAAGAATAGTCTCAGGAATGTATTGTATAGATAAAGTATAGCCAGAGTCCCATTCTGATCTAATCTTACTAATCTGCCGTGGGTGGAAGATTAATAATAGTTAGGGAAAATAGGCAAATCATCAAAGGTGTATTACAAATGTGCCTTTTATGTTCAGTAAAGCTTGAGTATTTTCAATGTTGTGAAAGATGTAGCTACAACTAGCTATGTAAACAAGAGTCAGTAATGCAAACATCCCCATATGAACAGGAAAAAAGGGGCTATGACGTGTTATGTGAGGCCGCATCGCGTGGGCATGTTTCTCAGTGTCACAGCTGTTGACTGTCTTCTGATGTCCTGTAGGATGTGGACGCTGGTTACCTGTCCAAGGTGGCTCTGGAGGACAGGTTGGCTGGGCTGGAAGAGGAGGTAAACTTCTTGAAGGTCTTGTACGATCAGGTAAGGCAGTGCTAAATCACACATATATATTTTTGATGCCCCTATAGTCAAAATATGCCAATACTATAGAGATGACAGAAATGACATTGTTTCTTTCATGACAGGAGCTGGGTGAGCTGCAGTCTGACGTGAAGGACACCTCTGTGGTGGTTCAGATGGACAACTCCCGTGGCCTGGACATGAACCAGATCATAGCTGACGTCAAGGCCCAATACGAAGACATCGCTGCTCGCAGTCGGGAGCAGGCCGAGAGCTGGTACAAGACCAAGGTGAGGTCAGGGGTTAGAGAATGAGTCAATCTTAAGGGTTCATGCCTAACGGAGCAGTACAGCAGGTTAAACCATCATTCGTAAAATAAACCTGTCGTCTCTGCCCACATCAGGTTGAAAGTTTGGCCGGCCAGGCTGGCCAGGCTGCAGAGGAGCTGCGCAACACCAGGGCTGAGATCGCCGAACTGAACCGACTCATCAGCCGCCTGCAGAACGAGATCCTGGCTGTCAAGGGACAGGTGAGCATCACACCTGACTGGAAGGAGTAATGAAGAATTCTATAATTGAAGACTGTTTTAATCATAGAATATAGTGTCAGACTTGATAGAACACCACCTTATAATTGAGGAGTACTGTATGTCCAAACTTGGTGCCAGATTGATTTCTGCTTTGGCCAACTTCTCATTATCTACGATTTGGCACAGCACCAATGTGGCATTGTTGATCGCAAAAGCAATGTTACACTCTCAGACTAAAATACCAATATATCTTTGTCTGGGAGAACAAAGACACATTTTAGAATGGAGCAATCAAGTCGTATGCCGGATGGCTGCACATGTCTCCGCTCACTGGGAATAATTACACCTACACAATCACTGATGACAGTGTTTATGCATACCTGAACTACATAGGCCTACTTTATGCATACAATAATGTATTTCTGGGCTATAATGAAAACCTAATAACTGTAAAAATGACCCATGATAACAGTGTGGAGAAAACCATGCTTATTTTTTCTGTTCCAAATTTCTTCTGATACATTTTCCCCCTTAACCCTTTAGAAGGCCAACCTGGAGAGACAGATAACCCAGACGGAGGAACATGGGGAGATTGTCATAAAGGATGCCAGGGCTCTAATCAAGGACCTGGAGGTAGCTATGCAGAGAGCCAAGCAGGACATGGCCTGCCAGATCAGGGAGTACCAGAACCTAATGAACGTCAAGCTGACCTTGGACATCGAGATTTCCACCTACAGGAAACTGCTGGAGGGCGAGGAGACCAAGTAAGGAGATTATGAAACTCTGAGGGACTCAAAGTTCCACTATGACCAGCTCCTCTGCATAGACAGCTTCCGAAATCCATGATGCAGAGAAAATTAAGTGTGTATAGCTGTATGATGTTCTCTTATTCTCTCTTCCTCTTCCGTCCACAGATTTGGACAACAATCAATCACCAACATTTCTACCACAAAGCATTGTAAGTTCTATCACCCTAATCTACTAGATGCTCTTGTCAGAATTATTATCTCTAAAGTTAACATTATTCTCCTCTCACATTCCTTTACCTTCGAACCTTGTTTTACGAAGGTTTTATACTATTGATAGGATTTAGGGATCGAAAACAGGTGTGGTGATTGGCAGGAAGAGGGATAAGGGAATCTTGATGGTGACATGAGCCTTTAATAACAACCTGCATCCTCCTCTTTTCCCCCCAGACACCATGCCAGAGACCAGCTACCAGCAGCCCACCCGATCTTCTGCTGTCTTCATCAAAATGGTGGAAACCACCGACTCCTCCAGATCGTACCACTGAAAAACAAAAACAAAAACGTTGCTGAGATGCAACATGACTGAGGACATTTTCAGAAGGGGCTACAGTTTCCATAACAATCCGTAGCACTCATAATATATTCATAGCAGCCTATTGATGCAGTCATAGAGCATTATGAGACTAGAGCCCATTGGCTGTGATATTTACCATACTATGAATATTTATAAGACAATATCACCCAAGAATTTGCATCAAGTAAAGTGTTACTGTTACTTTATACGATGGCATTGTTGAATACTTGTTTTTGATTGGCTTGAAGGGCATTCTAGAACGTGCACTGTTTTCCTATAACGCATGGTGTATTTCCACGGTAGAATTCAATGGCTATAGTTGATTCTTACATGTTCTATGTTTGAGCTGCTCTTGAAAGCAAAGTCAAATTGAAAACATCATTGCCATTGAATTCGAAGATAGGACTGGTGATTTAGTTAACCAAACAGACTTGCAAGTTTAGCTATCATGGCAACTACTGTAGCTATCTAGTGAAAACATTCCTACCGGCAAATTAACTAATTTCTATCGGCAATTATGTTAAATTATAGTCATGGTATAAAATGGATAATCAACGCTGGGCTCTTTTCATTCTCTGGACACTAATGCAACTCTGTGTGAGGTCAGTTCCACTCTGCTGGCACATAGTGGAACACACCGTGTCGTTAATTGTTTTCCATAGAACGCATAGAGCCCCTCGTTGATTATCCCTTACATATACTTCATCATGCTACATCAGAGAAATGATCTGTCAACCAGACCTCACAGAACCACTTTATTTGTTATGCTCTACTATAAACTGCATTGAGTTTAGATTAGCCTAGAATCGTTTTCTTTACTTCTATTAAAATGTTTTAATGATGCAATATCATGTACCAAGATGTTCAGACACAAATAGACTCATAATGGGGATCACATGCAATCGTTTGACTCATTTTTCACTTCTGACAGATTATTGACTAGACTACACATCCGCATGTTCTACATTCTCTTCATTCCAACCTCCACAAAGTACCAGATGTTGTGTGATGGTTATCATGACAATACCTTCCTATAAGGAAGATGGGATCCACCCAAATCATTTGCATTCCTGGATCCTTTCACAGCATTATAAGGCTGCGTTGAGATGACCCAGGCCCAGCTCAGTTAATCCCTACCATTGTGACAGAGTTGTCATAATGCTTCAGAAAATGTATATTACACCAGGGGTGTTGGTAGACACAATGTAAGTAACCTAATTTATGTCCCTCTAACTGTCATCTGCTGATCATACAGCTGTTGTATGCATTACTCATGTACCTATGAACCAGATTTATACTATTAACATTGAGCCGGTGTGCCCTAGGAGGAAGTCCACTGTGTGCAGCTCATCCTGCACTAACATAAATAACATGAGCATATCTACTTCTGCTAAGCTTCCAGTAAAGCAATAAGTAAGCATCCCAGAAAAGTGCTCAAAATGGCCCACATTAACATATGTAGCTTTAGAAACAAGGTTGATGAAATCAATAATTTGTTAGAAACAGATGACACTCATACTCTCATATCTCTGAAACTCACTTAGATAGTACCTTTGACACAGAGGTAGCAAAACAAGGTTATAAAATGTACAGAAAAGATCAAGGTGTTGCTGTTTATATTCAGAACCACATTCCTGTTAAGATTAGAGAGGATCTGATGTTAAATACTCTTGAAGTAATATGGCTACAGGTTCATCTGCCTCACCTAAAGCCCATTCTGGGGGGAAGCTGCTATAGACCAAGTGTTAACAGTCAGTATCTGGATAACGTGAGAAATGCTTGACAATGTATGTGATATCAACAGATGTATATTTTCATTTTGATTTAAATATTGACTGGCTTTCATCAAGCTGCCCACTCAATAAAAAACTTCAAACTGTAACCAGTGCCTGCAATCTGGTTCAGGTTATCAGTTAACCTGCCAGAGTAGTTACAAACAGCACATGAATGAATCATCAATGTAGTTGATCACATCTTTACTAATGCTGCAGAAATTAGCTTGAAAGCAGTATCCAGAACCATCGGATGTAGTGATCACAATATAGTAGCCATATCTAGGAAAACCAAAGTTCCAAAGGCTGGGCCTAATATAGTGCATAAGAGGTCATAGGAATCATTACAAAATGTATTGTATGTTGATGTAAATAATATTTGTTGGTCTGTGGTGTGTAATGAGGAGCAAACAGTTTGAAGCATTTCAAATTATGTAAGACAAGCATTGTAATTTTGAATTTTGAGTGTGGAAGAGGTGAAAAAAATATTGTCTGTCAACAATGACAAGCCACCAGGGTCTGACAACTTGGATGGAATATTTCTGAGGATAATAGCGGACGATATTGCCACTCCTATTTGCCATATTATCAATTTAAGCCTACTAGAAAGCTTGTGCCCCCAGGCTTGGAGGGGAACAAAAGTCACTCCGCTACCTAAGAATAGTAAAGCCCCCTTTACAGGCTCAAATAGACGACCAATCAGCATGTTACCAACCCTTAGTAAACTTTTGGAAAAGATGGTGTTTGACCATATACAATGCTATTTTAAAGTAAACAAATTGACAACAAACTTTCAGCAAGCTTATATGGAAGGAGATTCAACAAGCACACACTTAAACAAATGACTGATGATTGGCTGAGAGAAATTTGTGATAAATAGATTGTGGGGGCTGTTGACATTATCGATCATAGTCTGCTGGTGGAAAAAAGTATGTGTTAGGGCTTTACACCCCCTGCTATATTGTGGATAAAGAGTTACCTGTCTAACAGGACACAGAGGGTGTTCTTAATGGAAGCCTCTCCAACATAAGTAGGTAGAATCAGGAATTCCCCAGGGCAGCTGTCTAGGCCCATTACTTTTTCAATTTTTACTAATGGCATGCCACTGGCTTTGAGTAAAGCTTTGAGTAAAGTGTTGAGTAAAGCTGTGTATGCAGATGACTCAACACTATACATGTCAGCTACTAAAGCGACTTAAATGACTGCAACACTTAACAAAGAGTTGCAGTTTGCTTCAGAGTGGGTCACAAGGAATAAGTTAGTCCTAAATATTTCTACATCTCAAAGCATTGTATTTAGGACAAATAATTCACTAAACCCTAAACCTCAATTAAATCTTGTAATAAATCATGTGTAAATTGAGCAAGTTGAGGTGACTAAACTGCTTGGAGTAACCCTGAATTGTAAACTGTCATGGTCAAAACATATGATACAACAGTAGCTAAAATGGGGAGAAGTACATCCCTAATTTTATTTTATCTTTATTTAACCAGGCAAGTCAGTTAAGAACAAATTCTTATTTTCAATGACGGCCTGGGAACAGTGGGTTAACTGCCTGTTCAGGGGCAGAATGACAGATCTGTACCTTGTCAGCTCGGGGGTTTGAACTCACAACCTTCTGGTTACTAGTCCAACGCTCTAACCACTAGGCTACTCTACCTTCTATACAGCAGTATCAACAAGGCAGGTCCTACAGGCCCTAGTTTTGTTGCACCTGGACTACTGTTCAGTCGTGTGGTCAGGTGCCACAAAAAGGGAAAATTGCAATTGGCTCAGAACAGGGCAACACTGCTGGCCGTTTGGATGTACACATAGAGCTAATATTAATAATATGCATGTCGATCTCTCCTGGCTCAAAGTGGAGGAGAGATTGACTTCATCACTACTTGTTTTTATGAGAGGTATTGACATGTTGAGTGCAACAAGCTGCCTGTTTCAACTACTGGCGCACAACTCGGACACCCATGCATACCCCAAAAGACATGCCACAAGAGGTCTCTTCACAGTCCCCAAGTCCAGAACAGACTATGGGAGGCGCAGAGTACTAAATAGAACCAGGACTACATGAAACTCTATTCCACATCAAGTAACTGATGCAAGCAGTAAAATTAGATTTAAAAAAAAAACAGATAAAAATACACTTTATGGAACAGCGGGGACTGTGAAGCAACACAAACATAGACACATGCATACACACACGATAACATACACACTATACACACATGTACACATGTATTTTGTACTGTAAACGTGGTAGTGGTGGAGTAGGGTACACAGTGTGTTGTGAAATCTGTGAATGTATTGAAATGGCAGTAGTTAATAGGGATCCATAATAAATACAAATACACATTTTCACACTCAGCAGACCTGAAACCAGACAATGAGAGAGAGAGAGTGAGAAGAGAGAGAAAGAGAGAACAAAACAAAATAGGTTTATGTTTTCATAATAGTTTTCTTGTGTATAATTTGGAACAATAAGTGAAAGACAACAACTGGGTTTGTAGGTATATCCAAAGGAAATTGTGGTCATGGGGCAGGTGAGAGTGGGCTTATATAACAGCACATTCAGATATCAATGACTTGGGCTTATTCACTTGATGCAAATAACAACACATTCAGATAGCAACATCTTGTGAATAATAATAATAATAATAATTTTAAACTAGGCAAGTCAGTAAAGAACAAATTCTTATTTACAATCACAGCCTACTGGGGAACAGTGGGTTAATTGCCTTGTTCAAGGAAAGAACAACAGATTTTTACCTTGTCAACTCAGGGATTTGATCCAGCAACCTTTCGGTTACTGCCCCTACACTCTAACCACTAGGCTACCTTCTACACCACAACATACATCTGTTATGTAGAAAAGAGAATAATAGGCAGTCATGCCAGCATCAGGCTGACCAAAACAGATACACCCAGGGTCTTAGTTATAGGCTAAAACTAGAGTCTGGAGTTTTTCTGCATCAGGTCACGTCTTCTTCAGGAAAAACTAGAGTCTAGACACAAGACGACTGGACCCTACCTAACGAAGCTATTTGATATGAAGAGCAAAAAGCCTTTACTGGGCGAGATGCTGATAATTATTGACAGTGCTTGACAGATTAACCGCGCCCACTTTAGCAGTCTCCTTCCTTCCACCTCTTGATGAATGGAATGTTGTTTTCAGGAAGTGCAGAAATATTTTATCTTAGATGAATTGTTGCTAACACCCTACTGTTGTTCTGAATCATACACTTATCTGTCTCGTTGTGGTATGTGATGACTCAACCTAAATGTTACTTTGTGTGTAAATGGCTGTGATTGTACACTATATATACAAAAGTATGTGGACACCCCTTCAAATTAGTGGATTTGGCTATTTCAGTCACACCCTTTCCTGACAGGTGTATAACATCACGCACACACAGCCATGCAATCTCCACAGACAAACATTGACAGTAGAATGGCCATACTGAAAAGCTCAGTGACTTTCAATGTGGCACCGTCATAGGATTTCACCTTTCAACAAGTCAGTTCTTCAAATTTCTGCCCTGTTAGAGCTGCCCCGATCAACTGTAAGTACTGTTATTGTGAAGAGGAAACGTCTAGGAGCAACAACGGCTCAGCCGCGAAGTGGTAACCCACACAAGCTCACAGAACGCATTGGCCCCAGCCTACATCCATGGTGCAGCTGCAACGTTTCCTGGGATTCACCAACTTTTATCGCCACTTTATCTGGGGTTACAGCACCCTGGCTTCCCCACTGTCTGCACTCACCTCTCCAAAGGTTCTGTTCACATGGTTCCCAGCTGCTGATCGGCGTTCCAGGATCTCAAACACCGTTTCACCACAGCTCCCATCTTGGTTCATTCTGACCTGTCCTGCCAGTTTGTGGTGGAGGCCGATGCTTCGGAAGTCCGAGTTGGGGCTGTCCGGTCCCAGCGTTCTGCCCCGGACTTCAAGTTACACCCCTGCGCCTTCTTCTGCCATCGCCTCAATGCCACGGAGAGGAACTATGATGTGGGGAATTGTGAGTTTCTCGCGGTGAAGATGGCATTGGAGGAGTGGAGGCACTGGCTGGAGGGGGCGGAACATCCATTCATTGTGTGGACCGACCACAATAACCTGGAATATCTCTACACCACCAGGCGTGGGGGGGGGGGGGCAGATAACCAAAAGTTTGTTCCTGACCCGGTCCGCTACTCGGTACTAGAGAGGGCCCACTCCTCCAGGCTTGTCTGCCACCCGGGATGGACCTGCTTTTGGTGGCCTACCATGATTCCTGACGTCTCCGCGTTCGTCGCCGCATGCACGGTCTGTGGTCAGAACAAGACTCCTCGGCCAGCTCTGGCTAGTCTCCTTCAAACTCTGCCTGTCCCTCACCGTCCCTGGTCTCACATAGGCCTGGACTTTGTCACGGATCTCCCCCATCTGATGGCAACACCGCCATCCTGACAGTAGTGGATAGGTTTTCCAAAGCCGCTCACTTCATTGCTCTCCCCAAGCTACCCTCTGCCAAAGAGACGGCCCAGCTCATGTTGCAGCACGTCTTCCAGATCCATGGACTGCCCGTGGACATGGTCTCCGACCAGGGTCCTTAGTTCTCGGCCCATTTCTGGAAGGCGTTCTGCACACTCATTGGGCCGTCAGCCAGCCTGTCCTCCGAGTTCCACCCCCAGCCCAATGACCAGTTGGAGCGAGCCAACCAAGACTTGGAAATGACTATTCGCTACCTGGGGTAGGCCTTTTTCTGTTTTTGCATCATACAAAGCCTCCGTGCACAAAGCGAGGTCCATACAGAAATGGTTTGTCCAGATCGGTGTGGAAGAACTTGACTAGCCTGCACAGAGCCCTGACCTCAACCCCATCAAACACCTTTGGGATGAATTGGAACACTGACTGCGAGCCAGGCCTAATCGACCAACATCAGTGCACGATGTCACTAATGCTATTGTAGCTGAATGGAAACAAGTCCGGCAGCAATGTTCCAACATCTAGTGGAAAGACCAACTCCATATTAATGCTAATGATTTTGGAATGAGATGTTTGGCAAGTAGCTGTCCACATACTTGTGTTCATACACTACTAAACCAAAACTATCAGATTTCTAGTTTACTTCTCAAGGTTTGCTTTGATGCAATCATGAGATATGATATTATCAATACAACTTCAGCAGCATAGAAGGCTGCTGAGGGGAGGACAGCTCATAATAATGGCTGGAATAGAGTGAATGGAATGGTATCAAACACATGGAAACCTTGTGTTTGATGAGTTTGATACCATTCCATTCCAGCCATTACTATGAGCCCGTCCTCCCCAATTAAGGTGCCACCAACCTCCTGTGTCCAGCAGGTAAATCATGACAGACAGACATTTCGTAGTCATCTGAACTCTGATGCTGAGTTAAGTTTGAATACTCTTTTGTATGCTCACATACAGCCTCTCTCACTCTCCATTGCCCTCTAATAAACTTTTAGCAGTGCCATGAATACCCAGCTCCATATTGTACTTAAAGTGCCCATGAACTGAAGATAATGGGGCGGCAGGTAGGCAGTTAACGTTGTCAGCTCAGGCCGTCATTAAAAATAAGAATTTGTTCTTAACTGACTTTCCGAGTTAAATAAAGGTTCAATTCAAAATAAATTGTATTCATCCCGAGGACCATTATCATAGACTGTATATAGACCATTACAAACATCTACTGGCCAATGAGGGACACTACAACAACAGAAAGTCATACTTCAGTTCTCATCAAATAAACTAAGCAATATTTTTTACTGGATTGAGCCATGAAACAAACAGTGTGTGCACACATGACAAAATACTGTAGTATCTGCTGCAGTGTTTGTGTGGACATTACGGTGGTATACTGTCATATTTTCTGTAGTGTTTTTGCAGACATGACTAGTATATTGTTGTTTTAATAGTTTACTATCGTATAAATACTACAGCATTACTATAGTAAACAAAACTATAGTATATATTATTGTAATTACTGTAGCATTTTGCAGACTTTACTGTGGTATTCACTATGATAATTTGTTTTATTATCTTTGACATAGAAAGTGGGGACTTCCTTCTTGAAGAGCACATTTTCAATAACCTGTAGGTAGGGCTGGCTACTGAACAGATAGTTAAACACTTACTTTCTATAAGATTTTGGGAACACAATATATAGTCTATACTTGGCATGTACGTTTCTCACTCATGGATGGCACAAATTCTAATATGAGGGATAGGAATGGGTGGAGTATATGCAAATTAAATGCTGTAGTTTAAAACCTATTTGGGATAGGGGGCAGCATTTTCACATCTGGATGAAAAGCTTGCCCAGAGTAAACTGCCTGCTACTCAGACCCAGTTGCTAATATATGCATATTAGTAGATATATATATATATATATTGGATAGAAAACACTCTGAAGTTTATAAAACTGTTTGAATGATGTCTGTGAGTATAACAGAACTCATATGGCAGGCAAAAACCTGAGACAAATCCAACCAGGAAGTGGGAAATCTGAGGTTTGTAGTTTTTCAACTAATTTCCTATCCAATATACAGTGTCTATGGGGTCATATTTCACTTCCTAAGGCTTCCACTAGATGTCAACAGTCTTTAGAACCTTGTTGGAGGATTCTACTGTGAAGTGGGGGCTAATGAGAGCTGTTTGAGCAAGGTGTCTGGCAGAGTGCCATGAGCTGATCTCAAGATAAAGGAATTCTCCGGTTGGAACATTATTGAAGATTTTTGTTCAAAACATCCTTGATTGATTCTATACATCGTTTGACATGTTTCTACAAACTGTAATATGACTTTTCATTGGAACTTTCGCCTGGAATTGCTGGCGCCTCGTGAGTTTGGATTTGTGAACTGAACGCTCTAACAAAAGGAGATATTTGGATATAAATGATGGACTTGATGATGGACTATCGAACAAATCAAACATTTACTGTGAAACTGGAATTCCTGGGAGTACATTCTGATGAAGATCATCAAAGGTAAGTGAATATTTATAACGCTATTTCTGACTTTTACTGACTCCACAACATGGCGGATATCTGTGTGGCTTGTTTTTGTTGTCTGAGCGCTGTACTCAGATTATTGCATGGTTTGCTTTATCTGTAAAGTTTTTTTGAAATCTGACACAACGATTGCATTAACGAGAAGTATATCTCTAATTCTGTGCATAACACTTGTATCTTATATTAAAGTTTATGATGAGTATTTCTGTAAACTCTCTGCAAAATCGACGGATGTTTTCGAGGCACATTACGGAACAATAACGCGCCAATGTAAACTGAGATTTTTGGATATAAATATGAACTTTATCGAACAAAACATACATGTATTGTGTAACATGAAGTCCTGATTAATTTGATCTCTATTTCTGCTTTTTTGTGGCTCCTCTCTTTGGCTGGAAAATGGATGTATGTGTTTTTGTGACTAGGCTCTGACCTAACATAATCATATGTTGTGCTTTCGCTGTAAAGCCTTTCTGAAATCAGGCACGGTGGGTAGATTAACAAGAAATTAAGCTTTAATTTGGTGTATTGCACTTGTGAATGTATGAAAGTTACATATTTCCCAAAAATAATTTTGAATTTCGCGCACTGCCTTTTCAGCTAAATGTTGTCGAGGGGTTCCGCTAGCCATAAGAAGACAACAATAGTAAAACTGTGGTGTTTTGTGGAAACTATTTTATTTTACGGACATACTGTAGTAGGCCCTATTTAATATATTCTACAGTATACTACAAAATTCAATAGTAAGTACTTTACATGATCGAGGGATACTACAGTTTTGTAAAATACTGTAGTATCCCTCGATTGTGTAGTGCTTAATATAGAGTCATGACGTGGCCTTTCCTGGGTATAGATTGTGGCATCCCCCTCTCCCTCCCTCTCTTACACTCAGGCTCTGTTATGTCAGGTCATAAATTCCTTGCGGAGACTCTCTCCCCCTGGCCATGCATAAAAAGAGACACGTAGAGAGAACAAAGGATTTCACATGGCAAACTCCTAAATCCCCAAAATGGGTATTTGATACATAATGTCCACTTGTGAGGTGGGAATGATCCATGGACACTTAAGGGACAGGTATGACGAGTGTGTTTTATTTGGTAACCTCAAAGAGGACAGGAAATATACATAACTATATCTCTGAATATGTACATTTCTGAATTATTAGGTTTGCATCTAATTCTTGTATAAAATGAATGAGTTAAGATTCAACTATTTCTTAAATGATGTAATATGATGATAAACCTTTAATGTGAAAGAATTCTATTACCTTTGAAGTTTAACTAAGTCATTGGCCCTGTTACGAATAAAACCCACTCCTGAGGAAATCCTCTTTAGACCACGTGTACCTTGGTCAGCTGAGGGGGCAAAGGTTTGAGTTTAGACTACGCAAGCCCACAGCGTGAGCTGTGATTGAGAATAGTTATTGAATTCCTAACCATACCACGTGGAGCATTGGCTACATGGCTGGAAATGGTTAAACTCTGAGACTATCGATCCCTACAGAGTAAGAGCAAATCTTAGATAATAATTACTAGTGTGCAGCTAGAAATTATGTCAATCTGGGATGTGAAGACCGACAACCGCCGAAATATCTACTCTATGAGAGCATTTCAGAATGGTACTCTGAAGTATCCATTCTAACCATGAAAGACTTTGATCTACAGGGAAGTAGAAAGAGAAAGAGAGACTCGGATGACCTCTCCAACAGAAGGACTGACGATTCCAACAGAGATCATGACGACACACTGGGCGTAAATATATATTGATTGTAATTATTCCCAAATGAGTGAGCGTTCATGTGAAAAGTAGGTGAACGGATGATCTCCGCATGTGTGGTTCCCACCGTGAAGCATGGAGGAGGTGTGATGGTGTGGGGGTGCTTTGCTGGTGACACTGTCAGTGATTTATTTAGAATTCAAGGCACACTTAACCAGCATGGCTACTATCGCATTCTGCAGCGATACGCCATCCATTCTGGTTTGCGCTTAGTGGGATTATCATTTGTTTTTAAACATTACAATGACCCAAAACTCACCTCCAGGCTGTGTAAGGGCAAATTGATCAATAAGGAGAGTGATGAAGTGCTGCAACAGAAGACCTGGCCTCCATAATCACCCAATATCAAACCAAATGAGATGGCGGTGGCCCGTTCCTGTAGGTTCATGCTCTACAACATCCGCAGAGTACGACCCTGCCTCACACAGGAAGCGGCGCAGGTCCTAATCCAGGCACTTGTCATCTCCCGTCTGGATTACTGCAACTCGCTGTTGGCTGGGCTCCCTGCCTGTGCCATTAAACCCCTACAACTCATCCAGAACGCCGCAGCCCGTCTGGTGTTCAACCTTCCCAAGTTCTCTCACGTCACCCCGCTCCTCCGCTCTCTCCACTTGCTTCCAGTTGAAGCTCGCATCCGCTACAAGACCATGGTGCTTGCCTACGGAGCTGTGAGGGGAACGGCACCTCAGTACCTCCAGGCTCTGATCAGGCCCTACACCCAAACAAGGGCACTGCGTTCATCCACCTCTGGCCTGCTCGCCTCCCTACCACTGAGGAAGTACAGTTCCCGCTCAGCCCAGTCAAAACTGTTCGCTGCTCTGGCCCCCCAATGGTGGAACAAACTCCCTCATGACGCCAGGACAGCGGAGTCAATCACCACCTTCCAGATACACCTGAAACCCCACCTCTTTAAGGAATACCTAGGATAGGATAAAGTAATCCTTCTCACCCCCCCCCTATTAAAAGATTTAGATGCACTATTGTAAAGTGGCTGTTCCACTGGATGTCATAAGGTGAATGCACCAATTTGTAAGTCGCTCTGGATAAGAGCGTCTGCTAACTTAAATGTAAATGTAAATTATGGAACAGGTTGCAGCAGGTGGGGATCTGCTCTGACTCCAGCACACCTGTCTCCGCCCGCACGCACGCACGCACGTACGCACGCACACACACACACACACACACACACACACACACACAGAGAGAGAGACAGAGAGACAGAGGGAGAAAGCACTGGGGAAGTAGCGGACGGTCAAGGAGACGGGCACCACTTGGCGCCCGACCAGACTTATCTGGGTGTGAGGTATAGAAATCACGTAAGAGGGAGGGGTCCAGAATGTGACGGCGTGGCACCCAGCGGCACTCCTTAGGCCCGTATCCTTCCCAGCCAACCAGGTACTGCCAGCTGCAACTCCAACGGCGAACATCCAAAATCCGCCGGACCGTATAGGCAGGATGGTCATCGATGAGCTGAGGGGGTGGAGGAGCCGCTGCGAGTGAAGACATGGGACTGGAGCAGACAGGTTTAATCAGGGATACATGGAAGGTAGGATGGATCCTGAGAGAGGCTGGGAGTTTCAGACGCACAGGGGGTTAATGACACAGCCAATTTCAAATGTACCAATGAATCTAGGAGAAAGTTTCTTCGATGCCACCTTCAATGGCAGGTCCTTTGATGAGAGCCATACCTTTTGACCTGGGGTGTAGACTGGAGCTGAGGCCCGGCAACGGGGCCCGGCAACGGTTGGCTTAGGACTGGGTCCTGTCAGAGGCACGAAGAAGGGCAGCCCGGGCCTTCCTCCAGGTACGGTTACAACGGCGCAGATGGTCCTGGACAGAGGGAACCACAACTTCAAACTTTTAGGTCGGGGAACAAGGGGGGTTGGTAACCCAGAGCACACTCGAAAGGTGACATACCTGACAATGCGTTGGTGAGGGTGTTATGGGCCTATTCAACCCAGGGTAGCTAAGCACTCCAGGAGGAAGGGTTAGCAGAAATCAAGCAGCGTAGGGCAGTCTCCATCTCTTGGTTGGCCTGTTCGGCCTGGCCGTTGGTCTGGGGGTGATATCCAGAAGAAAGACTGACATTGATATCAAGAGAGAAGGATGGATCTCCATAACTGGGAGGTAAACTGGGGTCCTTTGTCGAAAACAATGTAGGTGGAAATGCCATGCAAATGAAACACATGGGATACTAGCAGATCCGCACTCTCTCTGGAGGACGGGAGCTTGGAGAGGGGAATGAAGTGAGCCACTTTGGAAAACCTGGCAATAATGGTGAGGATGATGGAGTTACCGTTAGATGGGGGAAGGCCAGTGACAAAGTTCATAGCTATGTGTGACCAGGGGTGACTGGGTCTGGGAAGAGGGCAAATCAGACCGGAAGTGGGTTTAGTGGCGTTTTTGTTCTGGGGACAAACCGAACAGGCTGAGATAAATTCCTGGACATCTCTCTCCATGGTGGGCAACGACAGACGCAGGAAGGCGAGGGTCCGGTTCATACCAGGGTGACAGGTGAGGTGGGTAGAATGGCCCCATTGAAGAATGTCAGAGCAAACACAATATGGAACAAACAGAGCATTACTGGGACTGTTACCCGGGTCAGGCTGGTTCTGCTGAGCCTGATCACCCAGGCGACGGCGGCAAAAATGCAGGACGATGGCACAATGGCTTCCGGCTCGGTACACGTGTTGTCGGTGGTGAACTGGCGGGAGAGGGCATCAGGCTTGGTATTCTTCGAACCGAGGCGAAAAGTGAGTGTGAAATTGAATCTACCGAAGAACAAGGCCTACCTGGCTTGCCGGGAGTTCAGATGTTCAGCGGTCTGGATGTAGGACACGTTTTTATGGTCAGTCCACATGATGAAGGGGGGTACAGAGCCCTCCAGTCAGTAAAGCCATTCCTCAAGAGCCAGCTTAACTGCCAGGAGTTCCCGGTTTCCGATGTCAAAATTCCTCTCTGCAGGTGAGAGCTTACGGGAAAAGAATGCACATGGGTGGACCTTCTGATCAGAGGTGGAACGTTGAGACAGAACAGCACCTACCCCGGTGTCAGAGGCGTCCACCTCCACGATGAACTGGAGTTCTGGGTTGGGCTGAGTAAGGACCAGAGAGGAGGTGAAGCGACGCTTGAGTTCCAGGAATGCTGCCTCTGCCTCAGGTGTCCAGTGGAACGGAGTGGAGGTGGAGGTGAGAGTGGTGAGAGGTGCTGCCAGACGGCTGTAGTTGCGGATGAAACATCTCTAAAAATGTGCGGACCCCAGGAAACGCTGTAGCTGCTTCAGGTTGGAGGGCGCAGGCCACTCTGTGACTGCCATGACTTTGGCGGGTCCATAGGTAACTGTCCCTGTGCAATAATATAACCCAGGAAAGACACTGAGGCAGCATGAAACTCACATTTTTCAGCTTTAACAAAAAGCTTATTCTCCAACAGCCATTGACGAACTTGACGAACGTGTTGCTAGTGAGCCTCAGGGTCCTTGGAAAAAATCAGGATGTCATCTAAATAGACAAAGACGAAGCATCCAATCACAACCCTCAGCACATCATAAGGTAAGACCATAAGGTATGACCAAATACTCAAAGTGACCAAGTGGTGTGTTTAACGGAGCAGAGCAGAGCTGATAAGTGGCAAGGGATACTTGTTCTTAACTTTGATATTATTCGGGCCACGGAAGTCTATGCATGGCCTCAGTGACCCATCCTTCTTCTTCACAAAGAAAAACCCAGCACCCACCGGAGAGGTAGATGGCTTGATAAGTCCTGCAGCCAGAGAATCCTGGATGTACCTCTCCATAGCCTCTTGCTCAGGGCAAGAGAGGTTAAACAACCAGCTACTTGGGAGAGGAGCTCCAGGCTGGAGGTCAACGGCGCAGTCGTACGGCTGATAAGGCGGCAGTGACAGGGCGTGGTGCTTGCTGAATGCAGGAGCTAGATTGTGATACTCTGGAGGAACTGATGACAGATCCGGAGGCACAGACAAGGCAGGAGGAAGGGAGGAATATAGACAATTAGAGTGATAAAATAAACTCCAACTGGTTACCTTTCCGGCGGTCAAGTCAATCTGTGGGTTGTGTAGCTTTAACCATGGATGGCCAAGAACCAGGGGAGAGTATATACCTGGTTCAAGGAATATGCCTGGAAGCGGTGGGTGGTGTGTGCCTCCTAAGTCGAACCAGCAGGCCGCCTCCAGTGCCTCTCCTCCGCCAGCGATGTTTTGGGTCGGCCTCTGGAATATGTTAAATTGCTCTGGAGAGAGTGAACAAAGGATCTGCTCCAGGGAAGTCGTATTCCTGGTCATAATGCTGATATTTCTGGTGAGTTACCACCAATCTAATATCCAATAGTTCTTCCCGGCTGTATGAAATGACACAAAACATTTTCTGAACTAACAATGTAAAAAAGAGTACATAAAAAAACAAACTACTGCAAAGTTTTCTAAGAGCTAGTCGCGATGTAGCCATCTCTGTTAGCACCATATTTAATGTCCTCCGAAGAGGGGGGAGGTTAATAAAAAAAAAGGAAAAGGCCGATTGATAGTGGCAAGATCAGTGGGTTTTTATTTTTCATTATAAACTGGGTGGTTCGAACTCTGAATGCTGATTGGCTGACAGCCATGGTATTTCAGACCATATCCCACAGGTATGACAAAACATTCATTTCTACTGCTCTAATTACGTTTGTAACCAGTTTATAATAGCAACAAGGCCCCTCGGGGGTTTGTGGTATATGGCCAATATACCACAGCTAAGGGCTGTGTCCAGGCACTCCGCTTTGCGTCGTGCATAAGAACAGCCCTTAGCCGTGGTATATCGGCCATATAACACACACCCTTTTGCCTTATTGCTTAATTAGACAATGAGGCTAACCATATTGAAGGATACCAGACTTCTACAGCTACTGTACCATGTAATGAAGGTAGGCCTTAAGTATGACATGCTCAGGAGAGAGATGTGTGCAGAAAGGAGGGGGTGTGCAGAAGAGGGTGTGCAGAAAGGAATATTGCTGCTTGAAATAAAGTTGCAATTTGTTTGTTTCATGTAATGTACAGTATCATCCCAGTGTCATTAATGTGCAGTTCAAAATTAACACCACAAGGTGTTAGCACTAGCATTTGTTTTACTACATGTAAACAAACCACTAGCTTGCTCTCTTAATTAAAACCTCTTAAAGGATTGGATCCTTTTTTTTAAAGTGCTCCATAAGCTACAACCCAGTGGGCAGAGCTAGGCATTTTGCACTGGGACATGTTTTTTTTAACGGTATAAATATACAGTTTAAAGCCTCTCCTTTTACACTGGGTCCACCGTAGTCCTGTGTAACCTAGTTTTTTTTAACCTTTATTTAACTAGGCAAGTCAGTTAAGAACAAATTCTTATTTTCAATGACATCCTAGGAACAGTGGGTTAACTGCCTGTTCAGGGGCAGAACGTCAGATTAGTACCTTGTCAGCTCTGGGATTTGAACTTGCAACCTTTTGGTCCAACACCCTAACCACTAGGCTACCCTGCCGCCCCATATATTTGAGACCAATGTATTGCAGTTAATTTAGTCTTTGACTTAATAAGTAAAATATTTTTGAGTAGTAAACAGGGAAACGAGTCCCAGACAGTTTGCAATAGAACATACCAGACGAGGGCATCGATAGGCTACCACAATTATTGGGATCATCTGGTTCTCACCTTATGAGAGAATGTTTCAATTTTTCTGCCAGATTATCTTTCTGCACATCTCTTTATTTACAATGCTGTTTTTCATGCTTAACACAAACGCAGGACATTGAATGTTACCCGAATTGACTCAGAAAAGTAACAAAAGTAGACATACAGTATTTTAAATACGTAGAATACGTAGAATGTATGCACACATGACTGTAAGTCGCTTTGGATAAAAGCGTCTGCTAAATGGCATATATTATTATATATATATATTAAATGTTTTATTTCACCTTTATTTAACCAGGTAGGCTAGTTGAGAATAAGTTCTCATTTGCAACTGCAACCTGGACAAGAAAAAGCAAAGCAGTTCGACACACAACAACACAGAGTTGCACATGGAATAAATAAACATACAGTCAATAATACAGTAGAAAAAGTCTATATATAGTATGTGCAAATGAGGTAGGATAAGGGAGGTAAGGCAATAAATAGGCCATAGTGGCAAAGTAATTACAATATAGCAATTAAACACTGGAATGGTAGATGTGCAGAAGATGAATGTGCAAGTACAGATACTGGGGTGCAAAGGAGCAAGATAAATAAATAAATACAGTATGGGGATGAGGTAGTTGGATGGGCTATTTACAGATGGCCTATGTACAGGTGCAGTGATCTGTGAGCTGCTCTGACAGCTGGTGCTTAAAGCTAGTGAGGGAGATATGAGTCTCCAGCTTCAGTGATTTTTGCAGTTCGTTCCAGTCATTGGCAGCAGATAACTGTAAGGAAAGGTTGTCAAAGGAAGAATTGGCTTTGGGGGTGACTAGTGAGATATACCTGCTGCAGCGCCTGCTACGGGTGGGTACTGCTATGGTGACCAGTGAGCTGAGATAAGGCGGGGCTTTACCTAGCAGAGACTTGTAGATGAAGCCAGTGGAGCCAGTGGGTTTGGCGCCGAGTATGAAGCGAGGGCCAGCCAACGAGAGCGTACAGGTCGCAGTGGTGGGAAGTATTTGGGGCTTGGGTGACAAAACGGATGGCAATGTGATAGACTGCATCCAATTTGTTGAGTAGAGTGTTGAAGGCTATTTTGTAAATGACATCGCCAAAGTCGAGGATCGGCAGGATGATCAGTTTTCGAGGGTATGTTTGGCAGCATGAGTGAAGGATGTTTTGTTGCGAAATAGGAAGCCGATTCTAGATTTAATTTTGGATTGGAGATGCTTGATGCCTTGAGTCTGAAAGGAGAGTTTACAGTCTAAACCAGACACCTAGGTATTTGTAGTTGTCCACATATTCTAAGTCAGAACCGTCCAGAGTAGTGATGCTGGAGGGGCCGGCACACTGGTATTGCTCTTTCCTTATTGAAATGGGGAATAAAGAAAGACTGGTTTCATTTTCAATAAAGACACAATGAAGACATTGTTAGATTGAATGTATGCCTTTAATACGGTCTTTATCTCTGTATTACAGCAAGTCAAATAAAGATTTGTGCAAACTGGAAGTGTGACTTTTCCCCAATGATTTCCTAAGGCTAGTTATCAGCTATTCTATACCAAGGCTAGATGAGGCTGAATGGCAAAGAATTCATGTCTTTGGTACATGAAGAGAGGAAAGAAGGAGAGGAGAGCTGAATGAGCGTTGTCGTATGTGCCCAGTGTATTGCTGGGTGATATTATTTTGGGAGTGGGACAGAGCTTGGACAGTGTTTTTACTCATGCTTTGAAAAAAATGTTGTCTGCTTTTTTTTAATGTCTATATTTCTGTAGATGTTTTTTTTTTTAAATCATCATTATCCTTCCCCCTTGAAAACATATAGAGGATTGGTCCACTGATGTTACCTGCATGATCAGAGGTCAGGCAGACTAAATTAGATTAGACAGGTCCTCATGCATGTTGACTGGCAACAGGTGTTTTTATAGCATGAAGAGTCTACTGCAGAACTATGTGTATGTGGTACCATCCATTGTGGAATAGTTTCTGTACAGCAGATATTGTAGCTAATACCTCACGAGAGATGGATTTACATGCAGGGTCATTCCATGCAGGTCTCAGTTAACCCACAGTTTGCAACCTTGATGTTTAAACCACATTCTAACCTGAAAGGGGCAATATGATCCCGTTGATAAAGACACTTTTGGGGGAGAGTTTCAGCCTGGCTTTTCAGTTATTATTAAGACCATTGAAGATATAAAAAGTTAATATTGCATAAGAGCAGGAAATAGATGTGTGTGAATACAAAACCAAATGTGGATTTTTTTCACCGTGTAGACATCCAACTAATATTCCCCTTTGGATATTTTTCTTCATTTATATTGGGGATATTTTTTCAAGCCATTGTATGTTTACAGAAAGAACTTGAAATAAAGAATGTAAATAATAATCCAAACGTCTCGTCTCACTTCATCATTACATCTCTCGCTCTCACCATAAGGTCACTTTAAATTGTTGCTTCTTTTTTATAACCTATTGCACATACAAAAGTGAGATTTTATGTTATTCACTCAAAACTACACATTTTTTGGTATGTTTTTGCACCATCCTATTTTTCACATTACTCTGTTTAAATCTCCATTTTATGACTTGGCAACCTTCGGAGTCTTATATGTTGAGATAAGTGGAATTGAAGAGTCTGACATGGAATATACACCCTAACCTGTGATCTGTGTAAGAGCCACTATCTAGTGAGAAATTGTCAGTTGTAACCCACTCGGTTGTGGCTTTCAGCCCTCTCAAAATATTACAGAACATTGGAGCTTCAGATGGGTTAATGAATAACCTTTGAGGTCTAGGATGTTGAGAAAGTGGCAATGAAGAGACTAACATGGAATTTCACACCTAACCTGTGATCTGTGTAAGAGCCCATATCTAGTGAGAAATTCTCAGTTGTAACCCATTAAGCTGTGGCTTTCAGCCCTCTATCAAACTAATGAAAACCATGAGCTTAAAAAGAGTTCATTAACAACGTTTGGGGTCTAAGATGTTGAGAAAACTGGCATTGAAGAGTCTGACATGGAATATAATGCCTAACCCTAACCTGTGAATAATGTGTGTACTACCACAATATCTGACCTTCCCCCAATTCAGTAATGGTCTTCAGTGAGGGGCACAGCTGCATGTTTCTGTCCTCCATGACATACATAGAAGATCCTAAATCCATTTCATTAGATCAGAAGAGGATGTATCGACAGGGATTCATATTTATGGTTTACAACCAAAAGTATATTGTGTTCATTGTTTTCCCAGCCTTTATGTGATGGGATTAAGGACAGGTGTCACATGATGGATTAAACATGTTTGGAGATTTTGACTTATTTGACACATACTAAATATACATCACAAGGAAAATGCAGTTTAAAGTCATTCACCTTTGGATGAAAGTGTCCTATATCAGTCAGGTTTTCACTGCAATCCATTAGGGAATCACATAATGACTGTGGACTCTATGAATAAACCTGCTCTTCAACATGTTTGGCTTGCTGTATGTTCGATTTAGAGTCTTGCATCGGCAGTTATCTAGCCGCTGTGGTTATGACAGTAATACTGGAGGAGGTCCTTGGTAAACAGGATAGATTTAGTATTTTGTCAGGCCTTATTTATTCAATTTGCCAATGTCCCCCTTTCTGAGAATATAGAGACACCAACAAAAGGTTGGTTTAACCAATCATCTATGAATGAACAATATATTTTCTCATGCTATTTTAACCATCAGGATTCAACAGTCTTAGTTTCATAAAATTGGTTTAATTTAATCAGGTATTTTTTCATACAGTATATGAACTGTTTACACACACAGACATATACTTGTATATATGGTTTATGAGGTCAATCAGTTTATAACATGGTTTATGGGGACCCACCCTTCCCATGGTCCTATTGATGAAATACATTTTTTTATGTAGAAGATACCTCGGACTTCAAGAATTGTTCATAGGATCATATTGGAATAATACGCTTGTAAATACACACACACTTCACATTTTACATTTTAGTAATTTAGCAGACACTGTTATCTAGAGTGACTTACAGGAGCAATTAGGGTTAAGTGCCTTGCTCAAGGACAGATTTTTCACCTAGTCGGCTTGGGGATTCAAACCAAGAACCTTTCAGCTACTGGCCCGACGGTCTAAACCGCTAAGGTTTCTCCAGACCCAGATTTGATATCATTCTCCTCGCTTTTACTCTTGAGGAGGGCTGGATGGAGGGCAACATCAACCTGAAAAACAAACACATTTCCCACACACACGCCTAGGTTGTAAAACGCAGTTAACACAACAGTTGTTTGGCACAAAATATTTACACAACCATTGTGTCAAATGCTTTGTTCATCAGTTTTACAATCTGAGTGTGTATGGTGGCCTTAAGGGAAAAAAGACACTGAGTATTCAAGCTGTAATTTCAATAAGATTGAGATTTGTAAAGTCATATATTGGTTGGTGGTGACATATGACTTACTTTTCTTTTAGCCCTTTGGAGCATAGGGCTTCAACAGCATTGAGTAAGGGTTCAGCCCACAGAGTCCTGGAGACACGTGATGCATGCTGCCCCACCACGACAGCCAGCCTGGTCTCATAGACTAGACGTAACATAGTAAATGTAAATCCGGGACGCTCCAATTAGTATTATATGTTACGTTTGGTATGGTTACATAAGACAGATGGTAACTTATGACCAAAACAAAAGGAGGGTGGTTGGTCAGGATAGATAGGTGGGCATATAATGCGAACTTCTCTTTCTCAATCACTTTCAATTTGAGGATCGATATTTTTTTTTTTTTAAAGTTGTCTAAAAAATTATTGTGATTGTGATTTTTTTTCCTGAAAGGGTTGTGAGGGAGATAAAGAACAGAAGACGTAAAAATAGACTTGTGGTTGATTATTATTCCATTTCTAAAAAAAATCAAAAAAGATTGTGCTTTCGTGATCAGTATTAAGTTTTACAGAGAGTTAAAAACCGCAATGCTGACAAATTGCACTCAGTGCTTTGAGCAGCGCTCTTCATAGACAGACTGGGGAGAGCAGAGTGCTGACCACCCTAATAAAGCCAAGGTTAGCGGAGTAAAAGTTTGAGTAAAACGCCACTCACCTTGATTCTTTCAGCGCTTGCCACAGTCTTCTCTGCTACCACTTCAGTCATGACGATCTGCCGCTGCTGTGGGCACTGTTCTGACATTCTCATATGCTTTTCTGTGTATTGTCGACTTTCTCTAGTTTCCCAAAAAATGGAAATGGTTTTGCACGATCGTTAGCTGTTATTTTATTTGGCAAATTATATTGATTTCTGTTCATTGTATTGGTCAAAATTGAGGGCTCTAGCATAATATGCCCTGATTGGTTGATTTTGCATTGAATTATGAGATCGCAGAATCCTGGAGGGACTGATTAATAGGCTAGGTTGTAGCAACCTGATGTAGCAAGCTGATGGGTATAGGGAAAATTTGAGTATCATGTAGTAGCCTAAATCTATCGATGTTACATTGAGCTGGGTGAATGGAATATGCATGGCAGTCATCCAATATGCTGTAATAGAAATACAAATAACGCTTATAAAAAAATTAAAAATCTTAAACGGCACCGACCGCAACTGAGTGGAACCGCCAACCAGATGCTTCACATTTATACATCCAGTGAAATATCTGGCTTATCGTTCTGTTTGTAGTAGCTATATATCTAACTATCTCTCTGTACCCATTTCTGATGATCCATTGATCTCATCTATGATGTCTTGATGGCTGGTGTCGGCAGCTACATGCACATATTTATTTGACAAATTGTTAGGACCAATGAGAGTAGAGCTACTGAATTCGGACATCATATACACATGTCAATTGCGTTGGCAGCCATATTGGACTTTATGTCCATTCCTGGAACCGGGACCACATTCCTCACCAGCACGGGCGGCAGTATCCTACTCGGGGTATTCTTTCAAAGTGTATGTCAGATACTGAGTGTTGATAAATAATCATTAGAAATAATATATTTTCCTATTTTCTACTGTATGTATGTTATTCATAATTCATTAATTAATTATGTGTTTGCAAGCTACATTCATAAAAACTTTGAAATAAAAAAATGGCAACATATTTTCGCGGACCACCTGCAGTACCTCTAGGGGTCCTCGGACCCCAGATTGAATACCCTTGCTCTATAGTATTGGCTGGCTGAAACCAATCACAGTATAGGCTGAAACTAGTCGACCCTCCTGCCGTTAGGTGTTTCCGCATGTTCATTGGAATAAGTCATTCCCCAAAAAGGAGTTGTTGAATCTTGTCCATAAAGGATATTGCACATATCACTTCCTTCTTTTTCATCCTCTATTCTAGCTGCCACCCGGAACATATTGTACAGTTGCACAGATACAACATCGGCTGCGATGAGTTTTTATTTATTTGCGGAAACTGCTCTGCCAAGCATTTGATTGCTTATTGTTCAGAACGAACGAAAGCACAGGACACCAGCGGGAATTATACATTATGGCCACATCAAAGGATTGTTTTCAAAGTAAGTGTACGCCGCCCCATAACAATTAGATTTTCATGTAAATGTTGGCTACTTTGTGAAATCCATAGACATTAAACCAGGTGCAACAGCCTAGAAAAACTGTAAACCGCAATATGGTTTATCTTATAGTGAAAAATGTATTTGCATGCTTGTTTTCTTATGCCTGTGTGTCTGTGTCTACTTTGTGCTCCAATATGTGTGTGCCGACTTTGCGTTGATGCGCGTGCGTGTGCTTGCGTCACCTAACAATGTCCCTCTGTTTCTCAACGTTCCTTTTTTCAAACTGCTGTTTTCTCTCGACAGCTATCCACCCGATGCACAAGGAAGCACTGCTAGCCCATAGAAAGCAGAAGTCAGAGGACACATCAACCCTTCTTGGAGGCCAGTTGCCAAATAAAGTTGTGCATGATAATAATTACATTCCGCTCATGACTACTGGTCCTGATGTGTCAGAAAAACAGATGCAAGAGAAACCACAGTCATTTCAACATGCCATTCTCATTGCATTGCCTGAAGATAGACACCAGCCAAAACCTGTTATAGTGGTTGGTCCAGCTGGAGTTGGCAAAACCACTGCCCTGGAGAAGCTAATAGTGGACTGGGCCACTGGCAAACATCTCCAGCACTTTTCCTGTGTCTTCCATTTCACGTTCAGGGATCTGAATGCCCATAAAGGGGTGCTGTCTCTGCAGGCATTGCTGCTTCAGTGCTACAGTCACCTTTCCCCTGAGTCTCTGGCTCTAGTCCTGCAGAATCCAAAGTCTCTGCTGTTTCTGTTTGATGGGCTGGATCAGTACCAGCACAGACTGGAACCCCCTACATCCCTGACCCTCTGCTCGGACCCTCAGCAGCCAGCCTCAGTCTCTATGCTAGTGGCCAGCCTGGTGCATGGACCTCTGCTGAAAGGGGCAGCCATACTGCTGACCTCAAGGCCTTCCGCAGCCAGTTCTGAGTCTCTAGACGGCTACCGCGTTGAGCTGTTGGGGTTTCTGAAACCCCAGAGGAAGGCCTATTGTGAAAGGTTCTTCTCTGATCCAATTGTAGCCAGTCAAGCGTTTGAGAACATAGAAAGGACAATGGGGTTCTATGATTTCTGCACCTCTCCTAGATTCTGCTGGACGACGTGTTCAATTTACAAGTCTTTAATGGAGGCTGGAGAGATTCTTCCTGAGACACTAACGCAGGTGTTTGTTTATATCACCGTCCACCTTATTCGGGCACTGTCATTGGACACGACCAATGCCAGAGACCTGGTGACCTCCCTGGGTAGAATGGCTTCCCATTGCTGTCTTGGCCCGGATTCAAACTGCTCCAAAGAAGAAATGGCCTCCACTGATGTACAACAGTTCCTAACAACTCCAACATCACTGAAGGATTTCCTGCACGTTGATGGTGACCTGGAATCGGACAACTGCATTTTCTCCTTCCACACCCAGAAGATCCAAGAGTTTTTCTTGGCTGCATCCTTCTACTTAGACGAATCAGAAGCAGTGAGTGTGGAAGAGATGTTGGAGAACCATGAGGGTTGTGTAGAGTTTCTCGACCTTTACCTGGCAGGGCTTTGTGAGCCCTCTCAGAGGAAGCCTCTGGAATCTGAACTGGGAGAGTTCAACACTGACCACATCATGGACTTCAACAGCTGGTTTAAAAGCACCTCTCGGAAGGCACTGGAGAGCTATCACACAGACAGACACCTCCATTACTTTCATCTGCTCCATCAACGTCAGAATGAGAAGCTGGTGAAGGAGATCATCATTCCGTCTGCCCGTGGCATCAGCTATGGAGTTCTGGGTGTACATGACTGTGTGTCTCTCAGCTACATAGTGACATGTCTGGGGGAATGGGATCAGCTGAATCTGTACAGCAGCAAGGATTTAACTGAGCAAAAAGCCAACCTTTTGGTTCCTGCCATACGTCTCTCTCATAAAATAATGTGAGTAATTGAGGAAACAGAAAATCAATGTGATTTGTTGTCTAGTATTTTGCTGCTAGTAAGTGTGACCCAATTTAGTTTGGTAAATGATATGGTACAGTGGCAATCAATACCTCTCATCTGCAACTAGAAAGTAAAACAGAAACCTAAAGCATGTTTTTCCAATCCTACCACTGTGGGACCATATACATACAAATAATCAAACAAATTATGTATCTACTGTAACAACCCTGGTTTAAAAGTGTAGATCCCAATACTACTATTCTACAGCTATACATATTACTGCCTGGTATGGCAACAGCTTGGCCTCCGACCGCAAGGCACTACAGAGGGTAGTGCGTACGGCCCAGTACATCACTGGGGCCAAACTTCCCGTCTTCCAGGACCTCTACACCAGGCGATGTCAGAGGAAGGCCCTAAAAATTGTCAAAGACTCCAACCACCCTAGTCATAGACTGCTCTCTCTGCTACCGCACGGCATGCGTTACCGGAGTGCTAAGTCTAGATCCAAAAGACTTCTTAACAGCTTCTACCCCCAAGCCATAAGACTCCTGAACAGCTAATCAAATGGCTACCCAAACTATTCGCATCCCCCACCCTCTCTTTTACGCTGCTGCTACTCTGTTTATTATCAATGCATAGTCACTTTAACTCTACCTACATGTACATATTACTTCAAATACCTTGATTAACCAGTGCCCCCACACATTGACTCTGTACCGGTACCCCCTGTATATAGCCTCGCTATTGTTATTTTACTACTGCTCTGTAATTATTTGTTACTTTTATTTTACTTTTTTTTTACTTAACACATTTTTTTCTCAACTGCATTGTTGGGCTTATATTAAGAGCTTGTAAGTAAGCATTTCACTGTAAGGTCTACTACACCTGTTGTATTCGGTGCATGTAGGGGTTCCCGAGTGGCGCAGCAGTCTCAGGCACTGCATGTTAGTTCTAGAGGTATCACTACAGACCCTGGTTCGATCCCAGGCTGTATCACAACCGGCCATGATCGGGAATCCCTCAGGGGCTCAGCATTGTCTGGGTTAGGGAGGGTTTGGCTGGGGTCATTGTAAAATAAGAATTTGTTCTTAACTGACTTGCCTAGTCAAGTAATGGTAAAATAAATCAAAATGATCTCAACTAGCTTCATGGTGGAATGGAATGCATTTCAATTAACAGGTGTGCCTTGTTAAGAGTTAATATGTGGAATTTCTTTCCTTAATGCTTTTGAGCCAATCAGTTGTGTTGTGACAAGGTAGGGTGGTATACAGAAGATGGACCTATTTGGTAAAATAACGTCCATATTACATCATTACTTTAAGACGTGAAGGTCAGTCAATCTGTACATTTCAAGAACCATCAAGCAGTTGTAAAAACCATCAAGCTCTATGATGAAACTGTCTCTCATGAGGACCGCCACAGGAAAGGAAGACCCAGAGTTACCTCTGCTGCAGAGTATATGTTCATTAGAGTTAACTACACCTCAGATTGCAGCCCAAATAAATGCATCACGGAGTTCAAGTAACAGACACATCTCAAAATCAACTGTTCAGAGGAGATTGCGTGACTCAAATCAAATGGTATTTGTCACATGCGCCAAATACAACAGGTGTAGATCTTACAGTGAAATTCTTACTTACAAGCCCTTAACCAATGATGCAGTTCTAAGAAAATACCTAAAAAATTAAAATTAAGAAAAAAAGTAAGTGATTAAAAAAACAAATAATTAAGAGCAGCAGTGAATAACAATAGCAGGTCTCAATACAGGGGGCACCTGTGTTGAGGTAATTGAGATAATTATGTCCATGCAGGTAGGGTTGTTAAAGTGGCTATGCATAGATAATAACAGAGAGTAGTAGCAGTGTGTGGGGGGGGGGGTGCAAATAGTCTGGGTAGCCATTTGATTAGTTGTTCAGGAGTCTTATGGCTTGGGGATAAAAGCTGTTGAGAAAACTCTTGGACTTAGACTTGGCACTCCGGTATTGCTTGCCGTGCAGTAGCAGAGAGAGCAGTCTATGACTAGGGTGGCTGGAGTCTTTGATGATTTTTAGGACCTTCCTCTGACACCGCCTGGTATAAAGGTCCTGCATGGCAGGAAGCTTGTCCCCGGTGATGTACTGGGCCATACGCACTACCCTCTGTAGTACCTTGCGGTCAGAGGCTGAGCAGTTGCCATACCAGGCAAATCAAATCAAATTTGATTTGTCACATACACATGGTTAGCAGATGTTAATGCGAGTGTAGCGAAATGCTTGTGCTTCTAGTTCCGACAATGCAGTGATAACCAACAAGTAATCTAACTAACAATTCCAAAACTACTGTCTTATACACAGTGTAAGGGGATAAGGAACATGTACATAAGGATATATGAATGAGTGATGGTACAGAGCAGCATACAGTAGATGGTATCGAGTACAGTATATACATATGAGATGAGTGTGTAGACAAAGTAAACAAAGTGGCATAGTTAAAGTGGCTAGTGATACATGTGTTACATAAGGATGCAGTCGATGTTGTAGAGTACAGTATATACATATGCATATGAGATTAATAATGTAGGGTAAGTAACATTATATAAGGTAGCATTGTTTAAAGTGGCTAGTGATATATTTACATCATTTCCCATCAATTCCCATTATTAAAATGGCTGGAGTTGGGTCAGTGTCAATGACAGTGTGTTGGCAGCAGCCACTCTGGTGGCTGTTTAACAGTCTGATGGCCTTGAGATAGAAGCTGTTTTTCAGTCTCTCGGTCCCAGCTTTGATGCACCTTTTGAACAGGCAGTGGTTCGGGTGGTTGATGTCCTTGATGATCTTTATGGCCTTCCTGTAACCGTTGTGCAGTCCTCACTACCCTCTGACGGTTGAGGGCGGAGCACCCAGGATGCTCTCTGTGCATCTGTAGAAGTTTGTGAGGAATTTCTTCAGCCTCCTGAGGTTGAATCCTTCACGACGCTGTCAGTGTGAGTGGACCAATTCAGTTTGTCTGTGATGTGTATGCCGAGGAACTTAAAACTAGCTACCCTCTCCACTACTGTTCCATCGATGTGGATAGGGGTGTTCCTCTGCTGTTTCCTGAAGTCCACAATCATCTCCTTAGTTTTGTTGACGTTGAGTGGTTATTTTCCTGACACCACACTCCGAGGGCCCTCACCTCCTCCCTGTAGGCCGTCTCGTCGTTGTTGGTAATCAAGCCTACCACTGTTGTGTCGTCCGCAAATGATGATTGAGTTGGGGCGTGCGTGCACTACCCGCAGTCGTGGGTGAACAGGGAGTACAGGAGTACACCCTTGTGGGGCCCCCGTGTTGAGGATCAGCGGGGAGGGTCACCCTCACCAGGTCAGGCAGTACCCAGTTGCACAGGGCGGGGCCGAGACCCAGGGTCTTTTGAGACGAGCTTGGAGGGTACTATGGTGTTGAATGCCGAGCTGTAGTCGATGAACAGCAGTGATGCAACCTGTCAGGATGCTCTCGATGGTGCAGCTATAAAATCTTTTGAAGATCTGAGGACCCATGCCAACTCTTTTCAGTCTCCTGAGGGGAAATAGGTTTTGAATCAGACCTTTATGGTCGAATTGCTGCAAAGAAACCACAACCGGCTGTGATTGGGAGTCCCATAGGGCGGCGCACAATTGGCCCAACGTCATCCGGGGTAGGCCGTCCATTGTAAATAAGAATTTGTTCTTAACTGACTTCCCTAGTTAAATAAAGGTTAAACAAATAAAACGTGACAATTAAAATATGATTTGATTTTCTGTCGCGAACAAATTATCTGTAATTACTGTTCCTTTTCAGATAGTGGAAAGAGACATATTACAGTATGATTTACTGTATGCATGGTATGTAGGTTACATTGTATAAATTAATTCGAAAACATTTACCTAACAAAAATGTTACATTTTGTACAATTTTAACAGTTCTTTAAAGGGGAAATTTGCAGTTGCTACATTTATTTTAGGACTTATAAGTTAATGATATATACCCGTTGATTCTTGGAAGAATATAAATGCCTCATGATTTTAGTACAACTGTCTTACCCCATCAGAACCCCAAATATAAGCTTATTTTACTCCCATGTTTGTAAACAACAATTGGAAACAAACACTAGCCTCAACATGGTTAAAACTATCATTTTGATATCATGGATGGTCAGTCCTTGTATCCATAGCCCTGTCTATGAATTTGAGTGGTTACATTTCTCCAGCCCCATTACTCAGCTTTTTCCCCAACACTGGTGGGGTGGCTGCTTTGTTATTGTTTCAACTGCAGATTTTCCCTTTAAAACATCACCAGAGCTGCATACACACGCACATCTTTTCATCTGTTTTGTCCACAGCCTGGTTCAGAGCTCTCTTAGTGCTGGGGCTCTCGCTCATCTGGCCTCGGCCCTCAGCCAGGGAAGGACCACAGAGCTGGATATGTCCTACAACCCCATAGGTGACACAGGCTTCAAAGTTCTTTGCACAGGACTTGGGGACTGCAACATACAAACATTAAAGTGAGTTCCATCTTACTTCACAGAATATGACATTTACAGTGTTTGCATCATGCCATTCAAATGTAATGCACAATCTAATGTTGATGGCAGTGTTACAGTAAATTACGATTTCAAAATGTTAGGTTATTGAAGACGAGGTCCCATTCTACTCGTACACGGAATATAAAGCATTTAAATCATATGACACCATAAACTTAATTATAACACTATTATAATTTCCTTATAACAGGGTTATATTGACATTTGGCGCATGCTATTGAATGACATAATAGTAAAGTCACTTGGTCTGTTTGTTGTATCTAAATGGATGATGATTGGTTTCTGTAGACTTCCAGTGTGCGGGTTAACAGAGGCTTGCTGTGGGGACCTGGTGGCAGTCCTGACCTCAGAGAAATCACATCTCCGCGTGTTGGAGCTGAGGGGGAATCCTTTCCATGACCAGGGGCTCAGGAAGCTGAGCCATGCACTGGGAAGCCCTCACTGCAAACTGCAGGAGCTTCAGTACGTACTCTAACAAAGATATTGTATTGGTATCATTTTGGAAGAAGAATACATCTATGATTGACGGTTCAAATATCATTATTAGCCTGTAATTAGTTGACTTTGTGAAGGTTACCACGGTGTGAGTTGACGGGGGGGTCCATGGAGGCCTTGTCAACTGCACTGTGCGTTGGCCAATCAGAGCTGAGAATACTGAACCTGGCACAGAACTGCCTCACCGACCAGGGGGTGGATTGGCTGGCCAAGGCACTCCAATATCCCCACTGCCAACTGCAAAGCCTGATGTAAGGACCAGATAGATAATGGATGCTGTTATTATAGTTATATCTCACTCAAGTCTCTAGGACAAATAAGAAACAACACATTGCTCAGATATGGAGATGTGTGATATGACATGGAGTATCTCTCCTGATTCCCTCTCTGCTCTATCCCTTGCCAGATTGTTTGATAATGAGTTGACAGCTGCATGTTGTGCTGGTGTGGCTGAGGCCTTGCAGTCAGAAGGCTGTAGGCTGACTGAGTTGGATCTGTCTGTGAATGCGTTGGGCCAGGAGGGGGCACTGCAGCTGTGTAAGGCCCTCAACAAGTCTGGACACCCACTGGAGACACTGCGGTACTACAGTCCACAATACTTATGTATTATCTGTTGTAGTCTGGGGACTCCCTTGGAAACGAGACTATTCATGCCTTTGTATCAGAACCAATTAGGGCTTTCTGTTGCAGCTTGGTCCGCTGTGATTTGACTCCCCTGGTCTTCAAGGAGTTGGGTATTTTGCTGAGCAGTGGGACCTCTGGACTGAGAACACTGTCTGTGGGTCTGAACAAAATAGGAGACGAAGGAGCCAAACACCTCTGGGTCGCACTGGGAGACAAACGGTGCAGTCTGGAGCACCTGGAGTAAGTGAACAGGCAGTGTGTGTCGCCAGACCGGTTTTGCTTTGCTGCGGATCAGTGTAACACTTCAATCCTCATATGTCACATCAAAGATTTAGAGGTATATACCAAGGCTTAAGTCCTTGGCAAAACTTAGATAATGGTGTGTGTGTTACAGTGTTGAGATGATCCAGCTGACGGATGCCTGTGTTGGAGACCTGAGTGTGGCGGTGAGGGCCAGTGGCTCCCTAAAGAGCCTGGTCCTGAAGAACAACCATCTGACTGACACCTCAGTCCCAGCCCTGGTCCAAGTCATGCAGGATAGTCGCACCATGCACGAGATGAAGTGAGTGAGCCAAGAAGTGGTGGACTCCTGATACATTGTAGTAGTATTGATGGTTATCTATACAATAGTATTCATGTTTTAGTGTTCAGTGCAATTTATATTTTGATAGGACCACACCAGAGGCTAGTGGGTGGAGCTTTGAGGACAGGCTCATTGTAATGGCTGGAATAAATGTTAGTCAAACATGTGGTTTCCATGTTTGCTGTGTTCGATACGTTCCAAAATAAATCCATTCCAGCCATTACAATGAGCCCGACCTCCTATAGCTCCTTTCACAACCTCTGTACCACACGCAAAAAACACGTTGTTTTGTAATCCCTACTGCTGTTGTGAAATGTACTATCACAATTTGTCATGTGAAAAGTGTAAGGGTTCTTCTGACATTTGCCTTCGTCTCTTTCAGTCTGCAGTATAATGACTTCAGTGAAGACATGTTTGAGATGATGGACCAGTGTGCAAAAATCAAATACTAAACAAATGACCTTTGAAAAATGTCACCACCAAAAAAACTTGACTAATTTAGCCTGAGAAGGATAAATAAAAACCAATCCATTGACAGTATTTGTTTGATCCCTCCATTCTTTCTACTAGTATAGAGTTACATGACAATGGGCTTCAAACAGCCATGGGCTGAACGGTGTCTGTTAGTGAACACATTCATGATGTTAACTAATGATTTGGTACAAAGAAAGGTTTTTAATGAGAAAAATACAGATCATTTCTACTTTATTTTTTCCCCTCAAATGAGGGGAGGCAGCATATTCAGTAAGGCACACAATCTTACAACCATTAAAATATCACCGGTTTCATCTATAAAGCTCTCTCCAAGTAAAAAAAGTGAGTTATCAAAACGACATTGTAGAAATGAAGAAGCAGTATTTGACCGGTAAAACTTTATGAAAACTTTCCTCCCCTATTTCTACTATAAGCAAAGGCAAAGTTGTAAACTTGATACAAAAGAAACACACAGTGATAAATAGGATGTCCTCAAGGCAGCAAACATTGTCAATTTTATCATCGTCTTCACAACCCACACCAGTCCTGAGAGGGTTTGTTTTTCTGAAAGTGAAAGAAGAGTTGAAGTTCAGTTAAACAGAGCGGGGACCCATTTTAGTGACACACAGCAGAGGGGATCCATTTCAGAGACCTCCGTGTCCAGTTCATAATCACCTCTCCCTGTGTTCAGTGGTCTTTTGTTCCACCTTTGGCGAAGCCATTGGTCCCGTTCTCTTTTTTTGGTGATTGCTCGCTACCGTTGGGATGTGACTTGTTCCTGCTCTTGACATTGCCGTCCGTCTCCTCTTCTGAGCTGCTCTCAATGTCACTGCGGTCATCCTTCGCCACCTTTTAAAAAGGGACAGAGTTTGTGCTCAGTAACAATGAATAGTCTGCAAAGGAATCATATCATACAAGGAATCAGATCTACGCATTACTGTTTTTCCTCCCTAAACCTAAACAGGTGGTCTGTGTAGAAGGACAAATGTTTCAATATTGGCAATGTTTATTTTTTAGGTCTACAACATGAGCATATTACACAAACTATCACTGTTGCTACCATAGGTTCACTATTATTCAGACGGAGTAAAGTTAAACACACCTTGCCCTTGAATATGGCTTTGATGGCGATTCTAGCGATGAGGTAGAACCAGAAGACATGAAGAGACTGCAGGACCAGAAGCAGGCCGTTCAACAGCCACCAGGACCTGTACGGACCGACAATCTCCCAGCTCTCCACCAGCACACTGTATATGATCCTTCAACACACACAACCAAGCACACGCGTTACCAGGGCACCGTCACAAGGAGACGCCAAAGAGCCAAATCCTTTTATAGAAATCTAATTAATTATACATCTATCCTATAGTGCTGAGGACAGAATGGCTGGAGTTAGATAACGCAGCTCTGTGCCTTGTTGCATAATTCAATATGTACCCCCCTTACCAAAAGGGATAGATGACAAGTCGTGTGATGAAGAAGACGATGCTGAATACTACAAAGCCGGTGTCACAAATCCGCTGGTACTTTGCATAATTGGCCAACTTGGCCAACTTGGGGGGGAAGGAAATGAATAGACACATGAGTACAGATAGCAAACCAGCAAACATGTTTAATTCTCCTTCAATGACACCTCTCGCTGTACCTTGGTAAACAGACATGTTAAACAGTCAGATTCCAGTTAAACAGGTATTAACTAAGTGCAGCAGTAGTGCACACAGCTGTTCAAACACAGAGTAAACACACGCCAGGGTGAAACCCCGTACTCTCACACGCACACACCATAAATAATATTTCAGTTGTGTGTGGAACCACCTCAGCCCATAAAAAGACAGCTCTACACATACAGTATAGCATAGGCCAAAGCCAAATATTTAGAAAAGAAAATTCATTTTTAAATATTGTTCTAATTCTAGACATTCAGTTACATAGCATTGTTTAAATATTCCCCATGCAATGTTAATGAGGTGCTAACATGGCTGCCACAGAATGTTGAAGTGCCATGTAAGTACATCAAAATGCAGAAACCGCATTGGCCAACTCTCTAAATACATGGCTCTGGTATAGGCACTTGACATTTTATCTACCTCCAGCACGATGTCGGAGGCATCATGGACACACATGACCATAGTGCCTATTCGCAGCATGTTGTTACAGTAGGAGAAGGTGATGAGAGTTATGGTGGCCAGGTGATGGACAAACATGATGAGGAAATCCTGTCAGAGGACAAAGGTAAACAAATAAATAGAGGGATAGATAGAGGTAGACAAGGGGGGAGAGAGGGGGAAGGGGAACTATTTACACACATGCCATTTCATTCCAATAAAACGCATAGAATTACTGAGTGGAACCAAGGTCACAACAACCTGGTCTATTAAACCATCCCAACAAGTTCATTGACCTGACAATGTCGTCACCAGCTTTTGAAAAGGCTGCACCTGCTTGGCAATGAGAATTCTTCCACACATGATTAATGATCTCCTAGAAACTTCACCAGATACTTTTAGTTATATATTAAACTAGGTCGCATGTACCGAGTACATTTTCTTAACTTGAAACGACTTGATGATTTTGCAATGTGTTGGTCTTCATTGGTCCTGCTTAAGGATCTTTGCATTTGTAATGATGTACAAAGATGCTAGGGTCAAACATAAGAGCATTGGAAAACTTTACAACATGCAAAACTTGCGAAGTGATACAAATAAAACATCTTCCTTTCCCCTTGACCCACTACCAGAGAACAACACAGTGCTAATGTAATTCTACCTCTTCCAGCGGCACCCATGTGACAATGGATTAGGTCGACTCTCAGTAGGATTGGACTCTGGGCTAGTGCTTCATACATCAACTCCTGTCCCAAACTATGCCTCTATAGAAACTCACTGCTGCGTCGAACCTGTTCATCAGAGTTCACACAGTATCGTAGGCCTTCTAATACAAAACAATAATTACCTTGCTAACCTAGAGTGAGACGAAAGTGTCTCTGAAATGAAGTAACAAAAACAGGACATACTGGTAACAATTCTTGCTAAACGACCAAAGACTTTCCAGAAAATCAAGTGGATTTAAATGGCTTGCATACCAGCTACAATAGATTGGCCAATTAGCATGAATGAAAGCCACTGACTGAAGTGGTGGTAGGATTAGTGTTTTTGAGAGAGGGGAGCACAATAGCTGCAGTTTCAATGTCCACCTACCCCACTACAAGTCCACCCACCGTGCCCCTCCAAACCAGTCACCTGGCTCACCTTCCTTTTGATGTCTGTAAACTGGGAGAACATGAGGGACCAGTAGAAGGCCAGCTCGGCTACATAGTAGTTGTACTGGCCAGGACTCAGCGTCTGTGGAAGCAAGGAAGAACAATAACACGGTATCCTTAGCAAAAGTGGGACATATTGAGAACATGAACAACCCCTAGGGTTAGGAATTGAATCTTCATCTGTTGACTATTTAGATGAATGATCATGGTATATAGGTACTTGGTATGTAGATCCTTCACCTGAAATGGGTAGTTGTACCAGCATTGCCGTGTGTCCCACATCCAAGGAGACTAGAGGAGGACATGCACATGTCAAAGATAATCAAAGAGGATAACAATGCTTATCAATAGGACTTCCTCTTGAAAGCGATCTGCATAGTCAGCATGTTATTCTTATTGTTACTTTCTTTCCTATAGTAACAATTTTAAAAGGGCTCCTTTCAATTTAAAGTGTGTTTTAATTATATTAAAGTTATTTAGTGTAGTACAGTAGAAGTCAATTCAACTCACCACCCAGAGATAGCGAATTGCATAGGTAAATATACCGGTATAAAATGTCAACCTCCACCTATGATGCAAAACAAACAGCAAAGGAAACATAAAGAAAAGAAACAGAACAGAACAGCAATGCTGAATCTAGTGCATCTAGATTGATTAAGACTTTTCAGAACCTACATGCTCTCGCAGAACTTTGTGAGTGTACTGGGCTTGTCCTGGTTCCTCCGGAGTCGGAACCATCTCTGGACTTTCCGTACATCCCAGTCCAGCTGCTTAGAGAGCCCCTCGATCCGCCGCGATTCTGGACTCTGAGGAAAAGGCACAGGAGACAGACACACTGCTTTAGAGTCAAAAACACTACATTGCTGCCCTGCTAAACAAGTCAAAGGAAAGTTGGCTACAGACAAAACAGACTGGCATCTAACAGAGCTAATTGGCTTTGGACAGTAACCAAATTCTGATCACACTTTCCCAAGTAGCAAGTAAAAATCAAGTTCACCAGCGTGGAAAACATCTACGATAGGTTGGTTTTTTACTTCCACTAATCCACTTGCATTTACAGAACATCCCGTTAGTTTACATGTGGTGAATTGCTTTTACATCGTGAGCAATAACATAAGAAACATTTCAGGTCACAATGCTGCATTTGCCCACCCAGCAGCAGTGTATGAGACCAATGCTTTAAGTACCGTTGTGGATGTAAACACCCTCTCCAGGACAGCGTTGGGCTGGGCTCGTCGGCTTTCTCCAGCCTGAATCTGAAGTATGTTGGCACAAGGCTTGGCTACTAGCCTAAACACACACACAGCACCAGAGAGAGAGAGCAATATTAAACATGGACACAGGGTTGGCTCTATAGTACCAACAGTTCTCCAGAAACCTCAGCAGAGAAGATCATGGCTTTCACCAGGGGCCTATTCCACAAACAGACACGGCGCCTTCACAGTTTACCCACAAATGTATTTTATGTGCAGTGGGTGTGTGTGTGTGTAAGAGAAAAGCAGTTAGAATGAGAAAGGGATGTGGAGGAAAACAGACAGTCAGAGGGAGAGTATGAGGAGGAATGTAGCACTAACTCTAAACAGAGGAGGCTGATGAGCTGTCATGTGAGAGGGCGGTGGGTCAGGAGGAGAAAGCTCCTAGCTGAGAGTGAGACAGACACTAACCAGCAAACTGAGGTCTATCACAAGACCTCCCCGACCTCAGTGTACTGCCTCTTTGACCCATTCAAACAACATTCACTTCCTTCCTATCACACAATCCAATGTACTACCTAGGCCTAAACATATGCCCAGCAAACATTTCAGAAAGCATCTGTTCAGGAGAGGCCTTGCTATGCAGAGAATTCAAATTACCTATTTGGATAAGCAGACAGCCAGCATCCAATTCTACTGCGGTGCACAGAAGAGAACACCAGTAGTGCATATCATCAATAATCTTGTTTTTCCCAATCCTTCACCCTCATTTACAATAATCTGGAATCAGATGGATAATTAATAGAAAGCAGATGGGGCAGTAGCCTAGTGGTTAGAGCTTTGGGCCAGTAACCAAAAGGTTGCTAGATTGAATCCCCCAGCTGACAAGGTAAACATCTATCTTTCTGCCCCTGAACAAGGCAGTTAACCCACTGTTATTATGAATTTGTAATTAACTCACTTGCCTAGTTAAATCAAGTTGAAATAAAATACAAATATGGATAGACACATCGACTGTTTACTTTTACCAGTTCCGTTGCTTATTTCACATCAAAACAGTCAAAAGGGACACAAAGATAAGGACTTTGAAAGAAAAGGACACATAATAGACATTTTAGCCGTTAGAGATGCACACAATATAATCCAATGGCCATGTCACTTGCAGCAGTCAATTTGCGTGAACTTCGTCCCTCTACAAAGATTAGCATCAGTGCAGCTGACCAAATTACTCGCGAGATTGTATTTATTGGTTACAGAGATTACTCAAAACCTGGTTACTAAGTGACTCTATGGCGTTTAATATAGCACAGGTCAATGTAGCCAGAAGGGTTACGGTTTCTCTCACACCAGTGGCACATTCTCCCCCCCCCCTAAATTAGGCTACCCTTCAGGTTAAACAAGACAACTATGATCCAAACGTATACTCAATGGCTATTCGTAGCTTACTTTTGGCCTACACACAGTAACTAATAGTATTATCCACAATAGTGTTTGTGTCAATAGTCTAAATGATATAGACTAGTGTTGGGGACCTATCATCAGAAAACAATGCCTCCTTATAGGCCTATCATGGCCCAAGGCAATTCGCTAATTAGTTCCTCTGACTGGCACTTACTAAACGCGCGCACACAAACTACACACACAATCAGTTTAGCCAAGGACTTGGTCTTGGTTTATACCGCTAAATCTTTGACACATATCAAATGCGGAAATCTTTTGTTTACAAAGACACGTCAATACACGTTACTTTGTTACATAGCCTACCTCTCAAATAACACCCTGACAGCCAACACGCCAAAAGCAAGCGGTAAGCATGAGAGTAGCTGGTCAGCTCTGGGGTACTCCTCTCCTGGTGGTGGGTGCTCGAGTTCCGCCCAAGTAACATTCGGTGGAAGCCAGAAACTCTCACTCCAAAACCAAGCTGAGAGCGAATTCATTTTGTGGTGATTCCGGTCCTTCTCAGAACAAAAAAAAAACAATATGCTGTGCGAGGGAGAATCCACCTGTTTCAGGCACTACTTTGGTAGACTTCCCATAAGTGTGTGGAGCTAGAGAGTCTGTAACTCCAGGATAAATTGAGGAAGTAGGCTCGGTGCGCGGTGTCACCTCCTTCTTCCCCAGCACCATCAGCTCACTGGCATTTTTGGAAACTCTCATTCCCATGAGACCGCGTAGTCACGACGATACATTACAGGTAACGCCCATAACTGGCAACGCCCACGATGTGTCAGAGTTTCGAGCATCCCTTTGTGTGTCATGAATTGCATAATAACTAGCTTACTCAAAACTAAAAACAATAATGTTAGCAATAATAAATAAATAAAAAATACAAAATATGGAGAGAGGCTGCATAACTTTGGGTGTTTTCACATATAGTCCACAACAAAATAACCGATCTCAGTCCCCTTTAAAGATAACTGGGTAAAAAGAACAATAACTCAGTTATCTTTGTACTCACACAGCATTTGCCTTTGAATAAGGACTCAACTCTTGCCAGTTCACTTCACATATTTGTGGTCCCAGTCCTATTTGCATTCACATTGCTATGTTTAGAAAGGAACCAATATATTTGTCCAACATTCACTCGATGCAATCAAGGTTTTTACAAAGTAAAGGACAAGACATTCCATCAGAACGTGTAATCGGTAAACTAGATACTGTACCTACATATATCTACATATATTTGGAAGTTAATAGATTGTATTTAGTTAAAATATGTGATAATTGTCATCAGAAGATACTATTAACATCTAAATATTATTTGTAAAAAAGTAAAATAGCAAAATAACAACTGCAGATTAAATAATGCTGTAACTGAAAACTGAACACCTAATGTAGGCTTCTGTCCCTAGAATATAATTGACTTTGTACCCTATCTTGTGATTCTCACCAAATATGTTGTTGACTTCTCACAATATTCCAACCCCACAATCGAATAAACCGTTTTTGAAGCGCTCTTTGTCGATAGAAAACATGTAGATTTTTTTTTACCTGACAATCGCTAATCAACAGCACATTTTTTTTCGCGACCCTGCACATCGTCGTCTTATGTCGTTTGTGGAACCTATGTTTTTTTTCGTACCTTCATTTAAGTAGGAAAGTCAGTGAAGAACACATTCTTATTTACAATGAGGGCCTGGCAAAAGGCCTCCTGCAGGGACGCGGGCTGGGATCTTTTTTTTAAATATACAGTTGAAGTCAGAAGTTTACATACACTTAGGTTGGAGTCATTAAAACTCGTTTTTCAACTACTCCACAAATTTCTTGTTAATAAAATATAGTTTTGGCAAGTCGGTTAGCATATCTACTTTGTGCATGACACAAGTAATTTTCCAACAATTGTTTACAGACAGATTATTTCACTTAAAATTCACTGTATCACAATTCCAGTGGGTCAGATGTTTACATACACTAAATTGACTGTGCCTTTAAACAGCTTGTAAAATTCCAGAAAATTATGTCATTTCTTCAGAAGCTTCTGATAGGCTAATTGACCTCATTTGAGTTAATTGGAGGTGTACCCATGAATGTATTTCAAGGCCTACCTTCAAACTCAGTGCCTCTTTGCTTGACATCATGGGAAATTCAAAAGAAATCAGCCAAGACCTCAAGTCTGGTTCATCCTTGGGAGCAATTTCCAAACACCTGAAGGTACCATGTTCATCTGTACAAACAATAGTATGCAAGTATAAATACCATGGGACCACGCAGCCGTCATACCACTCAGGAAGGAGACGCGTTCTGTCTCCGAAAGATGAACGTACTTTGGTGCGAAAAGTGTAAATTAATCCCAAAACAACAGCAAAGGACCTTGTGAAGATGCTGGAAGAAACAGGTACAAAAGTATCTAAATCCACAGTAAAAACGAGTCCCATATCGACATAACCTGAAAGGCCGCTCAGAAAGGAAGAAGCCACTGCTCCAAAACCGTCATAAAGAAAGCCAGACTACGGTTTGCAACTGCACATGGGGACAAATATCATACATTTTGGAGAAATGTCCTCTGGTCTGATGAAACAAAAATAGAACTGTTTGGCCATAATGACCATTGTTATGTTTGGAGGAAAAAGGGGGATGCTTGCAAGCTGAAGAACACCATCCCAACTGTGAAGCATGGGGGTGGCAGCGTTATGTTGTGGGGGGCTTTGCTGCAGGAGGGACTGGTGCACATTCACAAATTAGATGGCTTCATGAGGTAGGAAAATTGTGTGGATATATTGAAGCAACATCTCAAGACATTAGTCAGGAAGTTAAAGCTTGGTCGCAAATGGGTCTTCCAAATGGACAATGACCCCAAGCATACTTCCAAAGTTGTGGCAAAATAGCCTAAGGACAACAATGTCAAGGTATTGGATTGGCCATCACAAAGCCCTGACCTCAATCCCATAGAAAATTTGTGGGCAGAACTGAAAAAGCGTGTGCGAGCAAGGAGGCCTACAAACCTGACCCAGTTACACCAGCTCTGTCAGGAGGAATGGGTCAACATTCACCCAACTTATTGTGGGAAGCTTGTGGAAGGCTACCCAAAACGTTTGACCCAAGTTAAACAATTTAAAGGCAATGCTACCAAATACTAATTGAGTGTATGTAAATGTCTGACCCACTGGGAATGTGATGAAAGAAATAAAAGCTGAAAGAAATCATTCTCTCTACTAGTATTCTGACATTTCACATTCTTACAATAAAGTGGTGATCCTAACTGACCTAAGACAGGGAATTTTTATTAGGATTAAATGTCAGGAATTGTGAAAAACTGAGTTCAAATGCATTTGGCTAAGGTGTATGTAAACTTCCGACTTCAACTGTATGTTGGACAAAACACACATCACGACAAGAGAGACACCACAATACTACATAAAGAGAGACCTAAGACCACAACTTAGCATGGCAGCAACATGACAACACAGCATGGCAGCAACACCACATGACAACAACATGGTAGCAACACAACATGGCAGTAGCACAAAACATGGTACAAACTTTATTGGGCACAGACAACAGCACAAAAGCAAGAAGGTAGAGACAACAATACATCACACAAATCAGCCACAACTGTCAGTAAGAGTGTCCATGATTGAGTCTTTGAATGAAGAGATGGAAATAATACGTTCCAGTTTTAGTTAAAAAAAACTAAAACTCAGCTCGTTCCTGTCACTAGTTGTTGCACACTGAAAAGGGGTGCAACCCAGGGATGTGTGTGCCTTGGGGACCTTTAACTGAATGTGATTGGCAGAACGGGTGTTGTCTTTAGAGGATGAGGGCTGCAGTAGGTATCTCAGATAGGGACGAGTGAAGCCTAAGAGGGTTTTATAAATAAGCATCAACCAGTGGGTCTTGCAACGGTTATACAGAGATGATCAGTTTACAGAGGAGTATAGAGTGCAGTGATGTGTCCTATAAGGAGCATTGGTGGCAAATCTCATGGCCGAATGGTAAAGAACATCTAGCCGCTCGAGAGTGTTTTCTGGTCTGTAGAGTTTAAACCACTTTGTAAGGTTCAGTTCATGCTGATGGTCAAATGTAAATTTCATTAGAGAGTCTTTTTAAGAACTCTGTCCAAAGGGGGCATTCCGTCTTGCTGACACGAACTCTGAGCTCACTTGGGCATGGCTACTGACAGGGCACAAGTTTATATGAAAAGCAATTATCTCATTTAGAAGGCTAAAATCACATTGTTATCTTCACAAAAGTATTTTCATATTTAATCATATATTTTATACAACATTTGATACATAGGATGTGTACACATTCAGAGTTATAGTTACTTTGTCATACCGCCCTTAGTGACATCACAAAATAATAAACAATATGACAGGATTATTCTTTAGATCCCAACGGACTGTTCTTACCATTCCTGTCTCATGAATATTGTTCCAAAGTTAATTCTCTGGCCATTAGAATTTTAAGGTGGCAAAGGTCTTCTGTAGATAAATTAATTTCTTTCCCAATACTGCAGGGCAAGGAAGGAGAGTTTCTGCAAACTATTTATGACCGGCTGTTAAGTCATAAAACTGACCCAACTCCCCCTTCTCCTCTCCTGTGGGAGGGGGGGGGGTCTGGCTATCTGTCTGCCATGTGCCAAGATGATCTGGCACCTTTGATCCTCACCAAGGAGAAAGAGTCAAACCATGCCACATCCGATGAGTGTCAGAGCCGGTGTAGTAGGATACAATCTTAATCATGTATTGATGCTTTGCCTGTTTGATGGTTCTTCTGTGAGAGAGAGAGAAAAAGGGGGCAGTATGATGCTGGGCCTTCAGGCTAGGGTTCAGTGGAGATCGCTGGAATGAGGACACTAATAAAGGATGGTAGGCAGGCCTATATGAAATTGAGTTCTTCCACTGTCTAATATTGATGCAGGCTTATACCTTATTGTCACTTGCTCGACAAGCACAGAAAAAAAGGGTTTGGTAGTGGGTTAATGAAGATATTTAGGTTGTTGAAGAATGGATAAAAAAATAGGTTTTGTTTGGGATTCATGTATTCATTATTAAGAAGGGATTTTTTTGAGATGACTTAGTCTTGAGTTTTTCTAGCGACAGTTCTACAAAATCTCATCATAAGACACTCCCAAAAGGTTCAACTGGGAAATTAACTGAAGTGACCTTGTTCTTTTTCCTAGTTTTTTTGTTCATACTATTCTGTAGGTCTATGTATAGAGCTCTCTTGCTTTTCTACCTTTTCTCACAGGATACTTCCAGGAAATATAAAAACATATATTGTGTGTCTCCAGCTTAAACACAATACAGTATAAATTGTATTAAAGTGGACATTGATGAGAATTTATTGATCTGGTAGGGCCTAATACAGATTTAGTTCTATGTTTAAGGGTAACCACATGACCTGACTAGAACAAACTGGGCCCTAGTTCAACCCTTTAATTAGGTTACATATTTTCTCCACTCCAGGTCACATCACATGGTCAGAAAAAACTTGGGTCCCTACAGGAAATATTTTATTAACTCCCTTCTTCATTTCTACTCATCTGTACATGGATGATCAAATGCATCCATTCAGTCTAGGAGGAAAAAAAATGTTGTAGTACTGTGGAAGTCACAGTACTTGGTTGTCACACACACAAACGCACAGCAGAGTGGCAGTATTACCCTGGTGGTATTTACATTCTATTTTTTCATTCTGTTTTGGTCACAGTTCTCTAGGTTGTCCTTGAGACTGTGTAGTTTCAGGTTTTATTAGTTGAATGTACAGGATACACGTGGTATACACTGAGTTTGAGTATAGAGTTTGAGTTTATTTTTTATTTTTACAGGGACAGTGCACATTAATCAACGTTTCAGTAAAAGTGCCGGTTTTAGCCAGCCGGCTAATTTTCAACCGCAGTCCCTGGGCAGGTTATTAAAAACAATTACAATATAGACAATAGTAACATAGAACAAACAAAACATAGCAACATAGGACAAGCAAGACATAGCATACAGACAGAGCAACATAGGACAAGCAAGACGTAGCATACAGACAGAGCAACATAGAACAAAAAGCAGCAAGACAAAATTCATAAAAGCAACAAAGTGTTTCCACACTTCACAAGCTACAGACAACAGACAACATGGAAAGCGGCAACACACAGCTAAGGACCATGTTCACAAATCTGATTGACCTTTAGCCATGTCTTCAAGCATTTTGTGAAAGTGTGATATGTGGTGCAGTTATGTGTGTCTGATGGCAGTGTATTCCAGACATGGGAAGCTCTCACAGAGAATGCAGATTTACTAAAGGTGCTTTTCCTTAGGGGAACTATACAGTCACCTCTCATGGCAGACCTTGTGGATCTGCTGCCATATGTCTGTGTTTTCTGTTTAACAAAAATATTGAGTGGAGGGAGAGCCAGGCCACTAAGGATCTTGAATACAAGACATGCGTCGGTGTATTGCACAAGATTTTCCCAACTTAAGAGCTCATGCTTTCTAAGGATGTGACAATGATGATGGCTATTGGGCTTCCTATCAAGCACTTTGAAAGCCTGTTTGTAGACAGACTGAATAGGTTTTAATGTTGTTACAGCAAGCTTGGGCCCAACTAGTCAAGCAGTATGTTAAGTGGGGGAGTATCATAGAGTTGAAGTACAGTTTTGCTACCTCTGTAGTCAAACAATTTCGTATAAATCGGAAATTAGCTAGGTTGAATTTAGTTATTTGAATGACCTTTTTCACATGCTTTTAAAAGAGAGGTTGGAATCAAGTATGATGCCAAGCTACTTAAAATCGGATACCACCTGGAGCTTCTCCCCTGACACATAGACATCTGGCTCAGTAGCATCTGTTGCCCTATTTGTGAAGAACATGCAAACAGTTTTTTTCACATTGAGATGCAAACACGAGTCACTGAGCCACTTTGTAACCTGGACCATTACAGTAGTGAGTTCTTGTGCAGCTTGTTGTTTGCTCTTTGCATGCACATATATCACTGTATCATCTGCATACATTTGAACTTCAGACCCAGTACAGACAGAAGGCAGATCATTAATGTACAGGTTGAACAGGAGGGCCCCCAGTATTGACCCTTGGGGCACGCCCACATCATAGCTACGAGTGGGCGACAGCTCATTGCTCACTCTGACACACTGAGTTCTGCCTTCAAGGTATGATTTCATCCATCTCAAGGCATCAGGGGAAAAGTTGAACTTGGACAATTTTGTGATGAGAATCTCATGGTTAACAGTATCAAAAGCCTTCCTTAGGTCCAGAAACACAGCCCCAACAGCACCCCCTTTGTCCATCTTGGACTTCACATTTTCCAGAAGAAAGCAGTTGGCCGTTTCTGTGGAGTGTTTCGCTCTGAAGCCAAACTGCATGGAGTGTAATTTGAAGGGGCTGTTGCTGAGGTGGGCAATCAGTTGTTCTGCTACACACTTTTCAACAACCTTTGACACCACAGGTAGTATACTAATGGGCCTGTAGTTACTCACGTCAGCAGGGTCGCCTGATTTAAAGATGGCCGTTATTATGGCCGACTTCCATACCCTTGGAAACACACCGAGACCAATAGATATGTTGGTGACCTTAGTAATGGGGCCAATGAGTGACTCTTTGTAGTTTTTAAGAAAGGTAGAGTCCATCCCAAACACATCTTTGGCTTTAGAGTTCTTTAGTGAGCTAATCACCTTGTTCACCTTTGACTCAGAAACCTCCCTTATGATGAAGACAGGTTGAGTGTCATTCACTAGCACTGAGCCCAAGAAACCAGTGGAGGGGTTCTGTGTCAGTACCCTGACAGAGTCAATAAAGTAGGAATTGAAGGCTATTGCTATTTCGACTGCATCTTGTGTTAGATTGTTATTCACCATGATTTCTAGTCTTTTTGCAGTGTTACTATGGTCTTTCCCTGTTAACTTTTTTAGATTCTCCCATATCAATTTAGAATTTCCCTTTGCTTCACCAATTATGTTAATTAAAAAGTTTGCCTTGGCCTGTCTGATTTCTTTCCTCACCTTATTTCTGAACATGGTAAACCTACGTCTGTCATGCTCTAATTTAGATTTTAGGGCTATTTAGGGCTATTTTTAGAGCATAATCTCATAAACCATATTGAATTATTTAGTCACTCTCTCTGGTTTATTACTGAACACCAAATCAATCTGTGTTTTAGAGCAACAAGTCACCCTGGTTGGCCCTTTAACTAGCTGTGTAAGGTCAAAGGTACTAGTGATCCGTTTGAGGGTTTTCCTACAACACTTGTCTTCATAATTAATGTTAAAATCTCCCATTAAGATGACCTCTTTCCCACTGTCCAATGAAATGCTTATTTGCAGGTTCCTTCTCGACAATGCAACAACAATAAGAAATAATACAATGTTTTAGCATAAGTATAATAAAGGAATGCACAATTTATATTACAATATGTACACATGTATCAGGGAAGTGTACTGGCAGTATTTCCTTCATTCATGGTTTTCCTAGATTAGTCTCTGTGGTTTTGCTAAATCTCTTTTATTATTCTGTCCCATTCTGAACTTCTGGCAAAGCCTCCTAACCTTTGTAATGTCACACCACATTAGTTCAGTGTATTAGTTGCATTCTCCACTTCTAACATTACAGCGTTTATATTATGTCATACTCCACATAATTTATTTCTGTTTATTCTATGTCCTGCTTTTATTGTCAACAGTACCCCTTTCAGAGCACAAAATGTTGCAGCATAATTTATCCTTATGGAAACATATGGTCAGCATGGAGTTAAATTAAAGGGAAATGGCAGTGCCCTACTTGGCATAACAAGGGCACACACACACAGACACACATACACACACACACTCCGAAACTCATACACTCACACACTACCCACTCTCACACAATCTCACATTGGAAGGTCCTATTGTTAGGCTAAGCCCCCATTTCTACATCAGTACCAACTGGCCTGGGAGCAGCTCATTCCCTGAACAAAACCTCCCTCTGTTTCAGTATGCAGCTGCAGCTTCCGAGATGCCCCAGTCAGATTCATGACCTAGTGTGGAAAGACTGGGACCCTCCACCATGAAGAGGGGGGACTATTTGTGACAATTATTGTTTTGATCTGGATGACCTCTATCATTAGATTTTGACTACCTTCAAGGTAATCAACCAGTCATTTTTACTGTACCAGTGGTTCTTTTCCTAACATGCCTTGAAAAATAGCTTGGCAGTCTGATGGATAGTCTTTGTTATTGCATTTGATGTCCCCCTCTTCAGATGGACTATTCCATTTCGCATCTGAAAAATCAGATAGTTGGAAAGAATTCTTCATGCCAGGGACTGCTGTAGCCCCAGCACTGATAATAGCAGAGAACACCTGACCTGAGGTAATATCACATTATTATATGTTTTGAAATGTAATGTACTTATTTATATAGGCTTTATTACTTTCAATTATTATCCTTTCATTTTTAATTCCTTTGATAGAATTGTAATACAACATCTCTTCATAAAGTCTTCAATGTACGTTGTATGCACATTCATTTCACATTCAATTACATTTTTCAGTCTTGTGCTTCATATGTTACGTTATTGATTTCTTCTTCTGCTATGATATCTTGTTAATATTTGATTCTCAAGTTAGCTCATCTCTCACCCTGAACTGTTTGCAAAGTCACTGTACTCATATGAAATGATAATGTATCCTTTTTTGCAGATAAGCAAATGGATCATCCGGAGCTGAAAGAACCCATGAAGGTCTCACTCATTAAAGGTGAGTGAGACCTTCTCTTTATTCTTATTAATTAACAGATTATAATCACTGACCGGGATCTGTTGGATCAGTTCTGATGTCTCTCACTAGTCATCTCCTATTCTATTACTGACTTGTGCAAGTCATCCCAGACCTCGTTGCCGAGTGAGGAGGAAAGGGTCAAAGAGAGAGAGACTTTGTAAAGGAAAGACTGGGTGTGGAAACAGGACATTTAAGAGCTCGCATTGCTATAAAAGGCATTGTGTTTAGGGCCACAGTTCTCTGGTTTCAAGTGGAATCAAACCGTAATCTGAAGGAGCCTTTAATACATTAGGGATCAACTCAAATGACTGTTAAATGACAGTATTGACATGTAGGTTGACAGGATTGACAACCAATTCTACCAAGAAGTTAACATTTGAGAGAGGACACTGGAGTACCTTGTGTATGTTCCTGATGCATGTCTGTGAGTGAATCAATTGTGCATGATCAATTAATTAGTAATGCCACTAGTCACATAGGCTATACAGAACACATTGGCTATTCACCATGACACATTTGACCTTAGGGTTATCTTTTTTTCACAGTTTATAGTGTAAATCTCATCAGAGTTTAATCATATGAAGTTACCCTTATAACATAGGAATCATTACACCTGCAGTATATTCTGTAGCTGTAATCCAAAGCATCAGGCCTAGACCAGAAGATTTCTTTGTGAGTGTTAATGTATACAAATAGAGTACCGGTCAGGGAATCATGAAGCCTCTGACTCAGTTTTGAATGGCTGCCACAATGGTAGCGGGCTTAGACATTAGGGTGGATGGAGCATGACAGCTATAGCCTTCAGCATGTTGCGATGTAAAAATAGAAAAAGGGTTAGAAGGATTCTCATTACATTCATTCTGTGGTGCCTATGAGGGAACGTGATGGTCGATGATCAAGCAAGTCTGAAATATGTTTAGACGTAGAAAGGAATATTCCACAGTTGTGTTTTTTCATCCGGCATCATTTGATGACACCAAATATCCCAAGAAGTAATGGCCAACCATGATGTGTCAGAGATAAACCTTTAACTTAGGGATGTCAACAAAAAAATACATTCCGGGGGCCGTGTTCGGTTTTTAACGAGATCCGGAGGGGCGCACTGAAAATTGGTTACATTTCCTCAGGGTCAGAATTTGCATAAAATAGTCCTCAACCGTTTTTGGAATTTTCTAAGGTCCCTGACTGTCTAGCTTTCATTTTGGTGAGCTGATTTTAGCGAGCTGAACACAGTCACAAAATGGTATGGTAGGTCCATTGTAATTTCTACATTGTAATTTGTCATTTCAATTTGGTTTTAGTGATTTTAAATTAAATAGAGCTTTTTATTTGTATTTTTGGGGCCCACAGGCCATATGTTTGATACCCCTGCGCTAACACATTCTGTTACTACCGAACACATTCTCTCACACACACAGCCTCTCTTTCTCTCCCTCTCTCTTGCTTTCTCTCTCTCACTCTCTCTTGCTTTCTCTCTCTCCCTCTCTCTTGCTTTCTCTCTCTCGGTTTCTCTCGCTCTCTGTCACACACACGGACACATTTAACCTCACTCAGCTCCTCACGAAGAATCCATTTCCTCAGAGAAACACACAACGAAACTCACTCAGCTCCTGACATATGCTCGGCGCAAACATCCATACACACACCTACACACATTCTCATGCTCATTCAGCCATTTACAGACATGCACACACATGCACGCACACACAAACACACACACGCACTCTCTCAGATAGAGGCCAGAGCATTCCTCCCTGTCTTCACACACAGTGAGAGGTCATGTGCCTGAACAGGGATGGGGGGTGGGTGCACCACCAGCCTCCAGCAGACTCTAAACACTGCTTTGTTTCTGGACATTTATTAGCATAACTAACATCTCTAATTAGTTCTCTAGTTTGACGTCAAAGCTAATATTCCACAGTAACGTTTGCACATGTGTATTTAAACGAGCTAGCGAGTGTGAGAGGTTGTGTGTGCATGTCTGTTATCTGAAACATATTGTTAGTTTCTACACTGATACAGTGTCTGCCATAGTGATGTCATAGCCCTCTTATATCTCCATTTATGGTGCACAGGCTCCATCTGTTATGGCGTCTTGTTTTGGCCTCTGCCAAACGCTTGATCTAGGATGAGGTCGTCTCTTTTTACAGCCCTGGCAGATTAGAAGAAGAGTTTTAGCTGGGTTTTATTCCATCTATTTTGAGATAGAGTTATGCGTTGCTTTCTCTACTAGTCATCTTTTCGACCTATGAAATCATAGTCATTAGAGGTCATTGCTTTGAAACTGTGAGAAATGTGATTATTTTGAGGGTACATCAAAGGGCTTGACTACTATAAGGGCCCGCTAATATAAGCGGACCCCAATATGTGAGTTCAGATGACATTATTCATTATTCTATTTTTGGGATGTAATTAGTTCATGTAATAGTCAAATTTTTGGTCATCTTGGGAAATGATCTCACATTTCATCCATGGCTAAATGTAATCTGTTGGCAGGGAGTGGGGAGGCAAAATAGTCCAGAGAGTCAGACATTCAGTCAAGTTTGACATTAGCTTTGGAATCTCGCAAAGACCTAACGAGGGTCATAGAAAGTACCAGACCACATGTGGCTAATGTCAGTCATCTATAATTTTACGAGAACATTTGTCCTCATTTTCCCCTACTGTAGATACAGTGGATTGGGAAAGTATTCAGACCCCTTGACTATAGCCTTATTCTAAAATTGAATAAATCAGGCAAAACATCAAAAACAGGCTTTTGACATTTTTGCACATTTATAAAATATTAAAAACAGAAGGCCTTATTTACATAAGTATTCAGACACTTTGCTATGAGACTCGAAATTGAGCTCAGGTGCATCCTGTTCAGTGGTGTAAAGTACTTAAGTAAAAAGACTTTTAAGTACTAAGTCATTTTTTGGGGTATCTGTACTTACTTAACTATTTATATTTTTGACGACTTTTACTTTTACTCCACTACATTCCTAAACAAAATAATGTCCCTTTTACTCTTTAAATTCTCCCGGACACCCAAAAGTACTAGGTTTGAATGCTTAGCAGGACAGGAAAATTGTCTAATGCACGCACATATCAAGAGAACATCCCATGTCATCCCTACTGCCTCTGATCTGGCAGACTCACTAAACACAAATGCTTTGTTTGTAAATTATGTCTGAGTGTTGAAGCCCCTGGCTATCCGTTAATTAAAAAATGTAGAAAATTGTGCCATCTGGTGTGCTTAATATAAGAAATTTGAAATGATTTATACTTGTACTTTTGATACATAAATATATTTTAGCGATTACATTTACTTTTGATACTTAAGTATATTTAAAACCAAATACTTTTAGACTTTTACTCAAGTAGTATTTTACTGGATGACTTCCACTTTTACTTGAGTCATTTTCTTTTAAGGTATCTTTACTTTTACTCAAGTAGGACAATTGGGTACTTTATCCACCACTGATCCTGTTTCCATTGATCGTCCTTGAGATGTTTCTACAACTTGATTGGAGTTCACTTGTGGTAAATTCAATTGATTGGACATGATTTGGAAAGGTGCACACCTGTCTATATAAGGTCCCACAGTGCATGTCAGAGCAAAAACCAAGCCATGAGGTCGAAGGAATTGTTTGTAGAGCTCCGAGATAGGATTGTGTCAAGGTACAGATGTTGGGAAGGGTTCCAAAACATTTCTGCAGAATTGAAGGTCCAAGAACACAGCGGCCTCCATCATTCTTAAATGGAATAAGTTTGGAACCACCAAGATTCTTTCTAGAGCTGGCCCCCAGGCCAAACTGAGCAATCGGAGGAGAAGGGCCATGATCATTGAGGTGACCAAGAACCCAATGGTCACTCTGACACTCTGGGAGTACCTTCAAGAAGGCCAGACAGACGCCACTCCTTAGTAAAATGCACATCAGACCAAAATTCTCTGGTCTGATGAAACCAAGATTGAAACCAAGATTGGCCTGAATGCCAAGCGTCACATCTGGAAGAAACCTGGCACCAACTGTACGGTGAAGCATGGTGGTGGCAGCATCATGCTGTGGGGATGTTTTTCAGTAGTAGGTGTAACCAATGTGAAATGGCTAGCTAGTTAGTGGTGGTGAACGCTAATAGCGTTTCAATCGGTGACGTCACTCGCTTTGAGACCTTGAAGTAGTGGTTCCCCTTGCTCTGCAAGGGCTGCGGCTTTTGTGGAGCGATGTGTCACGATGCTTCGTGGGTGACTGTTGTTGATATGTGCAGAGGGTCCCTGGTTCGAGCCCAGGTTGGGGCGAGGAGAGGGACGGAAGCTATACTGTTACACAGGGGCTGGCAGATTTGTCAGGGTCGAGGGGAAGATGAACGGAGCGAAGTACTGCGAGATTCTTGATGAAAACCAGCTCCAGAGCGCTCAGGATGATTTGAGCAATTTTAGAAGAAAGCTGTAACGTAAAAAAAATATGGAAAATGTCAAGGAGTCTGAACACTTTCCAAATGCAATGTAAGTCTCCACCCTCTCATGTTGGTCTGTCCTCTGCTGAACACTGTATTTATATCCATTCCTTTCCCAGATGAGATGAACCGATCCAACACGGGAACAAGTGACTCAGAGAAAGTCATCAAGCATCTGAACGAGGAGCTTCGTGAGGCCCAGGAGCTCTCCAACACAGGAAAACTGAAATGCATGGAACTGCAAGGTAATGGAAAAGCTTGGGAATGACACTCACCCAACAGTGGATTATAATAGTAATATATGCCATTTAGCAGATGCTTTTATCCAAAGCGACTTACAGACATTACCCAATACTGTACAAAGATAACAGGCACAAGCATACACACCTTCACACAACAGCTGCAGCAGTGAATGTTCATAGTTAGAGAAGTTAACTTATTGTATTATTTGTGTCATACATTATAGGTCTCCTGGAGGAGGAGAGGAGAGCCAACAAGCAGCAAGCTGACGAATCTGCAAAACAGTTGAAATTCCTACACGGTAGCTATAGACCAAAGTGTGTGTGTTTGATGTTGGATCTTGGATCTTCCTTACTAGAATTACTTTGGGGTGTGTGAGAAATGTGTAGGAATGTGTGTGGGTAGAGCTGGATTTTTGTTTGTATGCGTGACTGTTCATGAATCTAGGCTACTGTATATGTGGTTAAAGTTTTGTGTAGTTGTGTTGTTGGTTCAGTCCTGTGAGATAGAGAGAGCTTCACCGCCTTTTGGATGTCTTTTGTTGGTGCAGTACCGGACCGGCCTTGATTTCCACATCCAAAGCCGTCTATGTTTGGTTCAGATTTTGTCCGGTCTGGACCAGCCTTGATTTGGCCTAAACATAGACTTCTATTAATTACATATATTAAACTCTCATTCAGAACCAAAAATTAGCTTCATTTCACCATTTCAACATCTGTAAAATACACATTTTCAACATCTGTAAATACATATTTTCAACATCTGGAAAATACGTATTTTCAACATCTGGAAAACAAGTATTTTCAACTTTCATTCAGAACAGTGATAGTGATGAGGATGTGACTGAGGTGACCAGCGCTGTGTAGAGGGTGACGTCTGACTACCACTCCGGTTCATCCTCAGATGAGGATAGTGACCTCAGGGAAATCGTCCCTCCCCTACCGTCTCCCGAAATCACGCCACACACCAGGTGATCTACCCAGCTGCTCCTTTGTGACGTCCTCCAGTGCCCAAGCAGAAGAAGATGGGGCCCGGTAAAGGATAAAACGGCCCTCCATGTCCGCCTCACTATGGCATCAGACCCCAAGGCAGACTCCCCCAGCCCTTCGGACACAATGTTGGGCTCTGTCTGGCCAGAGAAGGGGGCATGGATACTGGGGTGGCACTCCAGGCCTGACTTACTGTTAGGGACCACTGTAACAAGTGTGGACGTTAGTATTAGCCTCTTCCATGTGCCCAGGTTTCCTGAGCTGTTGAGGGTAACCACTAGAGCAAGCAATAGTTCATGGGTGGCAGGTAGCCTAGCGGTTAAGAGCGTTGGGACAGTAACTGAAAGGTTGCTTGTTTGAATCCTTGAGCTGACTAGGTGAAAATCTGTTGATGTGCCTTTGAGCAGGGCACTCAACCCTAATTCCTCCTGTAAGTCACTCACAGACCGTCTGCTAAATGACAAAAGAAATGTCAACAGAAAATGTTCCTGATTTCAATGTCCTGAAAATAGTTTTTTTTGCATCAGGAAAATATGCCTTTTCAACGTTCTGGAAAATATGTATTTTAAACATGGAAAATATCTTTTCACCTTTCATTCAGAACCTAAATTTAACCTAACTTCAACATCTGGAAAAAATATGTATTTTCAACATCATTTTGCTTACTGGGACTATTCTAGTTTTGCTGGGGCAGAACAGCAAGGACCAGCCTTGATATAACTCTTCTCCTCCTTAAAAATGTCCACTGTCTTCTGTCTGAGCAGGCCAGCTGCGACAGCTACAGGACGAGCTGGAGGTCCTTAGAGAACAGAAAGACAGCGCCTCCCTGAGTTCACAAGATGAACTGCACAAATCCAGAGAAGAAGTGAAGACTCTGCGTCGCACCCTTGATGCTGCCACCGCCGATTGGAAGCGGGAGGTCTCTACGGTCCAGGGTAACCTAGCAACCGTCTCCAAGGATATGGAGAAGTGGCGAGAGACAGCTAGCAAGTACGAGCGTGAGATTAACGGCCTGCAAGGTGACCTACAGCAGCAGAGTAAGCAGTGGCAGAAGGCTGCCGAGTCACAAGGTACCAGTGGTGTAAAGTTCTTAAGTAAAAATATTTTGAAGTACTACTTAAGTTGTTTTTTGGGGTATCTGTACTTTTACTTTTACTTCACTACATTCGTGAAGAAAATAATGTACTTTTTATTCCATACATTTTCCCTGACACCCACAAGTACTTATTACATTTTGAATGCTTAGCAGGACAGGACGATTGTCTAATTCACTCACTTAAAGAGAAAATCCCTGGCCATCCCTACTGCATCTAATCTAGCGGACTCATTAAACACACATGCTTTTTTTATGTCTGAGTGTTGGACTGTGCCCCTGGCTATCCAGAAAATCATGCCATTTGGTTTGGTTAATATAAGGAATTTGAAATGATTTATACTTTTACTTTTGATACTTAAGAATATTTTAGCATTTACTTTTGATATGTAAAGTATATTTAAAACCAAATACTTTTACTTTTACTCAAGTAGGATTTTACTGGGTGTCTCACTTTTTACTTTAGTACTTTTCTATTAAGGTATCTTTACTTTTACCCAAGTATGACAATTGGATACTTTTTCTATCACTGCAAGGTACTACATATACAGTGCATAGAAAATACATAACAAATATTGATATTCTGTACACACAATGTTTATCTGTAATAATGAGTGTTATTTATGTGATTTATAAAGCATTTGTACACAAAGTTGCATCCATATGAAAGTATATCCACATCAACTTAGTTTGGGCAGCTAATTAGCCCCGAATAGACTGACTAAATAGTTTTACTGAAAGTATCAAGGAGTTGGCTGAAGCAGAAACAGACAATCACCCAGGCTGTGATATAATGCCACGTCTGAGCATCCCTATGGTTTTCTACAGCAGGTGAAATGGAGTCCATGCATAGGGAGTGCACCAGCCTCCAGAGGGAGGTGTCATCCCTGCGCTTGGAGAAACAGGAAGTGCTGAATACACACCAGAAGGAGAGTGCTGCCCTCAGGGCGGAGAAGGAGGAACTGCTCAGGGCTCACCAGAAGGAAAAGGGGAACCTACAGAATGAGAGTTCTGTCATGCGCTCAGAGAAAGAGGCCATGCTGAAGAAGCAAAAGGAGCTAGAGAAGGATTTGGCCAGGTCAGTCTGTAGTCTGAAACATAACTGGCAAGAGCATCTGTGCCTAAACATCATACACAGATTCGACGGTGCGCAACTCAACTCAAAAATGGTCCCAGTATTTGCACGTCTGTCTCTGCCACTCTCACACTCTCCCTTACTCTAATGCCCAGTTATCTTTGACTCTTTCTTTCGTGCACACACCGACATACACAGACATATATACATATACACACACACACACACACACATTAACAGACCAATACATTTGACATTGAAATGGTCACAATTAGAATACATTGGTCTACAAATCATTCATAGACAGTAACAATGTTCCTGAAACTCTGTCTCTCTCTCTCTCTCTCTCTCTCTTTCAACCCCTCTCTCTCCCCCAGCTCACGTGCCCAGAGTGCTGAGCTGGGCAGCATTCTGAAGGCCCTGGAGCTCTCTCAGGGGGAGATGGAGAAGAGGCTGGGGGCCCAGCAGGAGCAGCACCAGCAGGACAACACCAAACTTCAGAGCCAGCTGGACCAGTCAGACAGCCGCACCAAGGACCTGCAGAGAGAGGTGGGCACATGCATGCTGTCTTCCTCCCTTCCTTGAAGTAATCCCTGATCTATGATCTGACATTACTGGATAGGCAAAAAAAATATACATTATAAACTAGGTGATTTGAACCCTGAATGTTGATTGGCTGACAGCCATGGTATATCAGACCGTATACCACGGGTATGACAAAAAAAATGTTTTCCCTGCTCTAATTACATTGGTAACCAGTTTATAATAGCAATAAGGCACCTCAGGGGTTACCACGGCTAAGGGCTGTGTCCAGGCACTCTGCTTTGCGTCGTGCATAAGAACAGCCCTTAGCCATGGTATATTGGCCATATACCACACCTCCTTGGGCCTTATTGCTTAAGTATATAATGGAACCCATAAGGATCACAATCCTATCTTGTTAGCCCAGTGGTCACTTCATGGAAGTGTCGTGTCTTTAGTTTTTATCAAAGATTATCTGTAGTTAGTATTACACGATCAACTGATTAATCATGTAACTAATTAACTAGGAAGTCGGGGCACCAAGGAAAAATATTCAGATTACAAGGTTATAATTTCCTAATATAACCTTTCAGATATTTTCATATCTGATCCATAGTCATCTGATTAATGAATTATTTACTTTACCTCACGTTAGTCTCATTCCAAACGTTGTAAATTGTTGGTTATCTGCATGAACCTAGTCTTCACCATGAGTCATCCATACATCTGTAACGGCGTTCGTCTGTTGAATGAAGAGAGTCTGACCGAAATGCAGCGTGTAGGTTACTCATGACTTTAATGAACAGAATAGCGGTACATGAAATAACTGAACTACAAAAACAACAGAACGGAACGTGAAACTAATTACAGCCTATCTGGTGACTACAACACAGAGACAGGAACAAACACCCACAAAATACAAAGCGAAAGTCAGGCTGCCTAAATACGGTTCCCAATCAGAGACAACGCGAAGCACCTGACTCTAATTGAGAATCGCCTCAGGCAGTCAAGCCTATACCACACCCCTAATCAGCCGCGATCCCAAATACTACAAACCCCAATACGAAAACAACATATAATCCCATGTCACACCCTGGCCTACCCAAACATATAACAAAAACACAAAATACAATGACCAAGGTGTGACAACATCAATTGTCTAAAATAATGTATTTATTACTAACTAAGTAATTCACAGAAATTCATAAACAAACAAACAACGTAAATGTGGTTACATGAAATGAGAATGTGCCCTAGTGGGCTAAACCGGCATGGCGGCTTGTTAGACAAAAGGGGAAATGGGGATCGACTAAGAAGTCACTACAAAGTGATAATTATAACAATTGAAATGCTAATCCTTTGCACATGAAAGCTCACTCATTCGGGAAGAATTGCAATCAATATATAGATTTACTCTCAGTGTGTCGTCTTGATCGCTAGGGAAAAGTTCATTTATTTTGTAGAATTGTCCGTCTCTCCCTCTCTCTCTCAGTCGTGGTTATAGTGGATAGTTCAGAGTGACATTAATTTTGTTATAGAATGGATGTTTCAGCGGTTGTCGTTCTTTGCGTTCAATGATACTGAATTCCTAGCTGCAGACTAGTAATTCATATCAAAGACTTGTTCTTATTCTGTCAGTATCGATAGTCTAAGAGTTTAACCACGTGGTATGGTTAAAAGATTCAGCAATGGTCTGCAACCTTTTGTCCTCCCTTGATTGAGAGAATCATGGTCTGCAACCTTTAGCCATCTCGTAATTGAGGTAAGCTCGGTCTGCTGATCAAAAACCCGAGTGGGGGTTTTAATCGGAATGGCAGAAAAGGCTGTCCCAGGATGTCTGACCCTCACTGGGCTCAGGGGCGGTCCTCTGATTTAGTTCAAATCCAATTCCCTTTTTGAGTTTTCCTTCATTAAACAGTCCAAAATCACATTGTAAAATTGTGTAAACAGTATCATACTCACTCATTCATTTTATACAACAATTATATGTAAACCTTGTATCTAAAGCTATTATATAAACAGTGTTATGGTGATGTGGCCACACCGTCTCCCATGAGCTTCCCCAAGTTGTGACAAACGGACCAGTTCGTAGCTGGATTCTTCACTGATCTTTTATACTTTCTCCTGAACATGAAATTTGTTCATACCTCAAGTTCTGTGAGGTGGAGGGATTTCCTTTGTTCTCCATGAAAATCTACTCTCTCTATACTGTGTGTCCATGAGGAGATCCTCAGGAATTTATGACGTCTCTCTGACCACAGCAACCTAGTTGAAGGAGAAAAGGGGGAGGCAGGGAGAGGGGGATGGGCTTGCTATACCCAAAGAGGTCAACGTCATGACAGAAGGGAGGAAGGAAGTATTTGTTCAAAGTATTTGATGAGGGCCTGGACTTTTACAACCACCGTTTTATCCCATTTGAAACAGAATCCTTACGGTTGCTCAAACTATGCATGTTTTATGAATGCCCTGTAATATTTATAACCTCTGTTTCAGTACGAAGAGACGCAGACTGAGCTGTCAGACCTGAAGGAGAAGTTTGAGAGGACCGAACAGGAAAAGCAGTCGATCACTGATGAGCTTGAGGAGTGTAAAGCTGACCTGAAAATGCTGCGGGAGAAAGGAAACAAAGTGAGTTATCCACTATCAAGACTTTAAAAAATATACTGCGACTAAGAGGAGGGAGGAATATTGCATGAATCATCTTCAACATGCATTCTGTAAATATATAGGTTTTGGAAATGTTGGGTTGAATTCAAATGTTGAGTTGAGATGATTTCAGATGAAATTGACTTCAAGCATCACCAGTAGCAGGCTACCCCTTCCTTTGAGTTTCAAGTTGAAAAGTTTCAGAGTTTATTCGACACGTGCACAGGATACAACAGGTGTTCACCAGAGCCCTTCTAATCACACTAGAACTGCTCCCCTCCTCCTCCCAACCAGCTTGTCCCTTGACTATTACTTATAGACTTAGACACGCTTGGACACGCTTGTAGTATGTTAGAATATGGTCATATACATATTGTGTTGTGTATTTTATGTACCAATATCAATAAACGCTGAGTGTACAAAATATTAGGAACACCTTCCTGATTTTGAATTGCATCCACTTTTGCCCTCAGAACAGCCTAAATTCGTCAGGACATGGACTCTACGAGGTATTGAAAGTGTTCCACAGGGATGCTGGCCCATGTTGGCTCCAATGCTTCCCACAGTTGTGTCAAGTTGGCTGATGTCCTTTGGGTGGGGGGACCATTCTTGATACACACAAGAAACTGTTGAGTGGGAAAAACTCAGCAGCATTACAGTTCTTGACACACTTAAAACGGTGCGCCTGGCACCTACTACCATACCCCGTTCAAAGGCACTTAAATATTTTGTCTTGCCCATTCAACCTCTAAATGGCACACATACACAATCCATGTCTCAATTGTCTCTCCTCTGAAATGGATTTAACAATTGATTTAACAATTGACATCAATAAGGGATCATAGCTTTAACCTGTTAAGCTTTCCTGAGTGGCTCTACATCTCAGTGCAAGAATCGTCACCATAGTACCATGTTCAAATCTAGACTGTATCACATCCGGCCGTGATTGGGAGTCCCATAGGGCGGCGCACAATTGGCCCAGCGTCGTCTGGGTTTGGCCGGAGTAGGCCGTCATTGTAAACAATAATTTGTTCTAATCTGACTTGCCTAGTTAAATAAAGGTTAAATGTAAAAAATTTAAAAATAAAAACTTGATTCACCTGGTCAGTCAATGTCATGGAAAGAGCAGGTGTTCTTAATGTTTAATACACTCAGTATATTTGATGAGTTGACCCACTCTCCTGGGGTCAAACTCACCCATTCCCAATGATGTCTTTATATCCCTTCCCTCCTGTAGACCTCCCTATTGCTGCCTGTTCAAGCCATACTCATCGGCCTTATCCTGGCTTTGCTGTATTGGTGCTTCGGCGCATTGTGGTAGAAAGGTACACCGTACTCCTGTCCAGTCAACCCGGCCTACATCTCACATTGTTTGTCCCTGTCAGCACACTGCATGAAACAAATCTCAAGTCTCGAAATTGAAAAGTCTCTCTCGTTCCTCTGAAAGACTGAGGAAAATCTCCCCATGACAGAACTAACATTTCTAATATGACATCTTCTCCTCTTGCCTGGATCATTAATATCTAACGAATCTCTCTTTCTATGGGCTGATTTTTGTCTCGTCTTGCTCTACGTGAACATGTTGCTTTTAACCGTCCTTGTTCTCTGTGCATTCCATGACAGCTTTGGCCAATCAGGTGCTATTAAAGGGCTAGAGCAGCCTGTCAGACGGTGCTGAGGTCAGTGTTTCAGTTTGTGTCACTTCCTATTTCAGAGTGGATGGATCGTCTGGGTGCCTCATGCCGTTGCCGTGGTAGCGACTATGACTGCTGCTGTGCTCTACGCCAGGACCTGAGTGTGAGACACACATACACATACAAGGATATTAGTGCAAACATGTACACATACGTACATATGGTCAGACTTCTGTACACTAAACCTATTAAATGAATTGCCTCCTGATCTGTTCAGTTGTTTACTCATGTTCAGATGTTTTAAAAAGGAGAGCCCTTTAGTTGAATACTTATATAGTTTCACTGATATATTTTAGAGAATTTTGAGAAATGAATATCAAATATACTGTACAATTAAAGACAAGTTCAATCTTCCTAAATGTATAATTTCAGAAACTCATAAATGCATTTTTGGTTTTCTCTTTACATTTTACATTAGGACTCTATCTTCTAATAGGATTTCAACAATGAATATAGACTAAAGATACTGTACACTGTTATCCTCACTGATAATGATTAATATTACTGCAGAAAGACCTGTCTTCGAGGTCCAACTGCCCTAAACACTTTGTTTTAGAGTCCAGTAAAATATGTAAATTCACCTTCAACTTTAATTTGCTGCATTGCAACGCCTAAGCTCTGTGTGAATACATGGTGAATGATCTTATATAATTTGCATACACTCACTCACATAATTCTGGTAATAAAGGTTAAGGAATAACCAGAGATTAATGATCTTGAGGCCAAGAAGTTAGAAGTTCCCCCTCAATTTGATGTTAACTGTTGACTATTCAGTAGGCCTACCTCCCTTTTGAATCAATGTTTGCATGCAATTTAAACCTCTAGTATCAATTAATTTGTCATCCAATTAAATTCACCACAAAATATACTGTAATTCAAGCATTGCTTTTTCAAATGTAAATAATTGTGCGAAGTATACTGTATTTTGAAAAAGATAGGTGATGGTATAGTTTAAGTTTGAAGTAAAACTATTTGCTCTAAAAATGTACTTTGTGTGACCTTAATTAAACCTTCTAAATCTCATGATCATGATTATTTTTCTCCATTACCCTGATAGTACCACATATTAGACAATAAGTGGAGCCACATGTTAAGTTTGGGTTGGTAGAAAACTCTCATTGACTGTATGAAATCTCAATGTTTACAGTATGGCATGTGAGTCATGTTGAACAGTTGTTGATTTGGCCATCGGCTACAAAGTATCTATCATGCCAGGTTTTTTCAACTTCTCCAGGCACCTCTGATGGATATTACTTTACTATTGATAATCAGAAAAGGTGCTTTCGGAAGAAAGAGGAAAGTACCTTAAACTTGGACATGTGTTTGGCGTTTAGAGGACTCTTGTTTCAGTATTTTGCAAAGATGTAGAGTCAACATTTTTCAATAACACGCATGCACACACACCCCTCAATACCGTCCTGCAGTCCATCTCAATGAGGACAGGGGCCAGGACAAGACCAAAAAACAGACCCCTGAGCTACAGATGCTACACCGACAACGTAAGGTGAGCTGTTTCTAGCCCATCAAATTATGTATTAGTCTTATCCTGATATTAATAATGAATAACATCAATGCAGGCAGGGGGTTTAGGGATGAAATCAGGCCTGGATATTAGTCATAGTGTAATGAACGTGAGGGGAGACAGAGCTGGTTTCAAGCACAGGGCGCAGCAGGTGTTTATTGCAAAGGACCACAGGAGGCAGCAGGTATCTGGGTCCAGGGGCAGGCAGAAGGTCATACACTGGAGGTCCAAAAGGGCAACAGTACAGGCAGGGAAAAGGCTAGTAACGTAGTCCGGGAGATCAGGCAATAGGTAGATAACAGGAAATCCAACAGGCAAAAGGTGCCGTTAGTGAGGCTGGCAAAAACAATCATACATAGGAGTAACGCACGGGAAACCCAGCGCTCTGAAAGACGTGTCACAAAACAAACAATACCTCACAGTGAAGGGGTGTAAAGAACTGAACTAAATAGTGTGTGATAATGACATGCAGGTGATTAGAATTCAGGTGATTGGGATCTGGAGAGTGAGCTGCGTTCAGGGGATCTACATGTTTGAGGGTATGAGTTGGAAGCAGATGTTACACATAGGGCCCCCAGATGGGGATCAGCTTTACATCCGAGAGGTATTCTTACTGACCTCCATCCAATAACCCTCAATACACATCCTAGTGAGGTCATGAAATCTAGTGTCTGATGCACTTCTTTCTATGCTAACAGTTTGGACAATGTTTTGTGTTATGATAACACGGAGAGGGAATATTTTATCCCTCCCCTCCAGCAAAAAACTCCTGAAATTTGTGAGGTTATCACTTCTCATATTCCACACCTCGCCCTCCTTTCAAAGCTCCACCGCACTATGGAGAGACAGACAGATCAGATTCGAAACAACAGAGGAAGGGGAAGAAGGCAACAAGGAACAAGCAACGTTAGTATATTACAGTATGCCATTTACCAAGAGCGAGGTCTCTCTGGCTGAACACAGTGTGTGTGCCGCTGAGTGTAACCTGACAGATGATGTACCATTGAATAATATCCAGAAGAACACCATCACACGGTGGTGCAACAAGCACCTGAAGTGTGTAAACAGGTTCATAGGTGACCTTCAGTTTGACCTAAACGACGGGCTGACTCTCATCGCCCTACTGGAGATCTTGAGCCATAAGAAGATGTTCAGGAAGTACCACACCAGGCCCACATTCAGACAGATGAGGCTGGATAATGTCTCTGCTGCGCTCGAGTTTCTGGAACAGGAGAATGTCAAGATGATATCCATAGGTAAGTGACATGTTGAAATGCTCAGGGATCATTTTCAGTCTGGCAGCCAGGCCAAGATAAGGAAGAAGATAAAGTCACACTTCTTTGGTTACACTTTACATGAGGTTGCATGGTTGCATTGTGCAGAAACCATATTTATTTTTAATTTCTAGGTACCATTACTTGTAATTATACAGTATACAATTTGGCCAGTTTTCTATGATTCAGTTTAGTCTTTGTTTAATGTACCTCACAGTTACTGTGTACAGTCATGTCATTGCACATGTTGCGCAATATTATTTGTTATAAAAGTGAAGACTATATGACTGTTTGATTGACCCTGGGAGATGTGCGATACTGTTTCTGTTAGATAATACTGGTTCTCCCCTCCATTCTTGTGGGTATAATACGGTGCTGCCTCAACAGACAGTAAGGCCATCGTGGACGGGAATATGAAGCTGATTTTGGGGTTGGTGTGGATCCTACACTACTCCATCTCTTCTCATTTACTGGAGGACGAGGGCCAGGACAAGACCAAGAAACAGACCCCTGAGCTACGGCTGTTGGGTGGATCCTGGACAAGGTGCCCGAACTGCCTATCACCTATTCAGCCAGGACTGGCAGAATAGCATGGCTCTTGGGACACTGGTGGACGGACTGGCCCCAGGTGAACTATAACTGGATTCATGAAAACAAAATCCAGCTTTGGGTAAAGCATACTTCCTATAGCGTATATAGTCTAGGACCTGATCTTTGATACTCTGCCTGCAGGCTTGTGTCCAGACTGGGTGAGCTGGGACGAGGTACAGCAAGTAGACAATGCCAGAGTGGCCATGCAGCAGGCTGACGAGTGGCTGGGAGTGCCAAAGGTGAGTCCTCGGACTATCAACACTCTTGTGGTTTTCACATATTACATACTGAATAAACCACTAAATCACAGGGGAACAGGGCTGACATTTCAAAACGTACGTGTCCTGAATTGTTATGAGAGTGGTCAACACCCCTCAAGATCCCATATGGTTCCCATTACATTGGAAAACATTGGTGTAACTCTAGGAATTTATACAGATTTCATTTTAGGTTTTAACTTCTCAGAACAGCCTCTCGAGGGTAATCTTTTGGCCTACGACATCATCGGGCATGTAAGAATTCACCACACTAACAAAGCCTTCAGGAAGTAGAGTCCTTTGCTCATAGTGAAAGGAATACATGAAATGTAGCAGATTTACATCATGCACGTTGTTTTAGCTTGTAGGGGTCGATGTCACCCTGCATGTGACCTGAAGATGCCAGTTTGGGGAATAATTGGTGCTAGCATAATTCATCAGGAAAGGACATACAAACATATACATAACCATTGTTTCTCTTTTGCATCCAGGTCATTGCCCCAGAGAAAATCATCGACCCTCGTGAGGATGAGCAGTCCATCATGACTTACCTCTCCATATTCCCCAAAGCTCAACTGAAACCTGGAGCCCCCTGTCGTGTCTTTGGCTATGCCGGATTAAGTGATATGACATGCTATTCTATAAAATAATTTATCCGTAATTAATATCACCTGATTGAGCTAATCATGTAAATGTAATTAACTAAAGAGTCGGGCACCACAAAATAATATTTATAGAGCTGTTATCTTCCGAATAAACTCTTAAAGACCTAGTAATATTTTACATCAATAGCAGTCAATATTAATCCTCATCTTAATTCAGTCTCATCTGAAAGTTGCAAATTCATGGTTAACTGCACAAACCCTGGCTAACAATTTGAATCAGCAATACAAAATTGGGTTGAATTATTTATTTACTAAATACCTAACCAATCACACAGAATTACACATGCACATAATTAAATCATAACTTGATTACAAATTACGTCATAAAGGAAAACGTCCCTAGCGGGTGGAACAGATATGACGGCTTGTTACACAAAAGATAAGGGGCTGGGTTTGAGTGAAGGAGGGGGAAGACAGGAACCAAGGCGAAGCTGTGCTATCGTAAATACAGTATCTGATGCATTCTAAATTACCGCCCATTTGGAAAAAGAAAATGCAATAAATATTTACTCTGAGCTGCGCTTCGGTACGTTGGTGGTAGATGAAAGGCCGTGTTGCCAAACCGAGTCATTTGAAGAATGTCTCTGGTTGTCATTTGGATACGTTGTAGTAACGTCGTTGGGTGATAGACGAGATACTCTGTCTGTTCATTCCTAACCCTCGTTGCATCTGCTGTTGCTAACTCAACGGCTAGGAGGTATCACTTCTGTAGTGAATAAGAGTTCAAAGTTCATACCATTCGCAACCAAGCTCACGCTGATGTTGGCTTCGTTCTGTTGTTATTATCTGAACCATTCTGACATTGGACCTTCGTCCTCACATCATCAGAACAGGAGGTTATATTGTCATCAAGGGCTTATATAGGAAGGGAGAGGAGGGCGTGTTTGAAAAGTTTTATAGCCCATGTCCCTTCACAGGGGCGGGCCACTGATTGAGCAGAGCCCTGTCTTATGAAAACCCAAATCTCACATTTTAATAGCTAAAGTGACATTTCATCCCATCACGAATAATTTCATATTCAAACATTTAAATTGAACAACAATTCTATGTGAATCCGATAACTCTGATGTGTAGACTTTCCACTGTAGAGTTTTTGTCATCTTATCATTGATGAGAATGTCTCAGATGACAACCGAACTGACATCATATTCATTAAGTACCACCGCATATTTTAAATTGTTCGGATTTCCCCCCACCTACTGATGTTCCCAGAATCTCTATGTTAGCCAAGGGTTTTGCAAATGTAACCTCAGTAGGGTTACAGGAAAAAGGGGGGAAGAGGCCAACATCATGACACCCCCTCAATCCCCAATCAGATTTGTCACTGCTCTACCCCTCCTATGTTAATCAGCGCTCATAACAGGCAATCTGGCTAGCCTTGTTTTTACACAAAGGTGATTTGTGTTTTGAGGTTCTATGGACAAATCTGGGGCAATACGCTGTGCATGTGACCTGTGATGAAGATGAGATCGAGGACAGTCCTTTCATGTCCCACAAACGCCTGAATAAAAATAAATGCTACCCACACAAGACGAGTGCCTCCCTGCAGTTACTGGGTCCATTTCTTCTGCTCTATTTAGCATTTGGGTCATTCTGCGCTTGTCCATGTATTTGGGTCATTCTGTGCTTGTCCATGTATTTGGGTCATTTTGTGCTTGTCCATGTATTTGGAACATTCTGTGCTTCTCCAGAGATGCAGAAGTCGTGCAGCACATGAAAGGATTTTGTAAGTGATTTTGTAAACTGTACTTGAGATTTAGGTACAGTAAATTGTTTTGTTCAGTTAGTAATTTGATGTATTTTTTAGGTGAATGTGTATGGAACAGGTGTGAGTTAATATGGCTGTTTAGTGGACAGCGCAACAGAGTTCACAGTGGATGCCAGGTTTGCTGGTGATGGATCATTGGGCGTCCTTGCTCGGGTAAGAGGTGTCTGTACAAACAATGAAGATACACTGGCAGCATAAGGCTGAGTTTGCCCAATTTTGGCTCCATGGGGCCATTTCTGTTCTATAAATTCTAATATAGTCAAATCAAATTGTATTTGTCACATGAGCCGAATACAACAGCTGTACACCTTACAGTGAAACGTTTACTTACGAGCCCCTAACCAACAATAGTTTTAAAAAATATGGATAAGAATAAGAAATAAAATAAAAAAGTAATTAAAGAGCAGCAGTAAAATAACAATAGCGAGACTATATACAGGGGGGTGCCGGTACATAGTCAATGTGCGGGAGCACCGGTTAGTTGAGGTAATATGTACATGTAGGTAGAGTTATTAAAGTGACTATGCATAGATGATAACAGAGAGTAGCAGCGGTGTAAAAGGGGTGGGGGGAAGCCATTTGATTAGGTGTTCAGGAGTCTTATGGCTTGGGGTAGAAGCTGTTTAGAAGCCTCTTGTACTTAGACTTGGCCCTCCGGTCCCACTTTACTAAAGTTCTTTGCCATAAAGAACTGTGCTAGATATGATATACATTAGTATTCACTACAGTTATTACTGTTGTATATGGCCTTAAAGTAGGACTTATTCTATGTGTATACAATTCCACTAACCCATTGATGAAGTCACAGTCAATGTGGAGGGGGTTCGTAAAGAGCGGAGCCTCTATACTTGCTACTACACTCCAACCACTCTGGCCAAACACGCTATCTGTGTGACTTGAAGGAGGGGTCAGTGTCCCTGGCAGTCCTTTTACAGTAAGTAACAATAGAATTATTCAAATATGAACCATTCAACAAGACAAATATATATATATATGTCTTTTTCTGAAATTGTTGTCTATTTTAGGTGACCCCCGACAGAGTTAGAATAGAACCATAATTAAACCCGGTGAGCTGATTTTACACATAAACTCTCTATCTTCATTCTCAAACGAATTGTATTGCATGTCCTACTGCAGGAGAGACGGACCAGGGATTTTCAGACAGCACAGTTGTACAAGCTTCATTTGCATGTAACCGGCCCAGCAGACGGGTCAGCTAATGCCTCCAATGTATGATGTCCACTACATCCAGAGACATTGCATTACTCTTCATTTAAAGTATATACTAACAACTTTTATGATAACATTTGATGCTTTCATCCTTTTTTTGGGTCAAGGGTGGTTTCGTGGGAACCCCAGAAGAGTTCACCATAGACACAAACAGCTCGGGCAGCCACCGGCTCAAGGTGACAGTAGACGGCCCCAGCCCGACGAAAATAAAGTGTTTTCCGAGGATGGAACTTGTACAAAGATAGTTCCTATAAGGTGGTTTATCTGCTCCTCATCGCTGGTGTACACGCTATGGCTGAAGTAAGGTGGGGAAGAGGTGGCCAATTTCGCCTCCGAGGTTGTTGTGCATCCGGCTTTTTACAAGAGGCAAGTGAAGGTGTCTGGGACTGGAGCTGAAAGGGAAGGTTTAGTAGATTTGTCATAAAGCCTGGTGACTAAGCTTATTGCAATGGATAGGAGTTCTTAAGGCCATCATAATGGATAGGAGTTCTTAAGGCCATCATAATGGATAGGAGTTCTTAAGGCCATCATAATGGATAGGAGTTCTTAAGGCCATCATAATGGATAGGAGTTCTTAAGGCCATCATAATGGATAGGAGTTCTTAAGGCCATCATAATGGATAGGAAACGTCTTAAGTTTCTCTATTTTTTTAATGTCACTATAATATTTTCAGTAATGTTGTTACTGTGACATACTTTGTTGAATGGTCTGAATGGTATATCTTTTGACAGGAGGTCTGAATGGCCTTGACAGAGAATGTGACCCAGCCAGATTGTTTGCAAATGGCATAGGACTTCTAGGGCAGAGTAACAGTTTCAACGTCACAACCAGGTGAGGCAGCCTTATGTTAGGGCCAACACTTCATTACAAAACATTTGATTACCACTGATAGAATAGCCATTTCAAAGGTATCTGCACAATCAGAATGTTATTATGGACATCTCTTGTCATTGTACATTGAAGTTGGTTTCTGACAAATTATATTGAATTCACAGGGGTGCTCGAGCAGGTGGCTTGGCCATCACTGTGGAGGGCCCATCGGATGTGCAGGTCACCATCACAGAGAAACAAGATGGATGCTATGTTGCAGAGGACATCCTGCTGGAGGCGAACACATTCTAGGCAAGCGTGTTCAGACTGGGAATATGTTAGTGGTTTGTGTACCATTGATGCCCTTTCTGTTACCATTGTTGGTAACGTGAGAACTGTAGAGACACATATTTATCAGATAAGATTTCAACTTAATGTATACTCTTCATATCTGAGCCCTACTAGTATTGAGTAATCTAAAATGGATGATATGTATTCAGAACATTAGACAAGCGTAATGTATGCACTGGGAGTCGAGAAGCAGGTGGTACATTTAATGTATTGAGTGTATTGACATGAAACACAGACACAATACTGGCTGGGGAAAGGACCTCAGGAAGTGCCAGTTAAAGGGGAGGTAATGAGTCAGGTAATGGAGTCCAGGTGTGTCTCATAATGAAGTGCAGGTGTGTGTAATGATTGATGACAGGTGTGCTTAATGATGGTTGCCAGGATCAATGGTTAGTAACCCGGCAGAGGGGAGTAGACGTGACAAGAAGTTGATCGTAAAGATTTGGTTGATTCCATCTATCAAACAGGTAGCCCTTTCAAAGTGTCTGGGACAAGCTTGGAGATTGTGTCAAAACTCCTCAGACCTTCACCATAAACTGTAGCAAGGCTGGAGAAGTATTAGCATATGTGGCTGTTATGACACCAAGTGGTGGGTACAAATTATATCAAGATACTCATCTATTTCAAATATACAGACATTTTGGTTGTTGCTTGATTTACCAGGTAAGATATAACTTTGAGGTGACAGACTGGTGATGGGACATATTCAGTGGCCTACTTCCCTTCTATGGTGGGTCCTCACTTGGGTGGTCAAATATGCCAATGAAGAGGCATTCTCTAGGTGAGATCAATTTTTTTCAGATGGGAAATGTTTAGTGTGTACATTTTTTAAATATAGTAATGATGTACATCTGCAGGATCCTAGTCTGACCATATTTTTGCAAGAGGTTGGTACTTTTCTGTTAGGACAAATCAAGACTGACTTTTGTAAAGTAGAAATTACAAACTTTAGAAGCCCTTTACACCTTGAGTACAGAGGACATTTGCTGCAACAGGGTGATCAAATTTTATGATCTTATATCCTTATGTGAAACATGATTTTTACAAACCATATCCATATTGCATTTAATTTCTGTCATTTCTTATATTGCAGTCCAGTTGTGTTCCAAGTGTTGCCTACTAATGATGCCAACAAGTTGCACGTGTCTGGATCAGGCTTGGAGTCAGGAATTTGTGCCCACATTCCTCAGACCTTCACCATTGACTGTAGTAAGACTGGAGAGGCCCCAAAATCTGTGGCCGTCATGACACCTAGTGGTATGCATTTGGAGGTTGTATGCAAATCAAATTCACTACCGCATATCTGGTAATTTATTGTTCTGTTCATGACTTTGCTATTTCTATTTACTTTACTATCTTTCTAATAAGGTAATATAGAGCTTGCAAAGGTGACAAAGAATGGATGGGACATACTTAGTGTGCTACTCCCCTTCCATGGATTCTCTGGTGGCCAGATGAGTTTAATAGGTAACGCAGTAGGATTTCATATTTTAGATGCCGTTGTTAATGTAGACCAGTTACATTGTCATTTTGTGAAAAATACAGAAAAATCAAGTTGAATTTTAACTGTATTGCAGTCTCTAAAACTTCCAAGTTTGTGTGGGCCAGGCTTACAGTCAGGAATTTGTGCAATGTTCCCTCTGATATTCACAATTGACTGGAGAGACCCCAGTCTGACTGTTACTCACCACTAGGTGTTATATCTGTGTTTTGCAGTAATCTCTTGAGTTGGTTTCAGTTAAGCTTAAGAATTTTACATGGGTGAAGTATTATGCTCTTTTTGATTTAAAATAACCAGGTGAGCTTGTGGCGGTAACATACAATGGGGATGGGACATACTCAGTAGCCTACTCCCCTTCCATGGAGGATTCTCACTCTCTGGTTGTCAAGTATGAGGATGAGTTTTGCAAGTGAAACTTTAAAAAAAAAACAAATTAAACATGATTTTTTTTAAAGTGCGAAATCCCATAACCTGTTAAGACTCTAGGGGCAGTATTTCATTTTTGGATAAAAAGACATGCCCGTTTTAAGCGCAATATTTTGTCACGAAAAGATGCTCGACTATGCTTGGAATTGATAGTTTTGGAAAGACACTCTGATGTTTCCAGAACTGTAAAGATTTTCACTGTGAGTGCCATAGAACAGAATCTACAGGCAAAACCAAGATGTTTGAGTGACCAGGAAATCAACAGGATTTCTGGAGGCACGTTTTCCATGATCTCCTTATATGGCTGTGAATGCGACAGGAATGAACGGACACTTCCTATCGTTTCCCCCAGGTGTCTGCAGCATTGTGACGTATTTGTAGGCATATCATTGGAAGATTGACCATAAGAGCCTACAATTACCAAGTGTCCCGCACGGTGTCTGCGTGGAAATTGGTGCGCAAAAGTCAGGTACCAGTATTTTTCCATCCGAATCAGAGAAGAATGCACGCTTCCAGGGAAGGGATTTCAATGAAGAGATATATGACAAAACACCTTGAGGATTGATTCAAACAACGTTTTCCATGTTTCAGTCGATATTATGGAGTTAATTCGGAAAAAAGTTTGACGTTTAGGTGACTGAATTTTCGGTTAGTTTCGGTAGCCAAATGCATAGTAACAAAACGGAACGTTGTGTCCTACACAAGCATCTTTCAGGAAAAACTGGACATCTGCTATGTAACTGAGAGTCTCCTCATTGAAACATCTGAAGTTCTTCAAAGGTAAATTATTTTATTTGATCCCTTTGCTGGTTTTTGTGAATGTTGCGTGCTAAATGCTAACGCTAAATGCTAAGCTAGCTATCACCACTCTTACACAAATTATTGATTTTCTCTGGTTCTAAAGCATATTTTGAACATCTGAGACGACAGGATTGTTAAGAAAAGGATAAGCTTGAGGATAGGCATATTTATTTAATTTAATTTGCAATTTTCAGAAATCGCTAATTTTGCGTTATGGTAATGAGCTTAAGGTTGTAGTCACGATCCCGGATCCGGGATGGGGCGGACTAAGAGGTTTTAAGGAAACAAATATTTTATTTAACTAGGAAAGTCATTTAAGAACATTCTTATTTACAATGTTGGCCAAACCTGGATGACGCTGGGCCGATTGTGCGCTGCCCTAATGGACTCCTGATCACGGCCGGTTGTGATACAGCCTGGAATCGAACCATGGTCTGTAGTGAAGCTTCTTGCATTGAGATGCAGTGCCTTAGATCGCTGCGCCACTCGGGAGTGTTAACATGTTCTTTACTGCATTTTACTGCACAGTCTTTCCCACTTCAAGTGCTGCCCACAAATCAGGCCAACAAGTTGATAGTCTCAGGGTCAGGCTTGGAGTCAGGAACTTGTGCCCAAACTCCCCAGATCTTTACAATTGATTGTAGCAAGACTGGAGAGGCCCCATAGTATGTTGCTGTTATGACTCATACCAGTGAGAATTATTTAATTTCTGATTCATGTATTTTTTTTATTTGACTGTCATGTGGATTTTGCCGTCTTTTACTTTATTTAAGTAAGATAAAGTTTCTTTATTGTATCTATGCAGGTAAAATGGAGCTTATGGAGATGTAACCTACTCAGTGGCCTACTTCCCTTCCATGAAGGATCCTCACTGGTTGTCAAATATGGTGACGAAGATGAGTTCTGCAGGTAAGATATGGAACAGTTAGATTAAATGTAAATGCACTTTTGTTTGCCTTTTTGACCAGTACGTTTCAGTTCCTTGTCTTGCGCTCTTATGATGCCAAAGTGAGAGCCAGAGGTCTGGGTCTGGTATCTGGGTTACCTGCCAGCATATCTTCACAATTCACCATAGATGCTATGACTTAGGAGAGGGCCATTAATCAGTGAAGATTACTGTGAGTTATAAATTATGATTTACGTAACAGCCATATAATAAGCTTGAACCCCTTGTGGAGTCCACAGTCTAAGGTTTTATCACCAGCACATTTTACTTCGCATCACATGTTTTCAAGTGTAGTTTCATGTTAACGCATGTTGCTTTACTTGTTATTGCATTAACTTCAAATAAGATCACATGAAAACATGTGTATTTGGAACACTTCACATGTGAAATTAATATTTTTTCACAAGGGTCTTCATACCAAAAATGAATGGCTATTATAATGAGTTATATTAATCTCATCAACACAGTATTTATATTCCATAAATTGAAGTGACACTGGCTCAATCTGTGCATGGTGTACTGTGGGTCACCTATAGCCCAGATCTACTGCCAAACACACAGCTGGACAGACGGCAAGAAAGCAACTTGCTCTGCAAGTAGTGAAATGCTAACTAGATTATTCGTGAAGGGGAAAGCTAATTTCATATTATGCAAATTAAAGTTGATACTACTCATGACCAGTCAGTCTCCAAACAAAAAAAGCTGTTCTGCTTCTGTCCTGAACCTAGTCCACAGAAATCCACCATCCATGGAGGTAAGCCTGCTCGACCAAGCTACCTTGTAGTTGTAGAACTAGCTAGCATTGGTCAGTTGATCCACTCATCGTCTCCGAAGATATTGCAACTTGATTGCGTTTTAACTACTTTGCTTTACTCACAGTTACTGTGAATAACATCTAACTAGCTAGCTACAACTGCGGCTGTCGTCTTGAGATGGCTAGCGTTTTCTGTTCCTGTCTTCTGACTTACTGGTTAGGTTAGTAAGGGTTGATGTTGAGCCTGGTGTTTTTGCAGGTACTATTTAATGAAGCTGCCACTTGAGGACTTGTGAGGCGTCCGTTTCTCAAACTAGACACTAATGTACACTGGGGCAAAAAAGTATTTAGTCAGCCACCAATTGTGCGAGTTCTCCCACTTAAAAAGATGAGAGGCCTGTAATTTTTCATCATCACTTCAACTATGACAGACAAAATGAGAAACAAAAATCCAGAAAATCACATTGTAGGATTTTTGATGAATTTATTTGCAAATTATGGTGGAAAATAAGTATTTGGTCACCTACAAACAAGCAAGATTTCTGGCTCTCACAGACCTGCAACTTCTTCTTTAAGAGGCTCCTCTGTCCTCGTTACCTGTATTAATGGCACCTGTTTGAACTTGTTATCAGTATAAAAGACACCTGTCCACAACCTCAAACAGTCACACTCCAAACTCTACTATGGCCAAGACCAAAGAGCTGTCAAAGGACACCAGAAACCAGGCTGGGAAGACTGAATCTGCAATAGGTAAGCAGCTTGGTTTGAAGAAATCAACTGTGGGAGCAATTATTAGGAAATGGAAGACATACAAGACCACTGATATTCTCCCTCGATCTGGGGCTCCACGCAAGATCTCACCCCGTGGGGTCAAAATGATCACAAAAAATCCCAGAACCACACGGGGGGACCTAGTGAATGACCTGCAGAGAGCTGGGACCAAAGTAACAAAGCCTACCATCAGTAACACAAACTGCCGCCAGGGACTCAAATCCTGCAGTGCAAGATGTGTCCCCCTGCTTAAGCCAGTACATGTCCAGGCCCGTCTGAAGTTTGCTAGAGGGCATTTGGATGATCCAGAAGAAGATTGGGAGAAAGTCAGATGAAACCAAAATATAACTTTTTGTTAACTCTACTCATTGTGTTTGGAGGACAAAGAATGCTGAGTTGCATCCAAAGAACACCATACCTACTGTGAAGCATGGGGGTGTTTTTCTGCAAAGGGACCAGGACGACTGATCCTGGTAAAGGAAAGAATGAATAGGGCCAGGGATCGTGAGATTTTTAAAGTTTTACCCCTTTTTTCTCCCCAATTTCGTGGTATCCAATTGTTTTCGTGGTATCCAATTGTTTTCGTGGTATCCAATTGTTTTCGTGGTATCCAATTGTTTTCGTGGTATCCAATTGTTTTTGTGGTATCCAATTGTTTTCGTGGCTACTATCTTGTCTCATCGCTACAACTCCCGTACGGGCTCGGGAGAGATGAAGGTTGAAAGTCATGCATGCTCCGATACCCAGCCGCACCAATGTATCGGAGGAAACACGGTGCACCTGGCAACCTTGGTTAGCGCGCACTGCGCCCGGCCTGCCACAGGAGTCGCTGGTGCGCGATGAGACAAGGACATCCCTACCGGCCAGGCCCTCCCTAACCCGGACGACGCTAGGCGAACTGTGCGTCGCCCCACGGACCTCCCGATCGCGGCCGGTTACGTCAGAGCCTGGGCGCGAACCCAGAGTCTCTGATGGCACAGCTGGCGCTGCAGTACAGCGCCCTTAACCACTGCGGCACCCGGGAGGCCCGTATCGTGAGATTTTGAGAGAACCTCCTTCCATCAGCAAGGGCATTGAAGATGAAACATGGCTGGGTCTTTCAGCATGACAATGATCCCAAACACACCGCCCGGGCAATGGAGTGGCTTCGTAAGAAGCATTTCAAGATCCTGGAGTGGCCTAGCCAGTCTCCAGATCTCAACCCCATAGAAAATCTTTGGAGGGAGTTGAAAGTCTGTTGCCCAGCAACAGCCCCAAAACATCACTGCTCTAGAGGAGATCTGCATGGAGGAATGGGCCAAAATACCAGCAACAGTGTGTGAAAACCTTGTGAAGACTTACAGAAAACGTTTGAATACTAACAAAGTATTGAGAAACTTTTGTTATTGACCAAATACTTATTTTCCACCATATTTAGCAAATTAATTCATAAAAAATCCTACAATGTGATTTTCTAGATAATTATTATTATTATTATTTTTCTCATTTTGTCTGTCATCGTTGAAGTGTACCTATGATGAAAATTACAGGCCTCATCTTTTTAAGTGGGAGAACTTGCACAATTGGTGGCTGACTAAATACTTTTTTTTGCCCCACTGTGTCCTCTTGCTCAGTTGTGCAGCGGGGCCTATCACTCGTTCTATTCTGATTAAACAGTTTTCGCTATTCTGCAAAGGGAGTAGTACACAGCATTGTATGAGCTCTTCAGTTTCTTGGCAATTTCTCACATGGAATAGCAATAATTTTCCAGAACAAGAATACTGAGTTTCAGAAGAAAGTTCTTTGTTTCTGGTCATTTTGAGCCTGTAATCGAACGCACAAACGCTGATGCTCCAGATACTCAACTAGTCTAAAGAAGGCTAGTTTTTTAAATTTATTGCTTCAATTAGTACAACAGTTTTCATTTGTGCTAGCATAATTGCAAAAGTTTTCTAATGATCAATTAGCCTTTGATAAATGTGGATTAGCTAAAACAATGTGCCATTAGAACAGTGATGATTGCTGGGCCTTTGTACACCTATGTAGATATTCCTTAAATCTGTTTCCACCTACAATAGTCATTAACATTAACAATGTCGACATTTTCTGATCAATTTCATGTGATTTTATTTGAATGGGCCAAAAAAAATCTTAAATGTCCTTGTTTTCTATGTGACCCAAACTTTTGAACGGTAGCCTATGTACAGTGCCTTGCAAAAGTATTCATCCCACTTGGTAGTTCTATTCTTGTTGCATTACAACCTGTCATTTTAAATGGATTTTTATTTGAATTTAATGTAATGGACATGAACAAAATAGTCCATATTGGTGAAATGAAATAACTAATGGGAAAGTGGTGCGTGCATATGTATTCACATCCTTTGCTATGAAGCCCCTAAATAAGATCTGGTGCAACCAATTACCTTCAGAAGTCACCATTATTTTAGATTGCACACAGGTGAACTTAATATAAGTGTCACATGATCTCTGTATATTAATTACACCTGTTCTGAAAGGCCACAGAGTTTAACACCACAAAGCAAGCAGCACCATGAAGAACAAGGAGCTCTCCTAACAGGTCAGGGACAAAGTTGTGGAGAAGTACAGATCAGGGTTGGGTTTAAAAAAAATCAAACTTTGAACTTCCCATGGAGCACCATTTTAAATCCATATTAAAAAATATATATTTTTTAAAGAAAATAGCACCACAACAAACCTGCCAAGAGGGCTGACCACAAACTCACAGACCAGGCAAGGAGGAGATTAATCAGAGAGGCAACAGAGACCAAAGATGACCCTGAAAGAGCTGCAAAGCTCCACAGCGGAGATTGGAGTATCTGTCCATAGGACCACTTTGAGCTGGCCTTTACGGGAGAGTGGCCAAACAAAAGCCATTGCTGAAAGAGACTCCCCATACATATGGATGAAGGTACTCTGGTCAGATTAGATTAAAACGTAACTTTTTGTCCGTCGAGGAAAACTCTGTTTGGCGCAAACCCAACACCTCTCATCACCCTGAGACCTCATCCCCACAGTGAAGCATGGTGGTGGCAGCATCATGCTGTGGGATGTTTTTGATTGGCACGAACTGGGAAACTGGTCAGAATTGAAGGAATGATGCATGGCGCTAAATAGAGGGAAATTCTTGAGGGATAACCATTTCAGTCTTCCAGAAAGTTGAGACTGGGACAGAGATTTACCTTCCAGCAGGACAATGACCCTAATTTTTACTGCTAAAGCAACACTTGTGGTTTAAGGGGAAACATTTAAATGTCTTGGAATGGTGATAATGGGATTTATTTGATCATGTGAATGATTAGAATATTCCCCCCTGAAACTGTGATTGTATGAAATTGATTAGAATCATAAAATTATTCTAATGGTGTGTGGTTTTAGTCAGTAGAATTATATATCTCTGTGTGTGTGTAGGTCTATTATTATCTTAAACAGACTGAGAAAGATTTGGTGCCTTGGCTGGGGCCACAGAGTACTTCCCAGGGTCTCGGTCTCCCTATCTTGAGGGGGGATGGGGAGTAAGTCTCACGGATTCCTCTAATCTTTGTTGGCTGGATAGCAGGACATGTGTGTGCGTATGTTAGTGTGCATGAGAAGCCAGTATAAAATGAAGGGTTTTGTACAATTAACCAGGGCTCTCTAAAATAAACTTTGACTATCGTAGCTGGGCCTCTGTCTGATTAATTTCTTATAAATTCTGTGTTTCAGGCTGAGTAGTCGCTTGAATTGGGTTTATGAACATTGAACATAATTCTTGTGACAATTTGGGCCTTCAAGTGCCGGATCGCAAGACAGAGGTGCCTCTGTCGTCCCAAGGAACTGCTGAAAAACATGCACGGGTGGATCCAGGATCTGTAAGACAAAGACCTGACCTCTGAATTGAGGGTTTATTTCAGGCTAGTGGTGAACTGGTACTCGACAGAGGTGGTGACGAGATCTAACCTACATTGCTTTTCCCAGTCTACGAGAAGGTTAGTAAATCTTTATTCACAAATTTGGGGAATTGACGCTCGGCCTACGTTCAGAAATATATTTGATTTGTTTAGTTGTTTAAAAATCCCACAGGTAATTCCTAACTGGTGAGCTTTTTTTAGAAATTTGTGTTAGAGAACCCTGATGTAGGTAGTTTCTAGGCATTTGGAAAATAGGAATTGGGTGTAGAGCCACCTGGCAGCAGGAGAAGGGGGTCCGTAATGACCCCGGGTATCTGTGGTCACTACCAATAAACTATCTAATGTTGAGACCTAACCGTTGGCCAATATACATTAGCCGATCTAACATACTAAGATCTAACAATTTCTCTAAAGTATATTAGCAGGGAGGGAGGCAGAACTACCGGAGGTGCGCAAAATAGGTCTAACTATCCCACGAAAGGAGACACCCACAAAGATTGTGCAGGAATAACAACTATAATAATTGGATAATGGGGAAAAAGCACATACATGATCATAGAAATACATTTACATTTAAGTCATTTAGCAGACGCTCTTAATACATACACACAGATTTTGAGAAAAGGTATAGGAACTACAAGGGTCACTAACAATGGGCAGTAAATCCTCAAAGGAAGTTCCGGAGATGAGCGCTATATGCAGTTAACTTGTTATGGCTGCAATCCCGATATCGGGATAAGTGTCATCAACAACCGCTGAATAGCATAGCGCTACATACAATAAATAATTATAGTCATGAAATCACAAGTGCAATATAGGAAAACACAGCTTAGCCTTTTTTTAATCCACCTGTCATGTCAGAATTTGAAATTAGGTAGCTCGGCCTTAAATCAGAAAAGCAATCAAACGAATCGTTTACCTTTGCTCTAAGGATGTTTTCACTCAGGAGGCTCCCAATTACACAACAAATGTTCCTTTTGTTCCATAAAGATTATTTTTAGATTCAAAATACCTCTGTTGCGTTATGTTCAGAAATCCACAGGAAAGAGCGGTCACGACAACGCAGACATATTCCAAATAGTTTCCATAATGTCCACAGAAACATGTCAAACTGTTTTTAATCAATCCACAGGTTGTTTTAAAAATATATAATCGATAATATATCAACCGCAAATGTCTTTCACAGTAGGAGAGGGAAAAGCAATACCTATCCAAACTCTGTTGCGCGAGCAAAACATTACGTCAAGTGTTCACATGAGTTATCGTTCTGGCTCATTTTTCAAAATAAAAGCCTGAAACTGTCTGAAGACTGACACCTTGAGGAAGCGATATGAAAAGGAATCTGGTTCATATCCCTTTAAATGGAGCAAAGGGAGGCTATGGAACATGGAATTTTCAAAATAGAAGCCACTTCCTGCTTTGATTTTCCTCAGGTTTTCGTCTGCAATATCAGTTCTGTTATACTCACAGACAATATTTTGACAGTTTTGGAAACTTTAAGAGTTTTCTATCCAATGCTAATATATGATTATTATTAGTAACTGAGGAGCTGGCCGTTTACAATGGGCACCTTTTCATCCAAGTTACCCAATACTGCTCCTGCAGCCATAAAAAGTTGAGAGAATGGCCTATTTCTGTTTAAAGTGGAGGGAGTATGAATTTGATGGAAGTGTGGACGTAGACAAGTTGGAACTAATGATAAGACAGATGCATAAGGCATGTGAAGAATGCCTGGCAGATAAACGACAAGCAGAGGGGCTAGACACTGCGAGGTTATGGTTAGGTGAGGAAGAGAGCTGAGGGAGAAAAGGAAAATGTAAGTTGCAAGTAACAGAGCAATAACTCCTACGGCTACTCTGGAGGTCCCCCCCCATAAGCCTAAATTGTACCCAACCCGGATAGACCAGGCGTAGAGAGAATCCCGATGATGAAATGGTGGTGAGACTACGGCAGCCAGGGCTTCCCGTCCCACCACTCCTATATGGGGAACCTCCTGGAGCCGAGGGAGGGGTAGAGCAGGAGGAGGAAAGCATGGGGCTAGCTGCCCTAGGGTAAGTGTTGGGGGTGTATCAGAATAGTTGGGTAACATAGATAAGATGTTTTAATTCCACTATGCTTGTGAGTTACTTGTCATTTAGAATGTATCTTGTTGTACTATAGTGGTGGCCATTTGCAGTTATCCTTTATCTGTCCTGGGTTCAGTTACTTGGGCCACAGGGGGGGGGGGAGAGGTCAAGCTTGTCTTCATATGTAAACATATCTTTTAAACCATGTGAAGGGATGATTGAGGGGGAACCAATTATCTCTTGGCTCCACAATGTCTGTGTGCCAGTCACTGTGTCTCTGTGATCTTGTCCAGGAGGGGGTGTATTTGATATATGCCTGTTGATCAGGTTTTGTTTTATGGTCCTGAGTGGTACCAAGAGCGAGATAAGAACATAGTTTAGGAGACAAAGCAGAATGATAATTTATAGCCAATGCTGTCTGGCTATGTGTGTGTCTTTGCTATAAAGGATCTCAGTTGCAATGTGTAAGGACTCTCAGAGAATGAATTTATAAACACTGAATTGATCTGAGAGTCACAGGGTTGTGATGGAGCTCATATAATTAAAGATGGACTTTATGATAACTCTGACTTGTGTGGTTTGCTCTCATGATTTGGTAAATACAGGACATTTGCACTACAAAAGTCAGGAAAGACTTAACTGAACTAGGATGTAGGATGAACAAGCGACCGGATGCAAGGGAAAGAGGTAGAGACAGGGCTTTACCACTCAAGGCTGAGGTCGCATATCCAGAGCCCAGGGAGTGGCTGGATGAAGATGAAATGGAGGCTAGTCAGTAACCTGTAATTGCCTTGCCCAACCCACGGGCTGGGGATGCAGGACAGGAACCCATTTTAGAAGTGTTTTGGGCATGGACACATAGGTATGTAGAAAGGGTGGTGGAAGGAATGGTACACCCTAAGATGGGTATGGATGGATTTAGAAGGGATCTAGGAAGTTTGGCAGCCAGCTTCAACTTACACATAGAAGTGGAGAGCGCAGTTGGTGGGAAAGAACTGGGCAGCTGTACGAGGGCAATGGGTGCCGGGACTTCACAATTTAATTGCATTGCCATGGGCAGCAGGTGGAGGTTACGTTAGAATTACAGAATTGTATTATAACTTGAGGCATTATTATCACCGACACGCAGACTTCTCTAAGGTTTCTGAATGCAGGCAGGGAGATGGTGAGACCATCAGGCAGTACTTAGAGACTGAAGGTTATGTTTTAACGCCAAAAGTGGTTTAACAGAGCCCCCCCCCCCACCCCAAATAGCAGATGGTTTTAACACTGCATATCACCAGCAGCTGAAGATGGCTTTCCTTAGCGGAATACGTCCCGAGATTAGCAGTACCATAAAGAACTTTGGTAGGGTGGGGACTAGCAGAACTGGGGGAAGTAAAAACATATGCAATTCATTATGAACAGCACGGTAAAAGTGAGGAGATTAAGAAGAAGCTGAAAGGGGCAGAATACTTGGCCACTCTGGGTGAGATAGCAGGTAAGGGCTCTGACAGAAAGGGATGGAAGGCTAACAGAAGAGGAGATGAGGACCGATAATGATAGATGTTTTAATGTAACAAGTCTGGTCACTTTGCTTGGATTGTGAGGCACCATGCAGGCACTGCAAGGAAGTAGGACACAATCACTGTGATTGTCGTAACAAGAAAGATAGAAGGGACAAAAGAAGCAGGCACCCACAGCCTGAGGAAGAGGAGGCGTGACTAGATTCAGGGGCAGAGGATAGCAGTAGCGAGACCGGGGGGATGTCGGAACAGAATTGTGAATTTTTTTAAAAATTAGCAACTATTGATTTGACATTGCAACAGGAACAGAAACCCTATTTGACTTTAACCGTAATGGGACAGAAAATTAAATTCCTCTGATACTGGGGCTCGTCGTACAGCAATCTGTGCCGACGACACTCCCCCCGGGGTACAGAGTAATGGGGAAAAGCTCATTAGTACGGTCCGCATCAGGACATTAATTCATGGAATGGCTATCCGCTCCTATGACATTGTAACCTGAGTTGTCTGGGGGAGAAGCTACCGTTCCTGTACTGATATAATTTTATTTTACAGGGACGGTGCACATTGTGTGTAAAACTAATGATTAGAGGGAGTCAATGTTTGGGTTTCTGAATCGGGGTAGTATAATGAATGCTGCCCAAGTGGTTTTTCTGTGAAAAGGAGTGCTTCATTGTCTTTCTTTGGAATGTTTTCTGGGGGCTGTAATCTTGAAGGGAGCGAGTGACCAGGCCTGGAAACATTGAGTTTTTAGCCTTTGGGTTTGAGGAGATTTCCATGTTTTCTAGAGACTATCTTAAAGGGGTACACACACATGGAATATTAGAAGTTTATTTTCTGAGTTTTAATTAAACATGTGATTTCTTTACACAAAGGGAATGTTCTGGGAACCTGGGATATAACATGTAGATAAATGTTTGGTGGTTTTTTAATTTTATATATATATATTAGTATGAAACATGACTGTAAAATTTTGGTATGACTTGACCTCAGTGCTTTCCTTTGGGGTCTGATCAGCCTCATGGGAGGGCCATTTGGATAATACATTTAAGGTCATTTGTGTAATGGTTCTTTGACAATTGGGTGGTGTGTGTGTGTGATATTAAGATCTGAATGTTGTACTTTCATCCCTGATAACACAGCCCAGATGGATCGGTGACCAAGAACCTGGCTGGTTTAACCACATTAGCTCACGAATTAGCGGAGAACTCTGGGGTGGATAATGCTCTTACAAATTGGTTTGGGAAATGGAAAAATGTCATCACTGTGTTGGGGATAACTTTCACCTGTATGAGTGTTTTGGTTCTGTGTGTGTGTGTTATTTGATTTCCTGTGTGAGAGGTTTGATTACCAGGACTCTGGAGTGGTCAATGACGCAACAGATGGTGAGGTATGGGCTGATTTCGACACGTTTTGGATGTGTCCTGCCTGCTGAAGAGGGAGCCTGACAGACACACAGGTCAGGGTTCAGGAGTTGAGGGCACTGGGGGCTAAGAGTGAGGGCCGACGCCTCGTGGACTACAGAAGAAGGCATTGACGGGGCTGTAGTGGAGCGGGTCGAATTTCAAGTTCCTTGATGTCCACATCGCCATCGAACTATCATGGTCCAAACACACAAAGACAGTTGGGAAGAGGGCATGACAACTTTTTTCCCCCTCAGGTGCCTGGAAAGATTTGGCATGGGTCCCCAGATTCTCAGTTCTACAGCTGCACCATTGAGCATCCTGACCAGTTTCATCACGGCCTGTTATGGCAACTGCTTGGCATCTGACCGTAAGGTGCTACAACGGGTAGTGTGTACAGTCCAGTACATCACTAGGGCCAAGCTTCCTGCCATCCAGGACCTATAGGCTAGGCGGTGTCAGAGGAAAGTCCAAAGATTGTCAGTCTCCAGTCACCCAAGTCATAGACTGTTCTCTCTGCTACCGCAGGGCAAGTGGTACCGAGGCGCTAAGTCTAGGACCAAAAGGTTAACAGCTTCTACCCCTAAGCCACAACACTGCTGAACAATTAATTAAGCAAATGGCCACCTGGACTATTTACATTGTCATTTTACCCTTACCTACATGTACAAATTACCTGACTAACCTGTACCCCTGCATATAGCCTTGTTATTTATTGAATGTTTAAAACAGCTGCTCAACAAACACATCACATTAGTCGTCTAACAGACTCCCATCCAGAGCGTCACACAGAAGCAACCAGGGTCAACAGATCTCCCACAAGGTCAAAAAACAGGGACTTGAACTAGCAATCAGTCAGCCACTGGCCCAGGCTCCCAACTGCCAGCCCTCCAAGATCCCCCACCACAGCCTAAAGTTGTATTACAGAAGTAGTTTGAAATGTTTTGGCAAAGTTTACAGGGAACTTTTGAAATATTTTGTAGTGACGTTGCGCAATTTGGAAGCTGTTTTTTCTGGATTAAACGCGCCAAATAAATTGACATTTTGGATATATATGGACGGAATTAATCGAACAGAAGGGTCAATTGTGATTATGGGACATATTGGATTGCCAACAAAAGAAGCTCGTCAATGGTAAGGCATGTTTTATACACTGCTCAAAAAAATAAAGGGAACACTTAAACAACACAATGTAACTCCAAGTTAATCACACTTCTGTGAAATCAAACTGTCCACTTAGGAAGCAACACTGATTGACAATACATTTCACATGCTGTTGTGCAAATGGAATAGACAACAGGTGGAAATTATAGGCAATTAGCAAGACACCCCCAATAAAGGAGTGGTTCTGCAGGTGGGGACCACAGACCACTTCTCAGTTCCTATGCTTCCTGGCTGAAGTTTTGGTCACTTTTGAATGCTGGCGGTGCTTTCACTCTAGGGGTAGCATGAGACGTAGTCTACAACCCACACAAGTGGCTCAGGTAGTGCAGCTCATCCAGGATGGCACATCAATGCGATCTGTGGCAAGGTTTGCTGTGTCCAGAGCATGGAGGCTCTACCAGGAGACAGGCCAGTACATCAGGAGACGTGGAGGAGGCCGTAGGAGGGCAACAACCCAGCAGCAGGACCGCTACCTCCACCTTTGTGCAAGGAGGAGCAGGAGGAGCACTGCCAGATCCCTGCAAAATGACCTCCAGCAGGCCACAAATGTGCATGTGTCTGCTCAAACGGTCAGAAACAGACTCTATATGGGTGGTATGAGGGCCCGACGTCCACAGGTGGGGGTTGTGCTTACAGCCCAACACCGTGCAGGACATTTGGCATTTGCCAGAGAACACCAAGATTGGCTAATTCGCCACGGGCGCCCTGTGCTCTTCACAGATGAAAGCAGGTTCACACTGAGCACATGTGACAGACGTGACAGAGTCTGGAGATGCCGTGGAGGACGTTCTGCTGCCTGCAACATCCTCCAGCATGACCGGTTTGGCGGTGGGTCAGTCATGGTGTGGGGTGACATTTCTTTGGGGGCCGCACAGCCCTCCATGTGCTCGCCAGAGGTAGCCGGACTGCCATTAGGTACCGAGATGAGATCCTCAGACCCCTTGTGAGACCATATGCTGGTGCAGTTGGCCCTGGGTTCGTCCTAATGCAAGTCAATGCTAGATCTCATGTGGCTGGAGTGTGTCAGCAGTTCCTGCAAGAGGAAGGCATTGATGCAATGGACTGGCCTGCCCGTTCCCCTGACCTGAATCCAATTGAGTACATCTGGGACATCATGTCTCGCTCCATCCACCAACGTTGCACAACAGACTGTCCAGGAGTTGGTGGATGCTTTAGTCCAGGTCTGGGAGGAGATCCCTCAGGAGACCATCCGCCACCTCATCAGGAGCATGCCCAGGTGTTGTAGGGAGGTCATACAGGCATGTGGAGGCCACACACACTACTGAGCCTCATTTAGACTTGTTTTAAGGACATTACATCAACATTGGATCAGCCTGTAGTGTGGTTTTCCACTTTTTAATTTTGAGTGTGGCTCCAAATCCAGACCTCCATGGGTTGATAAATTTGATTTCCATTGGTGATTTGTTTTTTTTGTCAGCACATTCAACTATGTAAAGAAAAAACGTATTTAATAAGAATATTTCATTCCTTTTTTCTGCGTTTTGTGTAGCGCCTGCAGGGTTGAAATGTGCTACTCTTGTTTACTGTTGTGCTATGATCAGATAATGGCTTCTTATGCTTTCGCCGAACAGCCTTTTTTTAAATCTGACATGTTGGCTGGAATCACAATGAGTGTAGCTTTAAGTTAGTATCTTACGTGTGATTTAATGAAAGTTTGATTTTTATATCATTTTATTTGAATTTGCCGCGCTGCATTTTCCCTGGCTTTTGGCCAAGTGGGACGCAAATGTCCCCTATACCATAAGAAGTTAAGGGCTTGTAAGTAAGCATTTCACACTAAGGTAAATGAATACCTGTTGTATTTGCACATGTGGCAAAATAAGTTGGATTTGATTTGGGGAAATTATTTCTGCGGGATGATTGTAAAATCCCCTATTTTAAAGAACAGTCTCACTCTTCTTCTGCTGTGCAGGTGCATCCTGAAAGAGGTGGGAGAGCATCTGGTCGATGTGATGAAAGATGGACAGCATGTGGCCAGCAGTCCCATCCTTCACCATCACCCAGTTAGAGATTTCAGACTCCAGAAGGGTCAAGTTCTTTGGACCAGGGCTCGTGACGGGGAGCGTACTTTTTGAGATCTCAGACTTTGTGAATATACAAGATGCAGAGTCACAAATCTCCCTCTGAAACAAAAACATATCACCATGTGAATATTTTCAGAAATTCGACTAAGACTTTGTGGCTGAACAATTTATCAGCCTCTGGGAGTCTGACTCTGGCCATCGAGGATCCCATTACTGTGTAGGTCCAGACGGCGGATGGTTTCTGTGTCTCCTTCTGCCCCACGGAGCCTGGGGCCTACACCCTCTCAGGCAAATTCACAGAAGAACATAACATACAATGTTAGTAAATAGAACAGTTTGAACAGAGAAGCTGTATTTGTATTCAAACCGTATGTAATGTACACTACATGACCAAAAGTATGGACACCTGCTCATCAACCATCTCATTCAAAAATCATGGGCATTAATATGGAGTTGGTTCGCCCTTTGCTGCTGTAACAGCCTCCACTCAGCCTCCACAGGCTATCGACGAGATGTTGGAACATTGCTACGAGGACTTCCATCCTCATTGGGGTAGGCTTTTACAGAATCCTGAGTTTTAAGTCTTTATGTTAAGAATTGACATTTACACAGGGTTGAATGCAGTGTTTTCACAAACTGTAGGTTGGGTAGATCAAAACAACTTGAGGGTGAATTTAACCACTTCCGGTTGCTCCAGGAAGCTTAGAATCAACACAGGTAGACCTCATAGTGGCCTGATGAATTGTCATCGAAGAGCGGTTCATAAGGCATTCATAACCCACATAGGCTTCAGGTTGAATTTAGGGGAGCAATGTATTCCTACAGGGAGAGAAGTCAGTGCAAACTGTTTGATGTAAACACCTTTTCACTGAACCTCTTAGAGCTACCCCTCTACTTTTTTCAATTTCTGCCTGAAGACATACCCAAATCTAACTGCCTGTAGCTCTGGCCCAGAAGCAAGGATATGCATATTCTTGGTACCATTTGAAAGAAAACACTCTGAAGTTTGTGTAAATGTGAATTGAATGTATGAGAATATAACACAATATATCTGGTTTAGATAATACAATGACAAAACTCATTGTGAAAATATGAGGGCAACAGTACTTGTGCAAAGTTTCAGAATGATAACTTCCAAAATGAGTGTGCTACATGACATTTATCATGAAGGCACCCAGGTATCCCACACAAGTAGCCCAAATGTACCCAAGTGGCCAAATTGGTGAAGGTCTACATTTTGAAACAAATAACTATATACAAAATGCCAAAATGGTATTCTAACATTCTGTGTGGGTATTTACCTGGAATGTGTCGTCAAATGGAATGAAACAGAATTCACGACACAAGCGGTTCACAAAATGTTTTGTGTTGGGCTATAAAAACTGATTTTATCAAACAAAAGATCATTCATTGTATAACAATGAACATTGGGATTGCAAACAGATGAAGATTGTCAAAGGTAAACTATTTATTTTAATGCAGTTTGATTTTGTTACGCCTGTGCTGGTTTTATGGGGCTCTATCCTCAGATAATTGCATCGTATTATTTCGCAGTAAATCTTTTTTTAAATCTGACAACGCAGTTGGATTAGCAAGATTCTCGGCTTTCGATAGATGTGAGACACTTGTATTTTCATGAATGTTTAATGACTATTTATGTAGCGATCACCGTATGTTGTGGAATTTCAGCCCGCTTCCGGATTCTGTGCTCAGAGGTTAAGAGTTAATGCCACGTGGTCAAGGTTAGGCTTGCACAGATCAAGAAGACCTCAGGAACGTTCCTTAGGTCGAATTGTGCTTCTAACCCTAAAGCACCTGAAATGTAGGGGCAGGCTTCATTTTGGGCCTACTTTTTTGCACGGTCGCTGCGCTCAGACCGAACAAGCTACTGTCAAGCGGGGCATCTCATTGATTTCTGCACAGCCTAGAGATTATGGTAATGCCATTGCAGGCTCTGTGTGTCTTTAAGCCCTGCAAAGTGTCACTCCATCCTTGGTGTGTGTTTTTTTTTTTCTTTGACATTTGTTGGGAGAAATTACTGATTTACAGTTCATGAGGGTTGCCTAATCACTCATGAAGTTTTGGAAAGATGTGACCTTTCTAACTCATCAAAACAGCCCATGTGACCCCAATTTAACCTCTCTTGGGTAGGGGTCAGTATTTTCACCTCCTGATGAAAAGCGTGCCCAAATTAAACTGCCTGCTACTCAGGCCCATAAACTAGGATATGCATATAATTAGTAGATTTGGATAGAAAATTTTCCAAAATTGTTAAAATAATGTCTAAGAATAACAGAACTGATATGGCAGGTGAAAACCTGAGGAAAATGCACCCAGGAAGTACTATTATTTTGAAAGGCTGTTTTCCATTGAAAGCCTATACCAAGACCAAAGACCCAGTTCATGATCTCTGTGGCTTCCTCTACATTTGGCCAGTCTTTAGGCATTGTTTCAGGCTTTTACTCTGAAAAATGAGGGAGATCCAGCACGTTCAATGAGTGGACAGTGGAAATTTCCAGACATGAGCCAAGCGTGTGATCGGGAGCCCGTCTTTCTTGTTTCTCCTTTTCTATTGACAAAGCTTTTGTCTGGTTGAAATATTATTTATGACATAAACAACCTGAGGATTGATTTTAAACATCGTTTGACATGTTTCTACAAACTTTTATTGTACTTTTTAAAATCTTTTCGTCTGGACTTGGATTACTGGACTAAACGCGTGAACAAAAAGGAGGTTTGTGGTCATAAAGAGGGACATTATAGAACAAAACAAACATGTATTGTCTAACATGGAGACCTGGGAGTGCCACCAGATGAAGATCATCTAAGGTAAGTGAATAATTTTAATTATATTTCTGACTTTTGTTACACCTCTCCTTGGTTGGAAAATGGCTGTGTGGTTTTCTGTGGCTAGGCGCTGACCTAACATAAGCGTTTGGTGTGCTTTGCCGTAAGCCTTTTTTGAAATTGGACACTGTGGTTGGATTTACAAGAAGTTTATCTTTAAAATGGTGTAGAATACTTGTTTGTTTTGAGGAATTTTAATTATGGGATTTCTGTTTTGAATTTGTCGCTAGCATCCCACTTGTACCAGAGAGGTTAAAGCACTTCCGGTTGACACAGGAAGCTGGAAGGGAACACATGTCCTGTAGGCTCTTACAGAATTTAGAATTTTAAGTATTTACGTTAAGAACTGACTGATTTACAGAGGGTTGAATGAGTGTGTGTGATTTCAGAAAATCACAAATCTCGCAGAGCTCCGAACCCGCCTTAATGGATTCGTCTGAACACGCCGCAACTGTATCTAACTTTTTGGAGAGAAACTTTTCTTTGACCATCACCAATTGTACATTGTACGATTTTTCTCTTAAATTACGATAGATAAATGGCTGGATCTTTTTTCCTGACACCGTATGTTCATGTACTTTGACGTGGAGTGGACAAATTAGCGCTCTATTTTCGTTTTGACCTTTTTTAATCCCTGAAAAATGGCCTTAACTCAAAAAGCCTCGATGCCATCTTGTTTCTGGGCAAACAGACCATTAGTCCAAACCTATGCTCACCAAGTTTCGTCTTCAAAGCCTCTTCCATTTAGGAGAAATGGCCATGTCGTGATTGGTGATGTTTTGTACATTTGCAATAAGATTCCATTCGCCATCTGGTGGAATTTACTGGGAAAGCGGAAAAATTATACATTTGAACATTTTTATGAAACTGAAACCAATTGTCCGAGAGACTTCGTTCGATGACTTCCTGGAAGTTCTGGCCCCAGTGCACGGCCCGCAGCCAGCAAATTTTAGAAACATTCGCGGACGTCTAGTAAGGGACCGTACATTTGCAATATGGAGATTCTCATCGATCATACAGCAAATGCTGAAAAGTGCCCTAAAGGTATGTAAAAGGAATTACAAAAGTCAGAAATGGCGATTTTAAAATTAATCACTTACCTTTGAAGATCTTCATATGGTTGCAGTCACAAGAGTCCCAGCTACACAATAAATGTTTTGTTAGATAAGGTCACTCTTTTGTCCCAAAAACTCAGTTTGGTTAGCGCGTTTTGTTTAGTAATCCACTGTAGTGGTATCGGAAAAGTTGGTCAACATGTCAAACGATGCTTATAATTAATCCTCAGGTTGTCTATTGTCTAAATCGATAATATTTCAAACTGACAATAGCGTTTTCAATCTAAAGGAAAAATAACGAAGGGCGCGTAATCTGTCACGCGCTCAAACCAGCTCTGCTTCTTTCTACAGTCCACTGAAAGTGAAAGAATGGTCTCATTCTTCATTTTTCAGAAAACAAGCCTGAAACAATGACTAAACACTTGACATCTGACACATTCAGAATGCTCGTCATTCACAGTCCTTACCTGGTGCCAGTGTATGGCTCTGCTGGAGATGATGCATCAGGGTTGGGGACAGACCAAAGGTATCAATCAGTTCTATTATTTTTATGGAGGTTTACTGTCTCGTCTTTCCAAATCTCATTTAGAGGGGGAAATTAGGCACACAAACTACATATGGATCATATCGTAACATTTGATCACCCTTCGCTGGTCATCTGATGAGGAAGAGTAATCAATGGCTGTTTTGCGTCCTCTCTATGGTCCTCCTTCCAGTCTGATACCTGTAAGGTTGTCAGTAGCGGGCCAGGTCTGAGTGAAGCCTGTATGGGAAGGAGAATTATCTTCAATGTGGACTGCAGTAAAGCTGGTAAGCCTACATGGAGCTAAAGATGGGGATGGAGATCAAATATCTCCTTTTACAGACTGTACTGTAGCTCTCAGTTTTTGACTTCCTTGATCATGCAAGGGTTACCCTCTCACCACAGGCTCGGATGAATCAGCATTGGAATAATATAAGTAAATTAACAATGTAGTCGTTAGGGGGAAAAACAAGACACTAGTTATATTACTAATATATGTGTGTGTATATATGTGTGTGTGTGTGTGTGTATATATGTATGTGTGTGTGTGTGTGTGTGTGTGTGTATATACTTAAATCATAGATTACGGTTTCCAGAAAGTTCTCCCATGCAATATGTAAGTGACTCAAGGAAAATACAACCACACACGGAATACAATTGGACTTGGATACTAGTAAATCTAAATTATGAGTCACACAATCAATCACAATATAAGGAAATAAAAATCTAGGACTAAGAAACAGCTTTTTTTTTTGCTAAATGCAATTCGAAATCTCTATGTAAAAGTTTAAGCTCAACAACAATAGTGTTATCTTCTCCTCACAGCTTGAGCAGAGGCAGGAGTCCCAGAGCCCCCAAAAGTTCCTTGCAACAGCAAACCTAGAGTTCACGTAATTGGCCCAAAAACTTAACCAGGCTTCTAATTGACTAAACCAAGTCTGATTACTTCACATGAATGTAAGGTCAAAATAATTAAGTAGACAATACAGTAACTAATTAAACCAACCGCTCAGGTAGCCTAGTGGTTAGAGCATTGGTCCAGTAACCAAAAGGTTGCTAGATTGAATCCCGAACTGACAAGGTAAATCTGTCGTTTCTGACCCTGAACAAGACAGTTAACCCACTGTTCCTAGGCCGTCATTGTAAATAAGAATTTGTTCTTAACTGACTAAATTATTGACTGGTTGTTTATTTGAAGCTTGCACATGAAAGCCACAAGTGTTTGATGCATTTACAAAATTATGCATTTTATCTAAATGCACTACCCTTCACTATGGCTGACAGGTTTGGTACACATCAATGCATTCTGCATTTGAAAGTAGGTTCTTTGAATTCTCGTACAAAAACTTTACCTTATGTCATTCATACCCGGTCTTTGTTTTTCTTTGACTTTTTTAAATCTGCTTTGCTTTTCATATTGTATTAATGTATATGTTTTTATTATTAGAGCTCATCTGTAAAAGAGAGCTTTGTCTCAAGATGACTCCCTGCTAAAATAGGCTCAACAGCAAAGACTAGTAAAACGTAGCGTTTCTAATACATGGTTTTAACATTGTATTACACAATAATTAGTCATTGTAAGTTTTAAATACTAATGAAAGAATGGCGAGGACAACAATCGGAACTTAACTTGAACTTTAAAACCATAAGGTGCATTGGAAGAAAAAACACAGAAATGGCAATGACATATTGTAGTTGAGGCCATAAAGGCTCCTCCATTGTTTGACATACAAGATGCTACTTGATTGGTCAATTCAGAAAGGTGGGTAGGCCGTGTGTAAAATATGAATGACACTGAACAATGGACGAGAGAAGCTAAACATGTCTGAGACAAAAACAAGCTTGCAGCTGTCTGATAAGGAAGCGTTTCAAATCATCAAAACAAGATTGTATGGTCCGGGAATGTATGTGAAAAGATACATCCAACTATTGTGAGAAACAGTTTTCATAAATGTATGAGTAGCATCTGGGGAAGTAGCCTAAGCTTTTTTTTTCTTGGTGAGAGAATAACACCAGCTGGCTGGTGTGTTTACGGACATTTTCAATCAATCCCTATCCCAGTCTGCTGTCACCACATGCTTCAAGATGGCCACTATTGTTCCGGTACCCAAGGCAACAATAACTGAACTAAATGACTACCGCCCCATAGCACTCACTTCTGTCATCATGAAGTGCTTTGAGAGACTAGTCAAGGATCATATCACCTCCACCTTACCTGCCACCCTAGACCCACTTCAGTTTGCATACCGCCCAACAGGTCCACAGACGATGCAAGAATGCTGTTCATTGACTGCAGTTCAGCATTTAACACCATAGTACCCTCCAAGCTCATCATCAAGCTGGAGACCCTGGGTCTCAACCCTGCCCTGTGCAATTGGGTCCTGGACTTTCTAATGGGCCGCCCCCGGGTGGTGAATGTAAGAAACAACATCTCCACTTCGCTGACCCTCAACACTGGGGCCCCACAAGGGTGCGTTCTCCGCCCTCTCCTGTACTCCCTGTTCACCCATGACTGCGTGGCCATGTGCGCCTCCAACTCAAGTTTGCAGACGACACAACAGTTGTGGGCACTCGGAGTGTGGTGTCAGGAAAACAACCTCTAACTCAACGTCAACAAAACAAAGGAGATGATCGTGGACTTCAGGAAACAGATGAGGGAGCACCCCACTATCCACATCGAAGGGACAGCAGTGGAGAAGGTGGAAAGTTAAGTTCCTCTGAGTACACATCACAGACAAACTGAAATGGTCCACCCACACAGACATTGTGGGGAGAAAGCACAACAGCGCCTTTTCAACCTCAGGAGGCTGAAGCAATTGTTAACTCATTAAATTAACCTGGGGCACCATGGGAAAACTAGTTTTTATTGAGTTTCTATTTCCCAAATTAACTCAAAGAATATCAGAATATCGATTTTACAACAGCCGCTAATTAACCAGTTGCCTCTAACAATCTCGTTCTGAACGTTGTATAGCTCGTGAATCTGCACGGCTTCGGGTCTCGCCAATGAGTTCACACCAATCTTAGTTGAATATTTATTTACCAAAAAGCTAAAATGATGATAAAAGATACAAAGACAAAACACATTATAGGCTATTGATTAGAACTTAGTATAACGGGCCAGCACACTATGGCGCGTGTTACCCGCAATGGGGATTTCAAAAGCGAGAAACATTTACATTACATTTAAGTCATTTAGCAGACGCTCTTATCCAGAGCGACTTACAAATTGGTGCATTCACCTTATGACATCCAGTGGAACAGCCACTTTACAATAGTGCATCTAAATCTTTTAAGAGGGGGGGGGGGTTGAAGGATTACTTTATCCTATCCTAGGTATTCCTTAAAGAGGTGGGGTTTCAGGTGTCCGGAAGGTGGTGATTGATTCCGCTGTCCTGGCGTCGTGAGGGAGTTTGTTCCACCATTGGGGGGCCAGAGCAGCGAACAGTTTTGACTGGGCTGAGCGGGAACTGTACTTCCTCAGTGGTAGGGAGGCGAGCAGGCCAGAGGTGGATGAACGCCGTGCCCTTGTTTGGGTGTAGGGCCTGATCAGAGCCTGGAGGTACTGAGGTGCCGTTCCCCTCACAGCTCCGTAGGCAAGAACCATGGTCTTGTAGCGGATGCGAGCTTCAACTGGAAGCAAGTGGAGAGAGCGGAGGAGCGGGGTGACGTGAGAGAACTTGGGAAGGTTGAACACCAGACGGGCTGCGGCGTTCTGGATGAGTTGTAGGGGTTTAATGGCACAGGCAGGGAGCCCAGCCAACAGCGAGTTGCAGTAATCCAGACGGGAGATGACAAGTGCCTGGATTAGGACCTGCGCCGCTTCCTGTGTGAGGCAGGGTCGTACTCTGCGGATGTTGTAGAGCATGAACCTACAGGAACGGGCCACCGCCTTGATGTTAGTTGAGAACGACAGGGTGTTGTTCAGGATCACGCCAAGGTTCTTAGCGCTCTGGGAGGAGGACACAATGGAGTTGTCAACCGTGATGGCGAGATCATGGAACGGGCAGTCCTTCCCCGGGAGGAAGAGCAGCTCCGTCTTGCCGAGGTTCAGCTTGTGGTGGTGATCCGTCATCCACACTGATATGTCTGCCAGACATGCAGAGATGCGATTCGCCACCTGGTCATCAGAAGGGGGAAAGGAGAAGATTAATTGTGTGTCGTCTGCATAGCAATGATAGGAGAGACCATGTGAGGTTATGACAGAGCCAAGTGACTTGGTGTATAGCGAGAATAGGAGAGGGCCTAGAACAGAGCCCTGGGGGACACCAGTGGTGAGAGCGCGTGGTGAGGAGACAGATTCTCGCCACGTCACCTGGTAGGAGCGACCTGTCAGGTAGGATGCAATCCAAGCGTGGGCCGCGCCGGAGATGCCCAACTCGGAGAGGGTGGACAGGAGGATCTGATGGTTCACAGTATCGAAGGCAGCCGATAGGTCTAGAAGGATGAGAGCAGAGGAGAGAGAGTTGGCTTTAGCAGTGCGGAGCGCCTCTGTGATACAGAGAAGAGCAGTCTCAGTTGAATGACTAGTCTTGAAACCTGACTGATTTGGATCAAGAAGGTCATTCGGAGAGATAGCGGGAGAGCTGGCCAAGGACGGCACGTTCAAGAATTTTGAGAGAAAAGAAAGAAGGGATACTGGTCTGTAGTTGTTGACAAAAAAGAAAGTACATGAGAAATGTACATTTGAATGAATTTGTCAGCTATGCTATTCTAACCCTAGCCTTGCCCCAAACTGCCGCTCTTATGGGTCAGAATATAATGATGTAATTACATGGGGATGATCGCTGAGGATTCTCTGCGTGGGCCATCCAGGCGGCTCGATGACACTACTCCGGCGCACCTCTCTGGTCGTCCTCCCGATGTCAGTGTCCTTTTGGCTTAGGAGTCTGTTCCCTCACCCTTTGCTCTGGAAGGGGTCTTCTGATGACAGACGTCTCTGTAGCTCACAGCATAGGAATGAAACCCTTTAGATACCACGATTCGATGGGAGATAGAGGCTAGGTGTTTCGACTTGAATTCATCCGCTTAGACACAGCTACTCATCTGTAGCTTGGGTAGAAAATGATTTTTATGTCCTCAACCTTGCGTTGCGTTCTGGGTTCGTTGACTTTTTAGACCTTGCTGCAGCTTGGGTCACGTAGTCTTCATGTAAATTCTATACTCACAGGTTTTATACCCTTGGGTCAGAAGTGGGCGTAACCGCCTTAAGGACAGTTCTCTGGGCGTACCAAGTTAATGTGGTACGGTCTAGATTTTATTCAAATCCAATTTTACAACAACTTAACATTTCATCTACCCCCAAAACATTCTCTTTGATTTGGATATTTTCCATACAATGTATAAACATCAAACATATACTAGGAAAACTCTTCACATTACAATGTTTTCGTAATAACGTAATCTATTAACCTTTAATAACAAAACAAAAATGACATATTTTCATATTCCATCTATCGTCATGACCACCATTGTGGCTGACGGAAGCCATTGTTCCAAAGTCCCTTTTATTTCATGTTTAATGTTCTGAGGCTGGTTCTCCATAATAACAGGACAAAGGAATTTGTCTGTGGCCTGAGATTTACCAGGGGCGTGAGGGGTCATAAAACCCTCCACATCTTCAGACCCCTAGATCTCTCCTCCTCTGTTGGGGTTGAGAGATAATCTGTAGGGTTGTGGTCTCCTGTAACCTGACCTGGTCAGTTCAGTCATGACATCTCCTACACTCCCCAGCAGAGTTCTGTCTGTCACACATTTCTCAGAGGGGTCTCTTTTATAAGAGACAGAGAGACCAGAAAACAACTGTGGAATGAATATATATATATATATATATATCTGTAGTCTAGGACCCTATAAATGTAAGGAGGGCAGGGTCTTATAACCCCTCCCCTTCTATTAATACAACATAAGCATAACCAATTATTATAATACATCAAACATTTGGTACAGCCCCTATCATGACCCCTAGGTGAACTCCTGACACCTCATAAAGGTGTCTCATTCTGTGGCTAGACAACATAGATTCCAGGGCCGAAAGATTATAAAGAGAGGGGGAGAGTGGAGGAGTTTGGGAAATGGAGTGCATGAAAGCACTTCTTTTACAGCAATTAATTATAATACTTATCATGGAGAGAAGAAATGGTGCATATCCTTCTGAATCTGATGTAAAGCAATCATTGCACTCTTCTGTTATATTTGGGCAACTAGAATTCTTTGTCAATAGATGTTTTTATACTGTAAAAAAACTATAAACACTTTATTTTATTTACATTAAATATTTTATTTCAACACTTTGAATGGACTTAGTTTGCTTTGTATTGCATAAATTACAGACTATAGACACATTTAACTGAATGTTTAACCCTTTAAATGTCTCTACTAAGCACTGGTCCTGGCAATCACCATTACACATGCCTGGCATCATCATTACGCACACCTGCGCCTCATTATGAGGCACACCTGGACTCACTACACTGATTACCTCCCCTATATCTGTCACTCCCTTGGCTCCATTCCCCAGGCAGTATTGGTTGTGTTTCATGTCCAGGCGCAACTTCTGTTTTGTATCGTTCTGTTTCTTGTATTATTAAACTCACCTCCTGCTTCTTGACTCCTAGTTTCTCCTTTACACTGTCTCTTCTGGAAAAACATACAGAGCTCTACCAGGTGGTTGAGAAGTCAAAAGATGGTGATTAGAAATACCACATTAGAATAGCAATTTGCAAACACTGAACTGCAGCAACCCATAAGGATACAAATTATGGAAATTGGTGCAGGAGGGCTGGGGGAGTTAACCAATCAAGTTCAAATGAAGATTTGTGTCCACTGACAACATACTCTACCAGCCCGTTAAGAATAGGGTTAAAGGTATAAAGATTGACTGATTCTATGAATTATGTGTAATTTGGAATAATGTGAATTTACTTGTGAAAATAAACATTTGGTCATATTGTAAAAATTAAGTGAAACATGCAACTACAACAAAGCAAATTATTTCCCTAATGTGAAGCAATAAAGGTCATGAACATGGCATCTTTGAACTGTAATACATCATGGAAAGGAAATGTGTACGTCCCCTTTAAAAAGTTGACACAATTATTTAGAGACAGATCAATAGGAGTTCTCTATAAACCAGTGACTAGGACTGTCTGCCGTTAACGTACTCAATTCCAGTTAAACTTATCAACATTCAAGAGAAGATAACCAGGCAAATAATTTCCACGCATCTCACATCTGGGTCAACTGGGTCATTAGACAGACAGATCAACGAAGCTGATTGAGCTCTTCTGGTAGATTCCCATACTAAACCGACCCATGACAGTTATTCAAAGAGAATAAAAAACACATCACCATATCAAGTAAGTTTCTTTCTTCATTTATTACACAATGTATAGCCATTTTAGTAGGATTAAATTGATTAGGCCTACTACATATTTTCCCATGCCTCTCCCTGACACCCCCCCGGGGAAGGTCAAATCAGAATTACTTGTACTAACCCATACCTATACAGTAGGCATAATGTGTATAACAGCGTGTGTGTTGATTTCGAACAGGGGAGCCATGGCCGCAGATTTAGATATGGTGAACTTGTTGGTCCTTGCTGGAGCAACGTTGGCCATTCCTATTCTGTCTTTTGTGGCCTCTTTTATCCTCTGGCCCTCAGCCCTCATCAAAATATATTACTGGTAAGGTATAGTGCCGTATTTCACTCCTCTTGTGTGGTGTCGAATTCTTATAGACAGTTTTATGGATTAGAAAGTAAGGTTGCTAAAGGGAGAGATTGTTTTTGTACCCATTTCACCTCCTTTAGACATCTGCATAAAAGAGATCACACCCAGCACTGAATAAACTGCACTATAATAGTAGAAAAGCTTGATTCTAGCCCCCCTATAACCACATCCTGAGCTACACCACAGTCAGATTCACGTCTCTTTTTCCTGCTCAGGTGCAACATGCAGCATGAGCCATAACAGCACTCTAAAGACATTCTTGCTCTTGCTAAAAGGGAAATCCAAAATAGAAACAGTAAAAGAGCAGAACACTCATCTCTCTCTACTTGTTGCAGAGAGAGACTCAGAGCGAAAGAGAAACAGTATTTATCAATTCCTCAATAGGTACTGGAGGAGGACCCTGGGTCTACAGGTGCGCTATGCAGACTGTGGGGGATACCGCTTCTGTTACTCTTACAGAGGGAAGCCGGGGTTCAGACCATCCATCCTCATGCTACATGGTTTCTCTGCTCACAAAGACACATGGCTCACTATGGTCAAGGTAACATAATCCATAAATCACCTAGTATGATGTGGGCTGGTAAAGTAGTTGTGGACAAATGTACGTTTATCTTTACTACTGTAATAGTAAATATTAGCGTGTATAGTTGATTCCCATAAAAGGGTAAATATTACGTTTTGTGACATTTATCTATGGCATGCAGTATCTACCCAAACACCTGCATATACTGTGCGTGGATATGCCTGGCCATGAGGGAACCACTCGTACCAACTCAGAGGACTACTCCATCCCGGGCCAGGTCAAGAGGATTCATCAGGTGGGTCTTGGTCCTGTCACCACATCGGAACAGCAAATGCTCACCCAATACACAGCATGAAAGATCATCAAAGATTGCATTGGTGACCACGAATGGGGACAAGAAGAGTTGTCTTAAGTTATGTCACAATAAGTAACCACATGTCGTAGCATCAGAGTTTCTATGTTGTACTCCTTATGCAGTTTGTGGAGAACGTTCGACTGAACAGGAAGCCCTTCCATCTGGTCGGGACCTCCATGGGGGGCAATGTGGCAGGAGTGTACGCAGCCAGCTTCCCCTCCGAAATCTGTAGCATCACCCTTATCTGTCCAGCAGGTCAGTCACACATTATCACAATATTGCGATATCACTGAGTGTGTGAGTGAGTGAGTGAGTGAGTGAGTGAATGAGTGAGTGAGTGAGTGAGTGAGTGAGTGAGTGAGTGAGTGAGTGAGTGAGTGAGTGAGAGAGAGAGAGATTCAGAAAAAAAGTATCAATATGTCTTCACCCCCTAGGTATACGATACCCCTGTGAGACAAAATTTGACAATCATCTGCAGGACCTTGAGCACAGCCATTACACTCTGAGCATCCCACTGATTCCGTCCACACCAGAGGAGATGGAGGATATGCTCAGGCTTTGCTCCCATGTCCGCTTTAAGATCCCTCAACAGGTGGAGTAATCAGACTGATCCATAGGTCTAGGCCTACTTTATTTTTTTTTTTACCCCTCCCCCACCATTTTCCTTGATGACAGTGTTGTGCACTCTTGGCATTCCCGAGTGGCGCAGCAGTCTAAGGGGGGTTAGGGGAGGGTTTGGCCGGGGAAGGCTGTCATTGTAAAATAAGCATTTTTTTCTTAACTGACTTGCCTAGTCAAATAAAGGTAAATTTGTACTTATTTATCTCAACCAGTTTCATGAGGTAGTCACCTGGAATGCATTGTAATTAACAGGTGTACCTTGTTAAAAGTTAATTTGTGGAATATCTTTCCTTCTTAATGTGTTTGAGCCAATCAGTTGTGTTGTGACAAGGTAGGGGTGGTATACAGAAGATAGCCCTATTTGGTAAAAGACCAAGTCCATATTATGGCAGCAACAGCTCAAATAAGCAAAGAGAAACGACAGTAAATCATTACTTTAAGACATGTTGGTTAGTCAATCAGACTGTTAAAACAGCCATCACTAACATTGAGTGGCTGCTGCCAACATACTGACTCAAATCTATAGACACTTTAATAATAAAAAATTGGATGTAATAAATGTATCACTAGTCACTTTAAACAATGCCACTTTATATAATGTTCGCATACCCTATATTACTCATCTCATATGTATATACTGTACTCTATACCATCTACTGCATCTTGCCTATGCCGTTCGGCCATCGCTCATCCATATATTTATATGTACATATTCTTATTCATTCCTTTACACTTGTGTGTAAAGTAGTTGTTGTGAAATTGTTAGATTACTTGTTAGATATTACTGCATGGTCGGAACCAAAAAAGCTGTCATCAAGGAAAAGGATGGCTATTTGAAGAATCTCAAATCTCAAATATGTTTTTATTTGTTTAACACTTTTTTTGTTACTACATGATTCCATAAGTGTTATTTCATAGTTTTGATGTCTTTGCTATTATTCTAGAATGTAGAAAATAGTACAAATAAATAGAAATCCTTGAATGAGTAAGTGTTCTAAAACTTTTGACCGGTAGCGTACTTATTTCCCCACTTACCATAATGATAACCCAAGTTTCAATTATACTTACCACAACCAATGTTTGTAAACGTAGCATTAAAAAGCACCATGATTATTAAGTGTCCATATAGCTTACCATAATATTTGCACTGTTAAGCATACTGTTGCTGCAACTGTGTAAACCTCCAACTGTGTAAACCTCCAATTGTCCTAATATTCCACCCACTAAAACCTCCCCTCATATCTAGCTTGGTCTGTTGTCACTAAAACCATCAGACAATCTCCTTGACTCATGACGCACCTTTGCTTCCTAAGGCAAACCCTCCGCCACCAATTGGTGTAGGCCAGAGGGAATTATGGGCAGTCCTATGATAACATAATTCAATACTGCCACCCTTCACTCACACTTTCAAAGCCCCAGAGGTCTATTGCATATCTTTGAGGGTGCTTTTTAAGAGAACTAACCAAATAAAATGGAAAACAGTCTGAATGCAAAGGCTATAACCTAGGCCTTCTAGTGCTGAGCGATTAACTGACATTTCGTAATTTTTATTTTTTGATTATTAAACAACTAATTGACAGATTTCGGTTCAAGTATTTTAATTTCATTTAGTTTGTTTTTTGGTGATACCAACACGCTGTTTCTCTGGAGAGAAATCAATTCATTCGAGAGCAGAATCAAGTCAAGAACTACGTGGGACGCTGGGCTGAAGGGAGTTGTAGTTTTCATTAAGCAAATATTCAACCTAGTTCAGCGCAGAAACATTTTTTTTACGCCTGCTTCATTAGATACACACATACTACAGCGAGGAATGTACACAACACAAAGAGGAGAGGGATAGAGAAAGTATGCCTTACCTACTTTGAAGAACTAGTCAAATTATTTTGTCAGACAGCTTTGCAGCATACTTAGGCTTACTTAGAATGGGGAGCACAAAGATGACGTTAGATGATCTGTCTGGCTGGCTGCTACTGCCTGAGAATAGATGAAATTATGACTTTAAGGAATGAAAAATAATAAAGTAATCAAATAAAAACTAAGTAATATACACAACTTAAATATTTAATTATTTCATAGTAATTTTCTATTGATATTTACCCAATGTGGAGCTGACAGAGACAATATAATATTTTCAATGTTTTGGCAATTGAATGTTCACTATTTTGGGCTTTAGAATTTGCATTAAAAGCTCTGAAATCATAAATAAAAAGAATTGAACCAAAACCGAACATAACTCAAAACACATTCATCGTTAAGCATTAAGGCCTACCTAATGTTCCTCTTTCATATGCCTACAAATAGAAAATGATATCAGACAGTTGTTATTTTTTGCTTTCATATGTTAGATTCTTCAAGGACTGGTGGATGTTCGGCTTCCACACAATGATTTTTATCAAGAAGGTCTGTCTCTGTTCTATTCCTTTGTCTCATAGCCAAATGTTTTGAGGTATTTTTCTCTGTATGAATATGAGTCATATCTATGATAAAGAATGTATTAAATATTATAAGATAGTCGCAGGTCATATAGGTCATAATCGCAGATGTTGGGTTGCTCATTTTGACAAGGTTTGCTAAATCTAGAATCTCTCCACAGTTTTCATGGAGATATTGGGTGAGAACTCCAGATACGCCCTACAGGAAAATTTGCAGCTGATTACTGCCCCTTTGCAAGTCATTTGGGGCAAACAGGACCAGGTAAATACACCAAAAGCCAGAAGGCCAATGCATCCAAATTAAACAATATTAGGAGAGGGATTTTGCATCTATGATGTTGACAGTTACCTGCCTTCCCATGGTCCTCTGTAGCACAGTTGGAAGAGCATGGCTCTTGCAATATCAGGATAGTGGGTTCAATTTCCAGGACCACCCATATGTCAAAATTGGATAAAAGCATCTGCTAGATAGCATATATTATCATATGACCCTCCATGTTTTCATAATAGTATCAAAAAGAAAGGATACTATAAATAAGAGTAACCTTATAGCTGCTCTGTTCTCCAGGTGGTGGATGTCTCTGGAGCTGTGGTAGTGGCGGAGGCCTTGCCCGGTTGCAGGGTGGACCTGTTAGAGAACTGTGGCCACTCTGTGGTGATGGAGAGGCCTCGCCGGACAGCCAAACTCATCATGGAGTTTATTATCTCCCTGGGTACCACCAGCGGAACCATTAAGAAGCGCTCCTGAGAAATACATTCTTTATGGAAGTTTTATTATTTAGTCAAGCATTTTATTTTGAAATGTTTTTAAAAAATGGTTTAACGATCAACTATTTACTGTAAACTCTTAATTTTTCAGATTCAGGTATTTTTTTCACCCATGTAATATCTTGGTCAAATATGTTGTTTCCCTCTTCCTGCAATGTTTGATCACATTTGACTACATTATTAAACCCTGCCTGTGTCTAATTTAATTGATTTTCCTCCAACTATGCTGATGGAATGTTTGTAGCTAGCCTATGTGCATAAAATAAAGAATACTTCCATCTCTTTTCTATCATCACTCAAAATATGTGTTTTAATCTAGTCACAGTAGATGTATTTATGTATGGGTTTGTTGTTAATTTGACCAAATCAAAATTTGTTTTAACATAGTCACCGTAGATGTGTGTGTGTTTGATGTTTATTTGATCAAACGTACACATTCATGTTGAAAAAAAGTGAGAGCTCTGTAATTTACGTGAAATAGCGTCAACCCCGCATAAGAATTTGGTTGTCCATTTGTTCAGCTGGCTAGTTTTGCTGCAGCCTGGTTTTTACTATTTACCAAAGCCACAAAGTGGCTATATCGAAAAGAAATCATAAACCAAAATGTGCTTTTTGGTGTTAATTTAAGGTCATGGTTAGGCATAAGGTTAGCAGTGTGGTTAAGATCAGGGTTACGGTAAGAGTTAGGTTTTAAATCAAAATATAAATTGTAGGAATAGGCGGGGTTTATGATTTTGTGGCTGTGGTACCTAATGACGACCCTGTAGCCTGGGCATCCGGAACAGTGGTCGGACACCATTCATCACCTTGCAGCAAACATTGATTAGAGCAAAAAATATAAGTCTAGATAGCTTTTAAACGAACATGTAGAATCGAATCGATGAAATAATAAGGGTAACCTTTCACATACAGGTATGTTTTTTAATGCTATCGACCACTTTAGATAGCTAAATATAACAGCTGTAATTTGTGCTAACTAGCTAGCTAACAGTAGCTAATGGCACGTTGGTTGTCTCAAAATACAATAGACGAGCATGTCAAAATAAGCCTTTGCAATGCAATTTCAAACGAGTGTTTAATACATTGCCATAGATCGTTAGCTAACTCTCCAAATTGTTGCTCTTGATGTCTACGTTGCCAATTACGTTGCCTACTAGCAGCTAGCCAGTTGATGATGTGGGGATGCGCATCTGCATCCGTGCTCGCGCTGGACGTGTTTTTCTGCATCAATGGCGTCACACTGTAGTACGTGCGTTAATGGTGCAATGTATATTACTGTGTTCTCATTTCTCTCTGCACTAACAGGTCACATCAACAGTACTATAGGTAGTTATTTAGCTTTGCAAAACATATTTTCATGCTCAAAGTCTGGCATTCTTAGCTTAATTTTGGGAAATCACTAAATTGGCCTGAGTCTGTCCACACATTGAAATGCCTGAAAATCACAACATTATAAATTCCCTGCTAATTCGAGGGTTCAAAGGCATCTGTGATGGGTATCTAACAATAACTCTGCTCAGGATTTGTCCCACATCAAGCTGATCAATATGTAAGTCGATTCTCTTTCTAAGAATAAACTCGTCACAGACGTTTAATCTTAAGCAAATCGTGAATTGACAGGTGCAGTTCAGAGCTTGTTTTGCAGTCTTTGACCAATCCAACTCACCTGACTTTGCTGAACACACCCATGTCAATATGATTACATTTTTATCTTGTTTTCCCAGGTGATATTGAAGACAAGACATACTGCACTAAGTTTCTGATCATATCAGCAGCCTTTCTGGGTTTGATCTTGAAGTGGGCTTTTCTGTTTACAAATGGAGAATGGAGACTGGGGCCATAGGGTATGTAACACAGGACAACCTGAAGTCAAGGCTACCTTAAAATTCAGTGCAGATTAAGAGTAATGTTGGTGGCTAATGAGATGAGTATGTTGACCAGTACCACAGTGGTTAGAATTATGTTTCATGCATTGCCAAATGTTTTTGTTCATCATATTTTGCTGTTGATGCTGTTGTTTCTTGATTTATTCATATAGCTATATTCATGTTCTTGTCTAATTCCACAATGCTAATGTATTATTTGTCAATTTCTCACTATAGATGACTAACCCAGTGACCTTGAATGTGGGGGGCCACCTGTACACCACCTCCCTATCAACCCTGCAGCGGTACCCAGACTCCATGCTGGGCGCCATGTTCCGTGGGGATTTTCCCACAACGCGGGACGCCCAGGGAAACTACTTCATCGACCGCGATGGGACGCTCTTCCGGTATGTGCTGAACTTCCTACGTACGTCCGAGCTCACACTCCCTGTGGACTTCACTGAAACTGACCTCCTGAGGAAGGAGGCAGATTTCTACTTGATCGAACCGTTGATCCATTGCCTCAATGAACCCAAGCCGCTCTACCCTCTGGACATCTTTGAGCAGGTGGTGGAGCTGTCCAGCACACGGAAACTATCCAAGTATTCAAACCCAGTGGCTGTCATTATCACACAGCTCACCATAACAACCAAGGTGCAAGCCCTGCTGGAGGGCATCTGCAAAAATTTCACCAAGTGGAACAAACACATGATGGACACACGAGACTTTCAGGTGTCCTTCACTTTTGGACCGTGTGACTACCACCAGGAAGTGACCCTCAGGGTTCACCTAATGGACTACATCATGAAGCAGGGCTTCACCATCCGGAACACTCGAGTGCATCACATGAGCGAGCGAGCCAATGAGAATACAGTGGAGCACCACTGGACATTCTGCAGACCGGCTCGCAAAGTAGAAGACTGACTGTGCCACAGCTGTAGTCTATGGAGTCACTTCCATACTGTTTTCATCATCGTCGCTCTCAAACATATTAGCAACATATTAACATTATTATGGTATTGTTGAAAGAAAAAAAGAAAAGCTGGTTGGTCTGCTTGTAATGAGATTTCATTGCCATGATGATACGAAATCACTGTGTATAAGACAATATCCTATAATAGGTTCATCTTTCACAATGGAAGAGAGAAGGTGCAAATAAAAAGTGATAGATTCATGCCCTAATACTATAAACACACTTTGATCGTGAAAATAAAATGATGCATAATAATCAACAGTTCTTCTGTAAATATATGGATACATCTGTCTTGTCTGAATGTTAACATTGTTGTCTGTTTAGGCATAAATTGCATATGGTTATGATATCTGCATGGTGCAATTGAGAATCCAGGCATTATTGCATGTTCAATATGAAGTATTATATTTCAACATACTAAAGCTATATTTCAACATACTAAAGCTCATGTCATCAGTGATGTAGTTGGTCTTAGCTGGGGGATATGGATGGACAAAAAGACATCACAAATTGCCTGAATTGATGCAATAATGATAAATAGCAGGATAAGTTTATAACCATGTGCACCACCATTTAAAAATATATCCTTTAAACTACTACTACTACTAGTTTAATGGTTGAACCATCAATTGTCCCATTAACAATCACCCATATTAGCAAACTTATTTAATTTCAATCGTCACATTTCTCTAGTATAGGCCACTTATTTGATCAAATTTGATTTCTTGTAATGAACGGTATCAGTAAAATGCTTGCGATAAGTGGTCGGTGTCGATCATTTTCGGTTTATAGTCCCAGCTCTGGTTGGTCTATCTGACAAATAAATCAATTTGTCATCTGTGTCATAGATAGGCTAAACCAAGAATATTCCCACCTTCAATAGTACCTAGGGTAAGCAATTTATTTTGATCAAGTCAGAAACACCTGATTCAATTAATCAATGGCTTGGTGATTAGTTGGTGAGTTGAATCAGATAGGTAATGCTGTGTTCATAACAGGTGGGGAACTTTTAAAAAACTACTTGTAAACTGGGAGTAACAAGTTGTGTGCGTTCACACCAAATCACATTTGATTGGTCACATACACATATTTAGCAGCAGATGTTATTGCGGGTGAAGCTAAATGCTTATGTTCCTAGCTCCAACAGTGCAGTAGTATCTAATAATTTACAACAATACACAAATCCAAAAGTAAAATAATGGAATTAAGAAATATATAAATATTAGGACGAGTACAGTATATACAGTATATATACATACATATGAGATGAGTAAATCAGTATGTAAACATAATTCAAGTGATGAGTGTTCCATTATTAAAGTGGCTAGTAATTCAGTAATCCATGTCTATGGATATATGGCATCAGCCTCTAAGGTTCAGGGTTGAGTAACTGGGTGGTAGCTGGCTAGTGAAGGCTATATAACAGTTTGATGGCCTTGAGATAGAAGCTGTTTTTCGGTCCCAGGTTTGATGCACCTGTACTGACCTCGCCTTCTGGATGATAGCGGGGGGAACAGGCCATGGCTTGGATGGTTGATGTCCTTGATGGTCTTTTTGGCCTTCCTGTGACATCGGGTACTGTAGGTGCCTTGGAGGGCAGAGTGTACCCCCGGTAATGTGTTGGGCAGACCGCACCACCCTCTAGAGAGCCCTGTGGTTGCGGGCGGTGCAGTTCATTGTTGGTAATCGGGCCTACTACTGTTGTGTCGTCTGCAAACTTGGTGATTGAGTTGGAGGTGTGTGTGGCCGCGCAGTCATGAGTGAACAGAGAGTACAGGGGGGCTGAGCACGCACCCTTGTGGGTCCCCTGTGTTGAAAATCAGCGAAGTGGAGGTGTTGTTTCCTACCTTCACCACCTGGGAGCGGCCCGTCAGGAAGTCCAGGACCCAGTTGCAGAGTCATTTAGTTCAGTTACCTTTGCTTTCTTGGGTACAGGAACAATGGTGGACAGCAGACTGGGATAGGGAGAGATTGAATACAGTTGAAGTCGGATGTTTACATACACCTTAGCCAAGTACATTTATACTCAGTTTTTCACAATTCCTGACATTTAATCTTTGTAAAAATTCCCTGTCTTAGGTCAGTTAGGATCACCACTTTATGTTAAGAATGTGAAATGTCAGAATAATAGTAGAGAGAATTATTTATTTAAACTTTTATTTCTTTCATCACATTCCCAGTGGGTCAGAAGTTTACATACACTCAATTAGTATTTGGTAGCATAGCCTTCAAATTGTTTAAGGTGTTTAGCTTGTCCGGGAGCAAGACGTTGGTGTCCTGGTTGGTTTTCCTTTTGTAATCAGTGATTGTCTGTAAACCTTGCCACATAAATCTTGTCTGTACTGACGTTTTCGCTGTTTGATTGCCTTACGGAGGGTGTAACTACACTGTATTCGACCATATTACCAGTCATCTTGCCACGGTTAAGTGTGCTGGTTCACGCTTTCAGCTTTGTGTGAATGCAGCCATCTATTATTCTTGGTCAGACTATGAGTAGTTAATATTGAAATACTGCCTTTCTTCCCAGAGTTCTTTATTCCTGCTTGTGCAATGTACTGAGAACCCAGCTGGCTGTATGGACTGGGACAGTATATCCCGAGAGAGCCATGATTCTGTGAAACAGAGTATGTTACGGTCCCTGATGTCTCTCTGGAAGGAGAGATACTTTGAACTTGTTGAGAACACCAATTGGCTAATGGCAAACAAGCTGCGTCAACCATAACCTAAAAGTACAGCTATCATGCTCACAAACAGTGTAGTGGAGGGTAAATGCAAATAAACACCATTTACATAATATATTTTTATTTTGCACAAGGGTTTTACCCACCTTTTGTGGAAAAATGCATTGAATTATTAGGCAGTGTTACTTTATTCACCACGAATGGCGATCAGAGATGAACTTCTTTTTTTTACCACAATGTAACAGTATTGCTTCCTTCCCTCGTCTTTCCCCAACCTGGGCTTGAACCAGGGACCCTCTGAACAACTGCTTCCCACAAACATTTACCTACTGTATCTCTCCACAAAAGCTGCCCAATTGAAACACTACTAGTGCGCACCACTAACTAACTAGCCATTTTACACCAGTTACACTTGCAAACAAATTATTGTTGTTTTCCCCTTTATTTAACTAGGCAAGTCAAGAACAAATTCTTATTTTCAATGACGGCCTAGGAACAGTTAACTGCCTGTTTAAAACAAGGGGTTCAATTAGTATTTTATGCAAATAGTGGAACTGCCTACGGAACTGCCTATAAACAAACTCAACTTCCAAAAACAAACCTTGTATGGAAAGATGAGTGAATAGGATTCTGAATGTAGGTTGCAGGGCCAGGTTGACCTCGTAAACAACAAGGGGTATGTCTCCAAATTGGGTTAATTTTCCATTTCCAAATCTGCTCTATTCACATTCTAATTTGTATTTTTATGTCAGTCTATTCCATCCCCATTTAACACCTGTCTATAACCCCTCCCACTGCAGTGTTCGGTCTTCTTCAACATTTCATCTTGCTCACCTTCCAAACTTCTCTACGGACGTTTATTTATTTATTGTTTTACAAAATCTCCATATTTTTATTAAGTCTCGTAAAACCGACCCTCGCCATTAACCACTTTCCGGACAGTTTTTATGCGACTAGTCATACAATATATATTTTTAAATCATGACATCTATGATAGGAAAAGGGAGTTTGGTACAATTATAAATGCTGATAGATATTTTTTTCTTTCTTCATGGTGGGATCTTTCTGTCAGTAAAACGTATTATGCGAGAAATGGCGGTGGAAACGTCTTTATGCTAAACATATTGATATAATAACCACCATATCGAAGTAAACTTCGAGTCAAGCGTTAATGTGGTGTGGGGTCCTTCCATTACGACTCAGGAAAGATGCCGTTTTAGGCTATAGTTTAAATAAATTACGAAATTCACAGGGTTGTGAACGAGCACGGTGTGAGCGTTGCTCCTTTCTAATTAAAAAAAACTAGCTTTCCTTCGAATTGGCGACATATTTTCATGCGGATATTCTAAACTCCACATAAAAATAATATGACCACCAGAGAGGTCTCCATCTAACTGACTTGTTGCAGGCTGTGCGCGATCACGTAGCGCACATACAAATACATTTTGCAGTTAATCCCATGTACCTAATAAAGAATACAAGTTAAATGGGTTTCCATCGCATTTTCAATTCTAATGATGGTTTCTCGGGTAAAAAAAAAATTAAGCGTTTTGTAGCCAGTGTGCCCACTCTGGTATTGGTACTGTTATTTTCGCGCTGCTGTTTAGAGTGCGTGTACAGCCTACATGAGATTACATTTGTGTCAAAGCCAAGCATTGATGATCATGTCACCAAAATAAGACCCTCGATATGTATTGGAAAGCAGCATCAAGCTCATCTATCTCCTTGAATTTTCACCACCCTATAAAGTTAATAATTGGTTTAATCTGTAGCCTAATAAACTGCATGATTTCCTGAGTTGTAAAGGGAGCACCACACGTCATCGCGTGACTCCAAGTTTACTTTCATATGATGGTTATTAGGCTATCAATATTGTCACCGACATTTCTTGATATTTAATTTTACCGAAACAAAATTATCCCACCTTGTCTAGTGTGTTTTGCCGACATTTGGAAAGTCTACCTAAACATTTTCTGTGTACATCAGGCCCGTCTTTAATTTGTAAAAATCTGATTTCTACTCTTCTGGCTTTAAAACGTTGTATGCATACGAGAACGTTGCGATTCGAAAACAAAGTTTGCAGGCAAAACGTTAAGTGGTTTTGGTGAGGAACTTGACTCAAACTAGTTACTTGTGAAACGCAGTCATTAAAAATAACCTCCGTGATCTCCATTTTGCTAGCTACTATTTTGCATTTTATTCAAGCGTATAAAGTAGTGACATAGTTTCTATACCAAACTGATGTTATATTACATACAGACGGTGCCGCTTTCAAGACAACTCGGAACTCTGAAACTCTGAAATGCCCGACTTGGAAACTCGTAGACAAATGAGATCCGAGGTTTCCGATTTTCCGAGTTGTTTTGAAAGCAGCCTTAAGTCAATTGAAAATTGTGGGAGCAACCCGGATGTATAGATAGACTATGTTTTTTATTGGGGGGCATCAATATTAGATTTAAGAAACCTTAATTTTGCATCAATTTCTAACAACCTCCCAGGCAGCAAGCACTTGGTTGCCTGTGGTAGGATCAAGGTTCTCCTCATTCCTTGGTTTCATTTAAGATATTATTTTCCAGGGTAGCATATGTAGACATTTATGTAAATACATTTTTAAAAATTCAAAACTATTTAAGTACTGTGCAGTAATTACACCTCATATTCACAGCCTGTAGCAGCCATTTTGATTATTCTTGGCAGCCATTTTGTGCCATACTGCTCACATCTGTCATCACAGTGGAGAGACTAGAAATGGGGGAGGGGAGGTTTAAAAAAGCCTGGCTTCACAATAACTCTAAACTTTTCAGTGTCGTAACAGTCATTGCTATAACCTTTAGACAAATGATAAGGTGATAACATTGACTACATTAAACCAGAATTTCTTAATCGAAGTCCAATTGTCGTTTTTTAAATTTTATGTTACACTGAATGGTTACATTATAAAATTGTGAAATTGAGCTGCTTATTAATGCAGAGAGGTCCTCTTTCTATTGCTATCACCTAGTTTAATTTTTCTGTAAATGGTCGACAAACGAATACAATGCTTTATTATTGCCCCCTCAAAGACTGCATCCTTTAATGTCGCGTTCAGGTGCTCGTCGGGAAATCACGACTTGCTAACTGGATGTAGTTATACACGTGTCGCATTTAACCAGATAGCAAGTTGGAACTGTCAGAGTTTTCTAGTTCTGACTAGCATCTGAACCTGAACGCGGCATCATTCATTTTGCATTTTGGTCAGAAACAATTCTTCAACCCTTAGAATAAGCTAGCTAACATTCCATTTAGTTGTATGTCAAAATTAACATACATTAAAAAAACATGTTTAATCGTTATCCCATTCATGAATTTAGAAACATAAATACATATTAATGTAATGGCTAAATTAACACTGAAAATGCAATAATTTTAATTGTCCTTTCAACCCCTCCATTATCTCACAAAGGTTGCTAGCTAGCTCACTGCTTACCTTTTTTTCACAAAAGGCATGGAAGTTTGCCTCCCTTAAATTTGCCCAACCCCTTTCCTGTTCCTGACCACGCCTAAATCACGCCTTCTTTCTCTTTTTTCTGGGCACGGATCGGACACTGATAAGGTCTAATGGGCGTGCTTAGCTTGAAGTGCCGTCCCTATTGCATTCTAAACTCCGCCCCTCTTCTCTTTCAGGTCTTCAAAACGGAAACACCCCCAACGGTTGCCATTTTACTTTGGCCAACGCTTGACTGCAATTGTAGCTGTCAAAGCAATATTCCAAAGAGTGCAATTCCCGTTAATTGCTGTATGAAGAAAGTGTGTCTCTGCTTGCATTTGATTGAAGTTATCGGCGCTGCTGAGTGGTGCAAGGGGGCAGCGGTTCGCACAACAAAAAGGTAGCTACACACATTCAGTACCTATGATGTAGGGGAAGTGATAGCAAACCATGGTGGCATGGTGTTTAAATGGCTGACTTTACAACTAGGTAACGTTAGTTACTCGCCGGTTTGTCAGTACAGTATTGTGTTATCTCCTGTTCTTCGACTCAGGAATGTCTGTCTGGCCTCAAGAAACGTAGCCAGCTAGCTAACGTTACATCGGCTCTTGTTTCGAATCTTCTGGCCAGCCGAACAATGCTGCTAGCCGGCTAACGTTATCTACTTGGCTTGTTTGAATGTTGATGACTTTTCTCACTTTTAGAGTGTCTACTAGCTACTCAAATAATCGAACGAGGGCAGGGACTTAGCTCTCTGACTGAATTAGAGTCGTATTTACTCTATCATAGTAATGTTTTTACTGTTCGATTTTTCTTCTGTCCGACCTTTTTCGATTATTCGGAATGACATCAAGCACGTTATGCCATTACATTTCCATAGACGAAAAGGCAGAAAGGTGATTATTATATATTTTTTTTTAATGTCTCAGTGCGATCAACCAGCACTACTTTTGTATTGAGTGAAATGGTGCCTTATATTAGAAACGGTCATAATTAGAGGTCGACCTATTAGGATTTTTCAGCACCGATACCGATTTATTGGAGGACCAAAAAACAAACTCTCAACTGTACCCTGTGATTAATGTTGAAAACAAAAACTTTAATTTCTATGTAGGAAATCCTATTTTAATAATGGACATGGTAAGAATTGACTACCAAAGTGCGAGTCATAATTCCCATGACACCTAGCAAAATCTGAAAAGCAGTTCCTTCATTCATTTATTCCATAGGATATTTTTAGATTCACTTAAAATAAGTTCTGTTTCGTGTAGGCTTATAACAGTGTAGATATCCATAGTGCAAGGTAACTCTGATCAATATTGGCTAAATATAAGCGAAGATTTTTTTTTTTTTTTGTAGAGTGGATTTATGAAAATATTTTGACAAGCGTTACCTTATCCTAGTGAGATTTACACGGGTATCAAAACGCCGAGGCGCTTTAGGCCTGCACGAACCACAGACCTTATTTGAAGTAGATCAAGACATTCTCTACGGAGGACATGGATTGTAAAATAACGAACCCCTTTCAAGTTCAGCCGCAAGTTATTACAGGAATTATAACGCGTCAACTATTTTTCTCTAAACCATCTCTTACGAGCCTGCTGCTGCCTACCAGCCCTCAGTCAGACTGCTCAATCAAATATCAAATCATAGACGTAACTATAATAAACACACAGAAATACGAGACTTAGGTCAAATCTGGAAACTACCACATCGAAAACAAAACGTTTATTCGGTTCCGTAGTTTATCTAACGGGTGGCATCCATGAGTCTAAATATTCCTGTTACATTGCACAACCTTCAATGTTATGTCATAATTACGTAAAAGTCTGGGAAATTAGTTTGCAAAGAGCCAGGCGGCTCAACGTATACCCAGACTCTGCGTGCAATTTCACCTGGTTAATATTGCCTGCTAATCTGGATTTATTTCAGCTAAATATGCAGGTTTAAAAGTATATACTTGTGTATTGATTTTAAGAAAGGCATTGATTATGGTGTGTACACATTGGAGCAACGACAGTCGTTGATTGTGTTTTACAAGATAAGTTTAATGCTAGCTAGCAACTTACCTTGGCTTACTGCATTCGCGTAACATGCAGGCTCCTCGTGAGGCAGGTGGTTAGTGTTGGACTAGTTAACTGTAAGGTTGCAAGATTGGATCCCCCGGGCTGACAAGGTAAATCTATCATTCTGCCTCGTTCCCAGGCCGTCATTGAAAATAATGTGTTCTTAACCTGTTAGTACTAGGGGGCAGTATTTTCATTTTTGGAAAAATAACATTCCCAAATTAAACAGGATATTTTGTCAGGACAAGATGCTAGAATATGCATATAATTGACAGCTTAGGATAGAAAACACTCAAGTTTCCAAAAACTGTAAATATTGTCTGAGTATAACAGAACTGATGTTACAGGCGAAAGCCTGAGAGAAATCCAATCCGGAAGTGACTCATCTTTTGAAAGCCCTGCGTCCCTATTGAGCTGTGAATGCCCTAACAACCAGATTACGCTTTCTACGTATTCCCCAAGGTGTCTACAGCATTGTGACGTATTTCTACGCATTTATGTTGAAGAATACCCGTAGGCGGCTTCATTGCGCAAGTGGTCACCTGATGCTCCCAGAGAAATTCTTACTAAAATACAGAGGTAGCCATTATTCCAATCACTTCTACTGAGAAACCAATTGTCCCGGTTGATATATTATCGAATAGATATTTGAAAAACACCTTGAGGATTGATTATAAACAACGTTTGCCATGTTTCTGTCGATATTATGGAGCTAATTTGGAATATTTTTCGGTGATGATTTCTCACCCAAATGTGAAGAACAAACAGAGCTATTTCACCTACAAAAATAATATTTTGGGGAAAAACTAACTTTGGCTATCTACCTGGGAGTCTCGTGAGTGAAAACATCCGAAGTTCATCAAATTTTACGTTTTAATTTGATTGCTTTTCTGATTTTCGTGACAAGGTTGCCTGCTGCTAGCAAGGCATAATGCTATGCTAGGCTATCGATAAACTTACACAAATGCTTGTCTAGCTTTGGCTGTAAAACATATTTTTTAAATCTGAGATGACAGGGTGATTAACAAAAGGCTAAGCTGTGTTCCAATATATTTCACTTGTGATTTTCATGAATAGGAAGATTTATGTCCATTGTGTTATGCTAATTAGTGTCAGGCATCACCATGGTGTAGCTGGAGGACAGCTAGTGTTCCGTCCTCTTCTGTGTTCATTGAGTACAATACAAAACCTAGGAGGCTCGTGGTTCTCACCCCCTTCCATAGACTTAGACAGTAATTATGACAAGCTCCGTAGGACGTCTTCCAACCTATCAGAGCTGAAAGGATCCGAGAATTAATCTAGTTTCTGAAATCATAAGTTACAGCTAGCTAGCACTGCAGTGCATAACTTGTGGTGGGGGGCCTGCCGGTGTAACTGCTAAACTGCTTGCTATTCACTGTACTGCATGATTGTATTGCGTTTATTAACCTCTAGTGACGAGCAATCCCGTGTCCGGGAGCGTAATCATAGCCTCAAGCACATTACCATAACGCAACGTTTCCTATTCATGAAAATCGCAAATGAAATGAAATAAATATTTTCAAAAACAAGCTTAGCCTTTTGTTAACAACACTGTCATCTCAGATTTTCAAAATATGCGTTACAGCCAACGCTAGACAAGCATTTGTGTAAGTTTAGCATGGCATAATGCTATGCTAGGCTGTGCTGGCAGCAGGCAACATTTTCACAAAAATAAGAAAAGCAACCAAATTAAATCATTTACCTTTGAAGAACTTCAGATGCATTCACTCAGGAGACTCCCAGTTAGATAGCAAATGTTCCTTTTTTCCTAAATTAATATTTTTGTAGGCGAAAAACGTCACGTTTGTTCAACCTGCTTGGCTGAGAAATAGACAAATACTTGCACTATAATGCATTAGCATAACGCAACTTTTTCTATTCATGAAAATCGCAAATGAAATAAATATATTGAAACACAAGCTTAGCCTTTTGTTGACAACACTGTCATCTCAGATTTTCAAAATATGCTTTTCAACCAAAGCTACACAAGCATTTGTAAGAGTATTGATAGCCTAGCATAGCATTAAGTCTAGCATTCAGCAGTCAACATTTTCACAAGAACAAGAAAAGCATTCAAATAAAATAATTTACCTTTGAAGAACTTCGGATGTTTTCACTCACGAGACTCGGTTAGATAGCAAATGTTCATTTTTTCCAAAAATATTATTTGTGTAGGAGAAATTGGTACGTTTTGTTAATCACCTTTGGCTAAGAAAAAACCCTGAAAATTCATTCACTACAACGCCAAACTTTTTTCAAAATTAACTCCATAATATTGACAGAAACATGGCAAACGTTGTGATCAATCATTCGTGGCAGTTGGGTTTCTCCTCCGTAGCAAACAGAAAAGTACTGCAGCTGGTGATAATAATTGCAACGGAGGACACCAAGCGACCACCTGGTAAATGTAGTTTCTTATGGTCAATCTTCCAATGATATGCCTACAAATACCTTGGGGGAAACGTAAGCTGACTACTAGCTTCTCCACAGCCATATAAGGAGTCATTGCCATGAGGCGGTTTCAAAAAATGCGGCACTTCGTGATTGGATTTGTATCTGGGTTTTTTTTCTGTAACATCAGTTCTGTGGCACGTCAGAGTGTTTTCTATCCAAAGCTGTTAATTATATGCATAGTCGAGCATCTTTTCGTGACAAAATATTTTGTTTAAAACGGGAACGTTTTTAAACCAAAAATTAAAATGGGGCCCCCTATATCAAACTGGTTAACACATTAGTTCTAGAAGCTAGCTATGTTTACTATGACGTTTGTTAATATGGTGACAACGATGTAGCATGTGTGAAGGTTTGACTTGGAAAGATTTTTCACCTGGTCACAGACAGCTGTTGTATTGTGCACTAAGTTCCACAAGCAAAGGGAAAAGGTGAGGAAGAGGGCGACTAGATGCGAGAAGGAATTATACATGAGCAAATTATCATGCTGTTTGTATGTGGCTGCTATGAAAGTAAACTGTGTTTGCAGAGATCAAGGTTCATTTGTCTCATTGACTTTGTTGAAAAACGTATCGGAACATGGAGTAAAATACTTTAATTTGTCCAATACAAACTCTTGTTTAAAACTGTTGGGCTAATGATTACACCCTTAATAAGTTAGATACAGGCAAGAGTGTGCAAGGCGGTATTGAGTGTGTCACTGTCAGTCTCCTTGATTTCTAAATTCTCTCAACTGGGCACCTACTTTGTAAACTTTCATTCGTAGGCTAGGTTGTAGCAACCTGATATTGGTTATAGGGAATTTTTTTTTTGTATCATGTAATAGACCAAACATGTCGATGTAACAAAGGTTAGGTGAATGTAATATGAATGACAGTCATCCAATATGCTGTAATAGAAATCACGCCATACTCAAACAAAAAAGTACTCCCTCATCCTAAAAGGCCAATGTACACTATAGTGTTTTCACAGCACTAAAATACTAATTTCACTGACCAATAAGAAAGACCAGAACACTGAACTCTATGAACTCATGAGTATTGTTTGCTACAGACGGGTGGGGTGTTTACCATAACAACCGGTGGGCACCTTGAGGGAAAAAATACAGACTGGGTTAGCTTCCTAGGGGTGTGCTGAGGACTCGGACAAATTGAGTATGGTAATGGATATGGAGATAAGTGTTTTCTGTTGAGAGAAAAAATTGTTGTTGTAATTAGCCAGAACTAACACCAAATCAGGAAGTACCAGTGACTCTTTCAATACGGAAGTGGCCAGATGCCGCAGATGCTAAGTTACATGATTGTTTTGCTTGCACTGACTGGAATATGTCCCGGAATTCATGCGATGGCATTTAGGAATATACCACATCAGTCAACGGCTTCATCAATATGTGCATTGATGACGTCGAGCCCACAGTGACCGTACGTACATACCCCAACCAGAAGCAATGGATTACAGTCAACATCCACACTGAGCCAAAGGGTAGAGCGTTCAAGGAGCGGGACTCTAACTCAAACACTTCTAAGAAATGCTGTTTTGCCCTCAGACAAACCATCACAGGCAAAGCGTAAATACAGAGCTACGCTCGTCGGACATGGCAGGACTTGCAAAGTAAACTCACCCAAAAAATAATCGTCCTCACTGTCAACTGAGTTTTATTTTCAGCAACTTGTGTAAATATTTGTATGAACATAACAAGATTCAACGAAGTTCCACAGACATGTGACTAACAGAATTCGAATAATGTCTCCATGAACAAAATCAAAAGTAAGTCAGTATATGGTGTAAGTCAGTACCAGCTGCATAAAGTACTGCAGTGCATCTCCTCATGGACTGCACCAGATTTGCCAGTCCTTGCTGCGAGATGTTACCCCACTCTTCCACCATGGCACCTGCAAGTTCCCAGACATCACGTACAGAACGAGCAGTATGGCTGGTGGCATTGCCATGCTGGAGGGTCATGTCAGGATGAGCCTGCAGGAAGGGTACCACATGAGGGAGGAGAATGTCTTCCTTGTAACTCAGTGTTGAGATTGCCTGCAATAACAAGCTCAGTCTGATGCTGTGACACACTGCCCCAGACCATGATGGACCCTCCACCTACAAATTGATCCCACTCCAGAGTACAGGCCTCGGTGTACTGCTAATTTCTTCGGCGAAAAACACAAATTCGGTGAGACAAAACCGCAACTCGTTATTGAAGATCGCTTTTTGCCAGTCCTGTCTGGTCCAGCGATGTTTGGTTTGTGCCAATAGGCAACGTTGTTGCCGGCGACGTCTGGTGAGGACCTGCCTTACAACAGGCCTACAAGCCCTCAGTCCAGCCTCTCTCAGCCTATTGCAGACAGTCTGAGCACTGATGGAGGGATTGTGCGTTCCTAGTGTAACTCGGGCAGTTTAAGCCATCCTGTACCTGTCCCGCAGGTGTGATTTTCGGATGTACTGATCCTGTGCAGGTGTTACACGTGTTCTCCCACTGCGAGGACGATCAGCTGTCCGTCCTTTCTCCCTGTAGCGCTGTCTTAGGCGTCTCACAGTACGGACATTGCAATTTATTGCCCTGGCCACATCTGCAGTCCTCATTCCTCCTTGCAGCATGCCTAAGGTACTTTCACTCAGATGAGCAGGGACCCTGGGCATCTTTCTTTTGGTGTTTTTCAGAGTCAGTAGACAGGCCTCTTCAGTGTCCTATGTTTTCATAAATGTGACCTTATTTGCCTACAGTCTAAGCGGTTAGTTTCATAACGATTGTACCGCGGGTGCATGTTCGTTAATTTTTTTAATGGTTCGTTGAACATGCATAGGAAACAGTGTTTAAACCATTTACATAGATATGTGAAGTAATTCGTAAAACTCCAAATAATCTTTGAAAGACGGGGTCCTGAAAACAGGACAAGTTTATTATGGACTACAACGGGCAGACAAGCCGCAAGCTGTCCAGTGACACAAGCCTACCTTGTGTGCTAAATTACTTCTATGCGCACTTCGAGGCAAACACTGAAGCATGCGTGAGAGCACCAGCTGTTGCGGACGTTCCCCATAGCCGACGTGAGTAAGATCTTTAAACACATTAACATTCACAGGGAGTAGACAGATTACCAAGACGTGTACTCCGAGCATGGGTCTTCACTTACATTTTCAACCTGTCCCTGACAGTCTCTGACCACCATACTCCCTGTACCCAAGAACGCCAAGGCAACCTGCCTAAGTGATTACCGACCCTTAGTATTCAAGTCTGTAGCCATGAAGTGCTTTGAAAGGCTGGTCATGGGTCACATCAACACCCTCATCCCAGAAAGCTGACACCCACTCCAATTTGCATACAAAGCCAACAAATGACGCAATCTCTATTGCACTCCACACTGCCTTTTTACACCGTTCAACACGATATTACCCTCATAGCTCATCACTATACTAAGGACCCTGGGACTAAACACCTCCAACTGGATCCTTGCTGACGACAACGGTGGTAGGCCTGATGAACAACAATGAGACAGCCTATAGGGAGGAAGTCAGAAACCTGGCAGTGTGTTACCAGGACGACAACCTCTCAACATGATCAAGACAAAGGTCATAATCTTGGACTACAGGACAAGGAGGGCCGAGCACGCCCCAATTCTCATTGACAGGGCTGTAGTGGAGCAGGTTGAGCGCTTCAAGTTCCTTGATGTACACATCACCAACAAACTATCATGGTCCAAACACAGCAAGACTGTTGTGAAGAGAGCATGACACTAACTTTTCCCCCTCTGAGGATCTATGGAGCCATGACAAATTTATTCAGGCTCCAATGTTCTATAGCTGGACCATTAAGATTATCCTGACTGGTTGCATCTCCGCCTGGTATGGCAACTGGTCGGCATCCCGCCGCAATAGAGGGTAGTGCATACAGCCCAGTACACCCCCCCCCCCCAGCTGTAAGGCTGCTGAACAGTTACTCAAATGGCTACCTGGATTATTTGCATTGCCCCCCCCCCTGACAAACCTGTACCCACTGACATTGACTCGGTACCGGTACCCCCTGTATACAGTTTATTGTTTTGTTACTTTCTGTTTACTTGGTAAATATTTTCTTAACCAACAATAACCAAGGGCTTGTAAGTAAGCCTTGCACGGTAAGGTCTACTCCTGTTGTTTTTGGCGCATGTGACAAATATTTGATTTGAACTGGGGGTGGGATTCAACTGCCAGCACAGATCTTTCGTCACTCAAACGGTGTGAAGCGCTGGGTGCTTTAGGGATGTTATGCTTCAAGGTTTTCATATTTTCAAAGTGACCCGATACGAAAGTACCAACGTTTGTATCAAATGTCACCATGGACATCCAAAGCTTTGTTTGATCGTGTGCTTTTTCAAAGTGTGTAGCAAACTCGAGATCCCATTGATTTCGCTTGCGCCGGTGCTTTCTTCAATGCCAAGTTTCTTTCAGACACAGCCCTTTACTACTGGAGACTGTACTTACAAACTTAGTGAGGATTTCTTCGGCTGATATCACTTTAACGGTAATTCAGCATGTAGATTATCATGGAACACTCAAGGGTGGCATGTGTCAAATAACATGTAATTTTTTTTCTAAAATCACATTTTTTGCACGCTGTTCAGAGTTTATTTTATTTAGTACCCAGTTAGCACTGAGGAGACCGACGTCCCTCATTCACTGGACTGCCGCAATAGACCGCTTTGTCAAGCGGCAGTCCTGCTCGTGAAATTCGCATGCTGTTTAACCTCACACAGCCCACCCGCCCTTCTCCCGACGCCAGTAACACTACAGCTGCGAGTCGAAGACTACTCTTTTACTTTTTATTTTATTTTGCCTACTTCCTGTGGCCACTTATTTGTATATATTTTTAAAATTTATTCAAGATACATTTGCTATTTGTTAAAGGTTGGAAAAGTACTATAAATTGTGTGCAAAATTTAAGATCACAAGGACAAATTAAATTGTCATATACTTGCAGGCTTCTTACACAATGCACAGTGCTTATATATATGCATGTACACACACACACACAGTGGGGAGAACAAGTATTTGATACACTGCCGATATCGGCAGGTTTTCCTACTTACAAACCATGTAGAGGTCTAATTTTTATCATGGGTACACTGGAGGAGGAGTAGGCCAAAATCTCTGCTGGAGTGTGCAAACCTGGTCAAGAACTACAGGAAACGTATGATCGCTGTGATTGCAAACAGATTTCTGTACCAAATATTAAGTTCTGCTTTTCTGATGTATCAAATACTTATGTCATGCAATAAAATGCAAATTAATTACTTAAAAATCATACAATGTGATTTTCTGGATTTTTGTTTTAGATTCTGTCTCTCACAGTTGAAGTGTACCTATGATAATAATTACAGACCTCTACATGCTTTGTAAGTAGGAAACACTGCCGATTTTTGCAGGTTATCAAATACTTGTTCTCCCCACTGCATATGTGTGTATATACACTGCTCAAAAAAATAAAGGGACCACTTAAACAACACAATGTAACTCCAAGTCAATCACACTTCTGTGAAATCGAACTGTCCACTTAGGAAGCAACACTGATTGACAATACATTTCACATGCTGTTGTGCAAATGTAATTGTACATTTTTTACCTTTATTTAACCAGGAAAGTCAGTTAAGAACATATACTTATTTTCAATGACGGCCTGGGAACAGTGGGTTAACTGCCTGTTCAGGGGCAGAACGACAGATTACCTTGTCAGCTCGGGGGTTTGAACTCACAACCTTCCGGTTACTATTCCAACGCTCTAACCACTAGGCTACGCTGCGGCCCCACCACCTGTTGAATAGACAACAGGTGGAAATTATAGGCAATTAGCGAGAGACACCCAATAAAGGAGTGAGTCTGCAGGTGTTGACCACAGACCACTTCTCAGTTCCTATTTTTCCTGGCTGACGTTTTGGTCACTTTTGAATGCTGGCGGTGCTTTCACTCTAGTGGTAGCATGAGACGGAGCCTACAACTCACACAACAACCCACACAAGTGGCTCAGGTAGTGCAGCTCATCCAGGATGAGACGTGACAGTCTGAAGACGCCGTGGAGAACGTTCTGCTGCCTGCAACATCCTCCAGCATGACTGGTTTGGCGGTGGGTCAGCCATGGTGTGGGGTGGCATTTCTTTGGGGGGCCGCACAGCCCTCCATGTGCTCGCCAGAGGTAGTCTGACTGCCATTAGGTACTGAGATGAGCTCCTCAGACCCCTTGTGAGACCATATGCTGGTGCAGTTGGCCCTGGGTTCCTCCTAATGCAAGTCAATGCTAGACCTCATGTGGCTGGAGTGTGTCAGCAGTTCCTGCAAGAGGAAGGCATTGATGCTATCGACTGGCCCGCCCGTTCCCCTGACCTGAATCCAATTGAGCACATCTGGGACATCCTGTCTCGCTCCATCCACCAACGCCATGTTGCACCACAGACTGTCCAGGAGTTGGTGGATGCTTTAGTCCAGGTCTGGGAGGAGATCCCTCAGGACACCATCCACCACCTCATCAGGAGCATGCCCAGGCATTGTAGGGAGGTCATACAGGCACGTGGAGTCCACACACTACTGAGCCTCATTTTGACATGGTGTAAGGACATCAGCCTGTAGTGCGGTTTTCCACATTAATTTTAAGTGTGACTCCAAATCCAGACCTTCACGGGTTGATTAATTTGATATCCATTGATCATTACATTAAACTATGTAAAGAAAAATGTATTTAATAAGAATATTTCATTCATTCATATCTAGGAAGTGTTATTTTTGTGTTCCCTTTATTTTTTGAGCAGTGTGTGTGTGTGTGTGTGTGTGTGTGTGTACGTACAGTGGGGCAAAAAAAAGTATTTAGTCATCCACCAATTGTGCAAGTTCTCCCACTTAAAAAGATGAGAGGCCTGTTATTTTCATAGGTACACTTCAACTATGACAGAAAAAAAATACAGATTCACTGTAGGATTTAATGAATTTATTTGCAAATTATGGTGTAAAATAAGTATTTGGTCACCTACAAGCACGATTTCTGGCTCTCACAGACCTGTAACTTCTTCTTTAAGAGGCTCCTCTGTCCTCCACTCGTTACCTGTGTTAATGGCGCCTGTTTGAACTTGTTATCAGTATAAAAGACACCTGTCCCCAACCTCAGTCACACTCCAAACTCTACTATGGCCAAGACCAATGAGCTGTCAAAGGACACCAGAAACCAGGCTGGGAAGACTGAATCTGCAATAGGTAAGCAGCTTGGTTTGAAGAAATCAACTGTGGGAGCAATTATTAGGAAATGGAAGACATACAAGACCACTGATCTTCTCCCTCGATCTGGGGCTCCACGCAAGATCTCACTCGGTGGGGTGAAAATGATCACAAGAACGGTGAGCAAAAATCACAGAACCACACGGGAGGACTTAGTGAATGACCTGCAGAGAGCTGGGACCAAATTAACAAAGCCTACCATCAATAACACACTACGCCACCAGGGACTCAAATCCTGAAGTGCCAGACGTGTCCCCCTGCTTAAGCCAGTACATGTCCAGGCCCGTCTGAAGTTTGCTAGAGAGCATTTGGATGATCCAGAAGAAGATTGGGAGAATGTCATATGGTCAGATGAAACCAAAATATAACTTTTTGGTAAAAACTCTACTCGTCGTGTTTGGAGGACAAAGAATGCTGAGTTGCATCCAAAGAACACCATACCTACTGTGAAGCATGGGGGTGGAAACCTCATGCTTTGGGGCTGTTTTTCTGCAAAGGGACCAGGATGACTGATCCGTGTAAAGGAAAGAATGAATGGGGCCATGTATCGTGAGATTTTGAGTGAAAACCTCCTTCCATCAGCAAGGGCATTGAAGATTAAACGTGGCTGGGTCTTTCAGCATGACAATGATCCCAAACACACCGCCTGGGCAACGGAGTGGCTTCGTAAGAAGCATTTCAAGGTCCTGGAGTGGACTAGCCAGTCTCCAGATCTCAACCCCATAGAAAATCTTTGGAGGGATTTGAAAGTCCGTGTTGCCCAGCAACAGCCCCAAAACATCACTGCTCTAGAGGAGATCTGCATGGAGGAATGGGCCAAAATACCAGTAACAGTGTGTGAAGACTTACAGAAAACGTTTGACCTCTGTCATTGCCAACAAAGGGTATATAACAAAGTATTGAGAATTGTTATTGACCAAATACTTATTTTCCACCATAATCTGCAAATAAATTCATTAAAAATCCTACAATGTGATTTTACTTTTTCCCTCATTTTGTATGTTATAGTTGAAGTGTACCTATGATACAACATTATAGGCCTCATCTTTTTAAGTGGGAGAACTTGCACAATTGGTGGCTGACTAAATACTTTTCTGCCCCTGTGTGTGATGTTATATCTTTTTTTTTTTTGTCCGGGATGAAACTAATCCATTGTGGAGGCCAAGCATACATTGTCTTTTAGTCTAGATCTGAAAATCTAGTTGGTGGCAACATATGGAGGGTGTGATGCAATTGTGGTGCCTCCGGAGGCATGCAGATGCCAAATTCAGCTCTGTAAAGCATCGCCATGCGGATCCCATATGTTGTAACCATGCAGAGGGCTTTGTATAGCTCCACATCATTGGTAGGTGGGTGCGATACATAAACTCACTTCCTTGACAACTGCTCCGCAATGTGCAAGAAGTATGATTTCCCTGACTTCTGCAGAGGCCGTATCACCGTAAATTCTGTATAGACAATGCAGACATCAGATTGACAATGCTGCGCCCAGATGCACAAAGCACCAATTGCTCCAGAATGCGCGCTCTCCTGCCAATGTGTGCATTTATTGTTTCTCAACGTAAATGGTTAGTGTATCTCACCATTACATAGTGTATTCAGACCCCATAACCTTTTTCACAATGTTACGTTACAGCTTATTTCTAAAATTGAGTTAATTGTTTATTTTCCTCAAACTAAAAACAGGTGTTTAGAAATAGTTGCAAGTGTATTTTGTGATTGAAAAAAATCACATTAACATAAGTATTCAGACTCTTTACGCAGTACTTTGTTGAAGCACCTTTGGCAGTGATAGGAGCCTCCAGTCTTGGGTGTGATGCTACAAGCTTGGTACACGTATTTGAGGAGTTTGTCCTATTCTTCTCTGCAGATCCTCTCAAGCTCTCCAGTTGGATGGGCAATGTTGCTGCACAGTTATTTTCAGGTCTCAAGATGTTCAATCGGGTTCAAGTCCAGGCTCTGGCTGGGCCACTCTACGGACATTCAGAGACTTGTCCCGTAGCCACTCCTACATTATCTTGGCTGTGTGCTTAGGGTTGTTGTCCCGTTGGAAGGTGAACCTTTGCCCCAGTCTGAGAACATGCTCCAGAGTGCTCAGGACTTCAAGGATCTACATACATTTATATGTAGGCATATAAATGTGCTCTGTTCATCTTACCCTCAATCCTGACTAATCTCCTAGTCCCTGCTGATGTAAAACATCCCCACAGCGTGATGCTACCACCACCATGCTTCACCATAGTGATGGTGCCAGGTTTCCTCCAGATTTGATGCTTGGCATTCAGGCCCATCGGGTCCTTGGTCACTTCCCTGATCAAGGCCATTCTCCCCCCCGTTTGACCGGGCGGGCCAGCTCTAGGAAGAGTCATGGTGGTTCAAAATGTCTTCCATTTAAGAAAGATGGAGGCAATTGTGTTCTTGGAACTTAAATGCTGCAAATGTTTTTTAGTACCCTTCCACAGATCTGTGCCTCAACACAATCCTGTCTCGGGGGTCTACAGACTGTTCCTTTGACCTCATGGCATGATATTTTTTTCTCTGACATGCACTGTCAACTGTGGGTCCTTCTTATATAGACCTGTGTGTGTGTGTGTGCCTTTTTTTTTCAAATCAAGTCCAATCAATTGAATTTACGACAGGTGTACTCCAACGAAGTTGTAGAAACATCTCAAGGATGATTAATGGAAACGAGATGCACCGGAGCTCAATTTCGAGTCTCATAGCAAAGTGTCTGAATATGTATGTAAATAAAGTGTTTGTTTTATTTGTAATAAATCTGTGAAACTTATTTTCACTTTATCCATTATGGGTTTTTGTGTGTTTTATTCTAAAATATTAAATAAAACAAAGGTGGAAGAGGTTAAGTGGTCTGAATATTTTCCAAAATTTATTGTATATTATCAGTACATTTGCCGTTAATTCCTGGTAATTTCTAATCTACAATGTTTGGTAATGGGAATTTCTGTTAATGCATTCAATATTATTCCTTTTACCGTTGTTGGAATGGACACATTGTTTGCAGAGTGCACAACCTATGCAAAACTTGTGAGAAACAAGTTTTAGTTTATTTCAATCCATTTGAGTTTTGTCAATTCAGTTTAGTTCTTGTTTTTTGTTTGGAGGTGCTATTGTCAATGTTTTAAGGACCCACCTGATTTACATTTTGAAGTAGGCTTCCTGGCATGTGTTCAAATGTAGGCATATAAATGTTCCAATTTGGATCTGATAGTATTTCTGATTTGGCTTAAAACACCTCCAATGACCTTCGAAGCTTCTCAAAGTAATGGTTTTCTTCACCTCTAACAGCAAGCACATTTAAGTCTTATTTTTTACATCACATTGAGGAACTGTCATTCTCAATGATATGAAAAATATTTCTAGCTCTCTCTCCCTTTTTGATAACCACTCGGCGTGAAAGGGAAAAATATCATGCTCTGATCCAGTGGAAACGTCATAAAATAGGCCCGCCTGATTTACTTTTTTTGCAGGACTGAAGTGGGTTTCTTTACTCATTTTGGGTGCTGGTGCGGTTTTATATTTAAGTGCAGATGCTCCACAATATGTTTGAGCTAATATTCTATAGGAGGAACAGGAGCAAAAGCAGTAGAACATTGATCTGTCGGTGCTCTACTCCGGTTAGCTCTTGCCCAAGTCGAACACGGATTTCTTATCCTTTGCGCAAATAGCCAACAGCTGTGTCTGTCCCCAGCTCACTGGTGCAGGTAACTTGAGGGGTCCAGAAGATTTTATACAATGTTTCAAGTTCGTTGCAGACCGGCCATACATGACACATTGGCTATCTTAATTTTATCCGGGTTTTTTCTACTAGCAGGATAGTTTTTATTTGTTGGCTCTCATGACGTTGGCCTGGGGGTAGATTTATGACGGTCATAAATACCTCCCCCCCATTTTTCCCTCTCTACCCTACTGATGTTACATTTGCAAACCCTTGGTTTACAGAGATTCTGGGAACATCAGAAGGTGGGGGGAAACGAACAATACTCTGGTAATCTGACCAATTGAACATATGCGGTGGTATTTAATGAATATGTCAGTTCAGTTGTCGTCTGAGACATTCTCATCAATGATAAGATGACAAACTCTACAGTGGAAAGTCTACACATCAGAGTTATCGGATTCACATAGAATTCAATAGTTCAATTTAAATGTTTGAATATGAAATTATTCGTGATGGGATGAAATGTCACTTTAGCTTCTAAAATGTGAGATTTGGGTTTTCATAAAACAGGGTTCTGCTCAATCAGGGGGGGGCGAGAAGGGTTGGGTCAGGGTATCTAGCTCAGTCATTCCATTAGAAATAACACTAAATATTCACTTACCTTTGATCATCAGAAGGCACTCCCAGGAATCCCAGTTCGACAAATAAAATCCATAATTTATGTCCAAATAGCCACATGTTCTTAGCGTCTTCAGCCCAGTAATCCATCTTCATGAGGCGCAGGCACTTCATCCAGACAAACTCAAAGTTCTGTTACAGTCCTTTAGGAACATGTCAAACAATGTATGGAATCAATCGTTAGGATGTTTTTAACAAAACATCAATGTTCCAACCGGAGAATTCCTTTGTCTGAAGAAAGCACAGGAACGAGAAGTACATCTGTCGGGAGCGCGCGTCATGAGACCAAGGCTCTCTGCCAGACCACTGACTCAAAGAGGTCTCATGAGCCCCTCCATTATAGTAGAAACCTCTATAGAAACTCTGTTCTGAAGACTTGACATCTAGTGGAAGCTGTAGGAAGTGCAACATTATCCATATCCAACTATCTGGTAGGCCAAGCTTTGAAAAACTACAATCCTCAGACGTCCCACTTCCTGGTTGGATTTCTCAGGTTTTCGCCTGCCATATGAGTTCTGTTATACTCGCAGACGTCATTCAAACAGAAAACACTGAAGTTTCTAAAACTATCAAATACTACTAATAATATGCATATTAGCATCTGGGACAGAGGAGGCAGTTAACTCTGGGCACACTATTCATCCAAAAGTGAAAATGCTGCCCCATATCCCAAGAGTTCATCTATATTTTTCATGGCTATCCATTTACCACGACAAACCGATGGTGGTGTGAAGACCACTCAATGAGCTGTATAAAGCAAACGAGAAAATGCTCATCCAGAGGCAGTGCTCCTAGTGGCTGGGGACTTTAATGCAGGGAAATTTAAAACGCTAGACCACCTTAATATGCCACACACACAGAGCTGTGTAAAGAGCTCTCACTCGACCTCCATTTGACAAATCTGACAATTATACAATCCTTACAATTCAAAGTTTACAATCCAAAGTAAAGCAGGAAGTAGCAGTGATTTGCTCAATATGGAAGTGGACAGATGCTAAGCCACAGGACTTTTTTTTCTTTTTTTCTCCCTGTTCCAGCAGAAACTGGAAGAGGTTCCCGGGGTTTATCCGATGGCATTGAGGAGTAGATCACATCAGTCACTGGCTTCATCAATAACGTTGTCCCCACAGTGACCGTAGGTACATGCCCCAACCAGAAGCCATGGATTACAGGCAACATCCACACCGAGCTAAAAGGTAGAGTTTTCAAGGAACGGGACGCTAACCCGAACGCATATGAAATCCCGCTTTGCCCTCAGACAAACCATCAAACAGGCAAAGCCGAAATACAGGACTAAGATTGAATCCTACTACACTGGCTCTGATGCTTGTTAGATGTGGCAGGGCATGCAAAGTATGTACTACAAAGTGAAGCCCAGCTGCGAGATGCCCAGTGATACAAGCTTACCAGAGGAGCTAAATGACTTCTATACATGCTTCAATGCAAGCAACACTGATTGCATGAGAGCACCAGCTGTCCCTGATTGATCACCCTCGCTGTAACCAATGTAAGTCCTCTTAAACAGGTCAACATTCGCAAGGCCGCAGGGCCAGATGGATGACCAGGACGTGTAATCCGAGCATGAGCTGACCAACTGGCAAGTGTCTTCACTGACATTTTCAACCTGTCCCTGGACGAGTTTGTAACATGGTTCAAGCAGACCACCGTAGTCCCTGTGCACAAGATCACTAAGGCAACCTGCCTAAATGACTGCAGACCCGTAGCACTCGTATGTATCCATGAAGTGCTTTGAAAGGCTTTTCATGGCTCACATCAACACCATCATCCCAGCAACCCTAGACCCACTCCAATTTTTATACCAACCCAACAGGTCCACAGATGATGCAATCTCTATTGCACTCCACACAGCCCTTTCCCACCTGGTCAAAAGGAACACCTCTGAGAATGCTATTCATTGACTACAGCTCAGCTTTCAACACCATAGTGCCCTCATAGCTCATTGCTAAGGACCCTGGGACTGAACACCTCCCTCTGCAACTGAATCTTGGACTTCCTGACAGGCTGTCCCCAGGTGGTAAGGGTAGGCAACAACACATCTGCCATGCTGATCCTCAACACGGGAGGCCCTTGGGTGCGTGCTTAGTCCCCTCCTGTACTCTCTGTTCACTCATGACTGTGTTGGCAAGCACGACTAACACCATTTGTTTGCAGACGACACAACGGTGGTAGGCCTGATGACTAACAACGATGGACTATAGGGAAGAGGTCAGCCACCTGGTAGTGTGGTGCCAGGACCACCTCTTCCGCGATGTGATCAAGACCGAGGAGATGATCATGGACTACAGGAGAATGAGGGCCAAGCACGTTCTGATTCTCATCGATGGGCCTGTAGTGGAGCAGGTTGAGAGCTTCAAGTTCTTTGGCGTCCACATCACCAACCAAATATCATGTTCCAAACACACCAAGACAGTCGTGAAGAGCACATGACACCGCCTTTTCCCCCTTAGGAGACTGAAAAGATTTGACATGGGTCTTGAGATCCTCAAAAGACTCTACAGCTGCGCTATCGAGAGCATCCTGACTGGTTGCAGCACTGCCTGGTATGGCAACTGCTCGGCCTCCGACCGCAAGCTAAATACAGAGGTAGTGTGCACGGCCCAGTGCATCACTGGGGCCAAGCTTCCTGCCATCCAGGACCTCTATACCAGGCGGTGTCAGAGGAAGGCAGACATCAGCCACCTAGTCATAAACTTCTCTAATGCAGGGCAAACGGTACCGGCTTGCCAGGTCTAAGTCCAAGAGGCTTCTCAACAGCTTCTACCCCCAAGACATAAGACTCCTGAACATCTAATCAAATGGCTACCCAGACTATTTGCATTGCCACCTCCGCCCCCCTTATGCTGCTACTCACTATGTATGCACAGTCATTTTAGCTCTACCTACATGTACATATTACGTTGACTACCCTGTGCCCCTGCACATGAACCCTTCTATATAGCCTCGCTACTGTTATTTTACTGCTGCTCTTTTCATTCTTTTTTACTTTTTCCTTAACTGGTTGGTTAAGGGCGTGTAAGTAAGCAGTTCACTAAGGTGTTGTATTTGGCGCATGTGACAAATGGAATTTGAAGAGCGTGCAAAGGGTGGCTACATTAACAAATAAAAATTAATTTTTAGATTCTTCAAACTTTTTTTGGTTACATGATTCCATATGTTATGTCTTCTACAATGTAAAAGAACATTTTAAAAAAGAACCTTGACTGAGTAGGTGTCAACTTTTGACTCGTTATATATAGCTCAAAAGGAAAATGTAATGTAGACTGCTTTTTCATTGTTAAAATAGGCCCCCCAAAAATCTCATTAACTCAAGTCATCGAATACTAACGTCTGTTCGCATATTCAAATAACCGCGTCGATCTCTAATTGGTGCCGTGCTTCTGAGGCACTTTGCTTTTCTTTTTTTATTTACAGCATTATCCACAGGCGTTTCAGGTAGAAAATCCTAGGAAATGTTTTGTAATTGACACAAGCTGCCTCCAATTAATCAATCAACTTATGGTTGTGTGTTTTGTGGGGGGATGGCCTGAGCCAGGGGAAGCGTATGTCTGCGACTCTTAGAGCTACCCCCCTACTTTGTGCAATTTCCGCCTGAAGACATACCCAAATCTAATCAAATTTTGGCCCTTAGGCACAACCATGATGAACACTTGTGGCAGGAGCAGAAGGAACAGGGCTTGGTGCAGTGGTGCTGTAGCCAGCAAGCTCCTTGATGAGCTGCTCTCTGAAGGCTTTCTGTGAGAGGAAGGGCTTTCTAGTCGGAGTCAGTGCCACTGTGGAATCATTTTCAGTTAGAATAGTTTCACATATGAGCCCTGTATCAACAGGTATAAAAAAAACATTTTATATATAGTACAGGGAACAAAGTGCTGTTCTATTTCACTTTGGCCATTGTTGTGGACCTGCCTCAAATGGGTTATTTCATGTGGGCGTGGGGTGGAGCAGCAGCTGGTAGACCATGCTCCCTCTAATGTAGACTGATTGGAGGAAGCATGCTGGCTGTGTTGAGATGTATGGGTTTACATTCTACACCATACCGTGTGTGTAGACAGACGCTATGGTCGTTCTCATACAAACAAACAGACCCTCACTCACAATGACTAGCTAATGTGTACCTTACCCATTTCATTACATCTTTATATATTGCAAATAAAATGTAAACAATCACAAGTAATATTTTATATTAATTTCAAACAACGGCATTAGCATGAGAGCAACTTACCAGTCCAAAACAATGATCTCAGTTTCAGAATCAAAGCTATGGGAGCTAATGGAGTCTTCAAAAAGCAGATCTGTCTCACTTCCACGATCAATTTCCTCTAAAATTGTTTCTACATTCGTATATCTAGTCTTAGAATTAGCTTTCTTTGACTTATTCGCCATGATGTTGGATAAATAAACAGCTGAAGATGCAAGTCACAGAAATACTGCAGTGCGTAATAAGCTTTGCTCCTTCACGGTTGAATTGGCAATGGCGAAAGAACGGTCCTCAATGGAAAGGTTTGTCTTACAACAAAGAACCATGGGATATTGCCGTTTTACCTTTGCTCATTGGCTATCTACCCAGCTAGATTTCATGACTATCAGTGGTCATTGGGTTAAAATACAGTCAATCAACGAGACAGTGGTCATATAATTGGTGCAAAATGGGCTCGTCAATTGTTGTCTTCCAATCGTTTTTTTCCGGGTCAATTACGTCCCGCAAAATTACCCATCAGGTTTGGTTGTGTTACAAACAGTTGATTGCAAGGAAACCAAACATGACTGGATAAAGTCAGGGAAAGTCTGTCTATTTACGTTGGATGTTAGGTCGAAAAATTGAATGACACGAAATTCAACGAGATAAGCGTTCACAAAATGTTTTGTTAGGCTATAAAAAATGGATTTAACCGAACAAAAGACAATTAATTGTGTAACAATGAGCCTTGGGATTGCAACCAGAGCAAGATCTTCAAAGGTAAACTATTTATTTCAATGCAGTTTGTGATTTTGTTACGCAAGTGCTGGTTGAATAAGTAGTTTGATATGGGGGTCTGTGCTCAGATAATCGCAGTGTATTCTTTCGCAATTAATACTTTTTTAAATATGACAATGCAGTTGGATTAGCAAGATTCTAGGCTTTTGAAGCATGTGAGACACTTGTATTTTCAGGAATGTTTAATATGATTATTTGTGGCGAACACCGTATGTTGTCGAATTCAAACCCGTATCCGGGATGGGTAGTTCAGTTAAAGGTATGCAAATGTACTTTTGGCAGAAAATATTACTCAGATCATGTACAAAGCAGTAGAAGTCTACTATGTAGATAAGGTTAATGTTTTGGATGATCTGTCCTTATTGTCTACAGCTGGATACCTATATACCAAAGCAGGAAGGTCTCCATTGAAAGGCCACTACACATGACCATCTAGATAACATGAGGTTAATGTCCCGAGGGTCTAGCCTTATCCTCTAAAGGTGGACAGCCATTCTCACCCATTTTGTATAGCAGGAAACGCCAATACACAACACAAGGTTCAAATATGAAAAACTAAAACAAGGATGAAGTGACTGTAGTTATAGTACTCCTCATTGTGAATAAGAAAAAATGCAACACCAGTGTGTAGCTCACATATGACACAAACAGTAACTAGATGACATGAGTGCACATTTTCCCAAACTACATTTACTGTAGGGTGCCACGCATGATGGCATCCTGGAAAGACACTTGACCTGCTGGTGTGAGGATGTAGTCCTTGAGGTTGTTGCACACAATTGTTTTCCCTCTATGCTGACATGTTTCTTAGGTCTGGGAAGCTGGTGTCCCCTTGTATCACTCTCCTGGAAGCAGGTCCACAGTGGGTGTGGACTGGATCTTCCCTGTTGATGAATCTGTGTTGTCAGTCTGGTCTACATTAGTTGTGGAGGGCCACGCAGGCCTTCACAATGGTCTCTGCTTTCTCCGGGGGCTTGTCCCAGGATCCTCCATCTTGCAGCAAGGATCCCAAAGCAGTTCTGAAATTCTTTTGGATTTTGAGTGGCGGTAGTTGATCTTCTCGGCATCAAGGCCAGATGAAACCTTGAATAAAATAAGTGTTTCCATAGCCTTCATGTTCCTGTACAATACTATCATTTGTGTACTGTAACAACTGTGTAGCCTATGCTTTGGACATAGGCCCCCATCCTCTTATTGGGATGCCAGATCACTTTTATGCGAAGCATATCAACATCTATTGGTATAATTTGTGTGTGTATAGTGACATGTATTTAGCGTATCCTACCTGGATACCTCAAGTCCTTTTTTTTTCTCCACCTGACCTAGAGTTCCTTACAATCAAATGCTCCATTATCTACTAAGAGAATCCTCTTCGACTATAACCACAGCAGTGTGTATCTCCCCCCCGGCCCTGGAAGAACTTCAATGGACTTTATGTAAACTGGAAACCACATCCTGGGGCTGCATTTATTGTAGCTGGGGATTTTAACAAAGCTAATCTAATGATAACACTTCCTAAATGATGTCAGCATGTGCGACCCGGGCTGGCAGCATTCTGGATCATTGCTACTCTAACTTCCGCGACGCATACAAAGCTCGTCCTCCTTTCGGCAAATCTGACCGACTCCATTTTTTTGTTGTTCCCTGCCTATAGACAGAAACTAAAACAGGAAACGTCCGTAGTCGGACCCGCGTTGAACAGACCTGAGCAATCTGATTCCACCCTTCAAGATTGCTTCAATCACGTGGATATGTTCCGGATAGCCTCAGACAATAACATTGATGTATTGAGTTTATTAGCAAGTGCATTTGTGATGTTGTACCCACGGTGACTATTAAAACCGTTCCCCAACCAGAAACTCTGGATTGATGGCAGCATTCACTCTAAACTGAAAGTGCGAACCACTGCTTTTAAATCATGGCAAGGCGACCGTAAACATGACCGAATACAGTGTAGCTATTCCCTCTGCGGCAATCAAACAAGCTAAGCGTCAGTATAGAGACAGTCAGAATTCAACGGCTCAGATGTATGTGGCAGGGTCTACATTCAATCACGGATTACAAAAAGAAAACCAGGGCCATCGCAGATACCGTCTTGCTCCCAGAAGAACTAAACAACTTCCTTGCTCGCTTTGAGGACAATACAGTGCCACTGACATGGCCCGCTACCATAACCTGCGGGCTCTCATTCACCACAGCCAACATGAGTAAAACATTTTAAACGTGTTAACCCTCGCAGGCTGCCGGCCCAGAAGGCATCCCTAGCCACGTCCTCAGAGCATGCGTAGACCAGCTGGCTGGTCACCGCCACCCTATCAATCAGACTGATTGATTTATAAAGGCCTTCTTACATCAACAGATGTCACAAAATGCTGTACAGAAACTCAGCCTACAATGCCAGAACCTAGGAAGAAACTTAGAAGAACCAGGATGAGGGTTTGTTATGGGATTTTTGATCAATAATGACTTGTATATACATTTCAATCAGGACTGACTAATCAGAATACTATTATATTACTGTATATGTATGAATTTTCTTTATAATCCTAGTACTGAATATGTGTGTAAATATAATCAAGAATTAGAACAATGACTGTCTGTTCCTTGGTAGAAATGAATGAACTTATAGCCAGACTGGCTAGAATGCGTATCTACACAGGCAGACCTTGGTTCTATTCATAAATTATTTTAATAGGGAGAGATGATGTGAGAACCATACAGCCATTATACTGGAGCGGAGATGAGACGGGCTAGTACTAAAACTAATGATGTCATTTTCAGTTTATAACCTGTGGTAAAATGTATAATGGGCAGTACTCTCGAGAATAAAAGCTGCTGATTGACTTTAAGACTGGTCTCTGCATTTTATACAAATAAGATTCATACAGATTCTTATGAATTGACAGTGATTCATTTTAATTGGGCATTAAAACAGAGGAATATAATTCCTGTAACGGGTGGCCAGTCCTCTTCTGGCTTTGCCAGGTGGAGATTATAACAGAACATTGCCAAAATGTTCTTAGATGACCAGCAGGGTCCAATAATAATCAGTGGTTGTCGCGGGTGCAACAGGGCAGCAGCTCAGTAGTAAATGTCAGTTGGCTTTTCATAGCCGATCATTCAGAGTATCTACTGCTTTCTCAGAGTTGAAAACAGCAGGTCTGGGACAGGTAGCACGTCCGGTGAACAGGTGACACCCTAGACCCACTCCAATTTGCTTACCGCCTCAATAGGTCCACAGAAGATGTAATCACACTGCCCTAACCCATCTGGAGAAGAGGAATACCTATATAAGAATGCTGTTAATCGATTACAGCTCAGCATTTAACACCATAGTGCCCTCAACTTGTCATCAAGCTCTAGACCTTTGGTCTCGACCCCGCCCTGTGCAATTGGGTACTGGACTTTCTGACGGGCTGCCCCCAGGTGGTGAGGCTAGGTAACAACCTCTCCACCCCGCTAATCCTCAACACTGGGGCCCCACAAGGGTGTGTTCTCAGCCCTCTCCTGTACTCCCTGTTCACCCATGACTACGTGGCCATGCACGCCTCCAACTCAGTCATCAAGTTTGCAGATGACACTACAGATTACCAACTACGATGGGATGGCCTACAGGAAGGGGGAGAGGGCCCTTGGAGTGTGGTGTTAGGAAAACAACCTCGCACTCAACGTCAACATCACAAAGGAGATGATCGTGGACTTCAGGACACAGCAGAGGGAGCACCCCCCTATCCACATCGACGGGACCGTATTGGAGAAGGTGGAAAGCTTCCTCAGTGTACACGTCACACAAACTGAAATGGTCCACCCAGACAGTGTGGGGAAGAAAGCGCAACGGCACCTTTTCAACCTCCAGGAGGCTGGAGAAATTTGGCTTGTCACCAAAAACACTCCCAAACTTTTACAGATGCACAATCGAGAGCATTCTGTCAGGCTGTATCACCGCCTGGTATGGCAACTGCTACACCCACGGCAACTGCTTCACCCACAACCGTAAGGCTCACCAGAGGGTAGTGAGATCTGCACAAAGCATCACTGGGGGAAAACTACTTGCCACCCGACGTCACAGGAAGGCCGAAGAGATCATCAAGGACATCAACCACCTGAACCACTGCTTGTTCACCCCGCTATCATCCAGAAGGCACGGTCAGCACAGGTGCAACAAAGCTGGGACCGAGAGACTGAAAAACGGCGATCTCAAGGCCATCATACTGTTAAACAGCCATCACTAACATAGTATGTAAAATCTCTAGCCGCTTCAATAATAAAAAATTGGATGTAATAAATGTATTACTAGTCACTTAAAACAGTGCCACTTTGTTTACATTACTCATCTCATATGTGTATATACTGTACTCTCCATCTTGCCTATGCCGCTCGGCCATCGCTCATCCATATATTTTTATGTTCGTATTCATTCCTTTACACGTGTGTGTGTGTGTGTGTGTGGTAGTTCTACTGCACGGTCGGAACTAGAAGCACAAGCAGTTCGCTACACTCACATTAACATATGCTAACCATGTGTATGTGACCAATAAAATTTGATTTGAACATGTCGTTCCTCGTCAATGCTTCGCATAGGTTGAACAAGAGACATTTGTTCTTTATTATCCCCCATCGTTGTCATGTAACGAACTTGCCATTTTCTCAGTCCCTTTTTCTCCATACTCCTGAGTAGTAATAGCAGTTCAAGTTCTTCCTGTTCAATCTCTAGCAAGTCCAAAAAATACATTTTTCTTCTGTTGCTAAACAGTGTCGTAAAGCGTTGAACACCAGTCTAGCCTGACATGTGGCTAGTATTTTGTAAACGGGCATATACTTTAACTCTTGATCCGGAAGTTCAAATGTTTTCCGCGGTTTGTCAAAGATGCCTTGGCCCCTCTTGCTTGGTTAGCTACTCTGGCTCCCAAGCTCCCTAGTGGATATAGGATATACACTACACAAGGTGGACTTCACCTCTGAGTGGAATGCAACAAAGAGTCTGCTGCCCCCAAAATACTAGCTCTACTCATGTGCACACACGTAGATCAATGGAGTGCAGCTTGTAGAAGCCTATTTAGAGGTAGTTCTGAGCCACTGTAAACTAGAGTTAACGCAAAGACTGGTTGTCTTTGGGATCAGCTAGCATGATGGCTGATCAAGGGCACTTCCAGTCTGAGCTAAATAAGCATTGGCTTGCTAACCTACTTAATGAATGACCTTTTCAATGGAAGCGGTCTGTACTGCAGCGGTATAGCTGCCGCACAAGACGCAAACTTGCAGCAAAGCAATGCAAAGTTATTCCTGTTTCTACATTCCGTTTTGAAATGGCGCATCCACTGTAAGTTGAATCAAAAGCTATCCTACTTTATGTGACAAAGGTCATACACCTGTTTTTGTGGCAGAGGAGACTGCCCATCAGATCTGAATGAAAACAATCGAGGGGCAAACTGTAATTCTCCAAATTTGACATTTTCTCAGATTAAATATGACAGGAATTTTGTTATGTCTTGTGCTTTTTGGAGCTAATTTGAATAAGAATGCTCGATCTGTAAAAATTAATTCCAGTTGGAATTGTCAATTTATAATTTGTCCAAGTCTATGGTGGAAATTGCCTCACTGAATTTTAGCTAATGTTAGTCACCCATGGTTGGTATATGTTTTGAATCTGTTTTAAAATAGGCAGCTCTTTAAAAAAAAATTTTTTTTACTGATGTAACAACACATTTTTCAGAGTTTGTAGGTCTCTCTCTCCAGCAAGATTATGAATACAGCTTTGTTTGTAGTCACTTTGGTGGTACGTTGATTGTTGGGTTAGCCTACTTGATAAAAAACCTTAAGCTGAGATTTCCCTTATCCAGGGTTTTGAATGTCAATGATTTACAGAAGTTGAGTATGAAGTCTACATTTTTATGACTGTTTATTCTCTTTTTGCCCACAGGGCTGATCTTGGACGCCAATATCACCAATGCTACAGATTACAGAACAGATGGTATATGCCATGAATTGTAAGGAAGCCACAGAGAAGGTTGTCCAGTCATGGTCACGTTTCAACTCCGCTGGCCAAACTACTCTACTGGAGACTCTGAAAGCGTTCAGTCCTATGTCAAAAGACCTTTTCGATACTGAGAAAGAACTGGCCACTTTTATTGAGGGACTCAAAGATGAAGGTCACAAGCCTACTGTACTTAAAAGCAAAGATGTTTATGGTTACAGGTCTTGTACTGCAGTACTGAGGCCTGTAATAAAGACACAGAGCACACTGGACATTGCTGTCTCAAAGGTTCAAAAGCCTGGCAAAAAGAAGGGTAGAAAATCCCATGGCAAGAAGACTGAAATCAACTATTCTTTGTTAAGTGCAGCAGCAAAAGTTGTCCTGAAGAATCAACCCACAATTATTTTGACAAATCTGTCAAAGGAATCTCTCAAACAGACTGTCCTCTCTCAACCACAGACCTTGGCTGTTGTGCCTGTTCAGATGCAGTCATACATAAGACTGACCAACATCACTGGACCCTCTACAGGCCACACAGCGAGACTGCAGTTCCACACAGGTGTATGGTCAGGAGAGGTGACTGTGCCCAACTCTCATCGACCACTATCTCTAACAGGTACCCAAGTACAGCCTTCGGAAGGTACCGGAAACTTAGCAAAATCAGTCACTTTGAGGAGAGTGAACTTTTTGCCCTGCCCAGTCAATATCATCGGAGTGCCTGCCATACTGCAAAACGACCGGGTTTTGAAGGAATGCAACGGAATGCCTTGCTGGAGGGACCAGAAAAGGAAAAGGACTGATGAGGCTGAAGACAAACTCTGTGTGAAGAGGCCCAGAAATGAGGTCTGGCTGGTCAAAGAGCAGTCTGAAGACCTTAGACTCAGTGAGAACAACCTGAGGTTCAAGGTGATCAAGGTTGATGACTCGATCACCGATGAGGAGGTGAGGAGGAAAGCCCAGAAGATACTGCGAGTTAACCTGTCACCGGTCATAGAGATTCAACCACTTATTGCCTACCCAATGTGACCGGCCGTAATATCTTTGGTTGCGTTTACACAGGCAGCCCAACTGTTTTTTTTTAATTGTTTTTTAAACCCAAATATTGACAAAGATCTGATCAGATTGGCCAAAAGACTAATAATTGCGGGGGGGAATATTTTTAATTGGTCTGTGTGAACAGCCTTAAAGTCCTTTTGTCCTCCATGTAAATTTCATCAGTTTGTTGCATCTCATCAAGGCAGTGCTTTGTCTTTTAGCTATACTCAGCTTGGGAGTATTGGGATTGTTTGGGAGGCTTTTTGGAGATTTGGAAAATCTTATTTCTTTGTTAAAATGTTTAGATAAGGGGACGCTGGGTTATTGCCTAAACATCCAAAAATATGGTTTAAAGTTTTTTGTTTACACTGCACATACTATAGACTGCCCCTTGACTGTTGAGTGATGGAATGGTGAAGTGTGAGGCACAATGGCTGTCCCCATGAGTTGTACCTGCAGTATATCCTTCTTTACATGTGTGTTTTTGGGACACTGAAATTTCATCTGTTTTATAAATGATACAAACATCTGATAATGAAGCCATGTCATGTATAACTATGCAGCATTCATTTGCTAGAATATTACAGATATTTTATATACATCACTTTTTAGTCATGTCATTTCTACTGTATGTTGGATTAAAGGGGCAATTGACATGGTGTGTTTTCCTGATGTGTTATAAATGTAGTTTTTTCTTTTTTGGACATGACAGTTAAGAGATCCTAGCTATATGTTAACATTTTATGGCTTTTATTCTCATTTGTACAAAGTTTTAAGGCATTTTATTCCATTATCTGCATTTAATATGTAGAAGAATTTACATGGCCTTATGAGTTTTCAGTGTTTTTAAAGCCTCTGGAGGAAAAGCTCTAGCCTATATTGTGTATTATCTGACATTTAGAACTATTCCTAAAGCATTTTCTAGCTTTGAAATTTGATATTTGGACCTTGTTTTTTTTCTGTAATTGGAGGAAGTATGCCAGTTGGTTTCTTTTATTCAAGTATCCAACTCTCCATTAGGTTCAACTGATTTGATTTATCCGTCCTTGACCTTTCCATTCTCAATCGAAGGCAGAGTAAAGCTTTTTTTTTTGCGTTGGGTTATATTTTACTTGCTTTGATTTTCATGTGCCAAATTTCTATTTTTGGTGCTTCTCAATTGCACTTTCTTTTTTTTTTCTCTTCTCCCCAACTGAGAATGTTGTTTCTGTTAGCTACATATTCTAAATCACACATTTACATTTACATTTAAGTCATTTAGCAGACGCTCTGAACAAAATGTCTGAGGCACTTTTAGGTTTGTGAAGAGGTAGAGATACATTTCATGTTCAATGTAGCTTAATTTATATCTATTTAAAAAACAACTTTTTTTTACTTTTTGTATGAACCACAATGATACTCTTAACAAAGACATCTGTTAACATGTTATGGTCATTGTGTGTTGGGAATTACTGTTGAACTGTAAAATAAAGCATTTTGACCACTTCTTTCTCTGGATTACCTGGCATTTACATTTTAATAATGGGTCATTATACTCATAACCATGTTTGTGATGACTAGTACCTTTTTATTTATTTTACCCCCAATTTCGTGATATCCAATTGGTAGTTAGTCTTGTCCCGTCGCTGCAACTCCCGTACAAAGGTCGAGAGCCATGCGTCCTCCGAAACACTACCCTGCCAAGCCGTATTGCTTCTTGACACACTGCTTGCTTAACCCAGAAGCCAGCCGCACCAATGTGTCGGAGGAAACAACAGACAACTGGCAACCGTGTCAGTGTGCATGTGCCCGGCCCAACACAGGAGTTGCTAGAGCGAAATGGGACAAGGACATCCCAGCCGGCCATACCAGCCCCTAACCCGGGCAACGCTGGCCCAATTGTGCGTTGCCTCTTGTCTCCCGGTCGCGGTCGGCTGCCACACAGCCGACTCAAACCCGGGTCTGTAGTGATGCCTCAAGCACTGCAGTGCTTTAGACTGCTGCGCTACTCGGGACGCCCAATGACCGGTACTTTTGCCTGAAACCTGAATAGTTACGTTCGTTCAAGCTAAATCCTAGACAGACTTAAGCCTACATAGTGTTGTGACACACAGGAGACGTGGGTTCGAACCCAGTTGGTCAATAGCAGTGTGAAGGGAAATGTATGCTTTTCTAATAATCAATTTGACTGGGTTCATGCAAGTGACTGACCGTGCCTGGGAGAATGCTCATCATTATTGGCAATTTTGTACGCCCAGAACATTGTTTTGAGGACGGATATCTCTGTTTCAAGGTGTAAGCTTGGAGGGAAGCCTCATGAGGTATTGGTCGCTCACATGTTTGCACCAAAAGTTAATGGTGATTTTTATGAATAATGTAACTCATGCGAATATAATTTGTCTGTTTTAAGCAGTATATAAGAACTAACTGGACTGCCCTATTGGAGCTCTTGACTGACGTGTAGTGTATTGAGTTTGTTGAAACCGCTCCAGCTTGCTGTTAATAAAGAATGATTCATTTAAGATCGACTTCAGGTGTCCCTGGTGATTTCCCTGACAATTTGGCATCACAAACTAAATTATTGGTTCTGCCTGCGGAGTTTTTTTTCAGTGAGGGCCTGCGAGGGAAAACCGTTGGTGCACTTTATAAAGCGTGAGGGGAAATTCCTGTCTGACCAACAGACAAGCACCCTTACTGCGAGCTGCCCAAGAGGGGACGCATCATCCGTGGACAATTGAGGGACACTGCAACTGAATTTCAGTAAGTCAATTTAAAAGATTTAAAAATACAAATGTTTTGTAAAACTAAACAAAAATGAAGGTACTAGTAGTCTTAAGAAGGCTAGACCAGACTAGAGTGAGGGCAAGTAACGGTACCATGGAAAAGCCCCGCTGACAGATGTCTAGGCATTTATAAGTGTTGATGTGGTCTGAAGCCACTGGTAATTGCACAAGATGTTTTTGAGCACATTTTATATTATTAGTTCTAAGATATTTGTAATTTAGGTAAGTGGGAAGCGGAGTTCAACAAATTACATTTGGAATAATAACAGGATTTAAATTTTAGATGAGATATTACTGTTAAGTACTGAGTGAATGAGAGCTGTCGGGACTAACTCTGGTGTGAAAGAGTTGTCTCTGAATGAATACCCTAATCAGTTCTGTGTTAGCTGAGTTTTTCAATCTTTAACATTATCTAGGTGTTTTGTCCACCACCGCCCGTTGATCTACAAGTAGTGAGCACTGACAGGAGAAGCCTAGTCTAACAGCTGAGATGGGTGAGTGCTGTTTATTGATTACGCCAGACACAGATTTCCTCAAACATATGTACCTATCAGGCCGGCTGCACTGTGATCATTGCTGGTGGTGTGGATGTGAATACCTAAGTATAGAAGCAGCAAGACTAAGAATCCATTTGGGCGATGGGGAGACTTAGGAGATTCAGCAATTCTGGGGAGATTTGGGATGACTGACTGGGGAGATTTGGGATGACTGACTGGGGAGATTTGGGATGACTGACTGGGGAGATTTGGGATGACTGACTGGGGAGATTTGGGATGACTGACTGGGGAGATTTGGGATGACTGACTGGGGAGATTTGGGATGACTGACTGGGGAGATTTGGGATGACTGACTGGGGAGATTTGGGGTAACTGGGAGACTGGATGAATGGTTTTATTTTTTATTTCACCTTTATTTAACCAGGTAGGCTAGTTGAGAACAAGTTCTCATTTGCAACTGCGACCTGGCCAAGATAAAGCATAGCAGTGTGAACAGACAACACAGAGTTACACATGGAGTAAACCATTAACAAGTCAATAACACAGTAGAAAAAAGGGGGGGTCTATATACATTGTGTGCAAAAGGCATGAGGAGGTAGGCGAATAATTACAATTTTGCAGATTAACACTGGAGTGATAAATGATCAGATGGTCATGTACAGGTAGAGATATTGGTGTGCAAAATAGCAGAAAAGTAAATAAAAACAGTATGGGGATATGAGGTAGGTAAAAATGGATGGGCTATTTACCGATAGACTATGTACAGCTGCAGCGATCGGTTAGCTGCTCAGATAGCAGATGTTTGAAGTTGGTGAGGGAGATGAAAGTCTCCAACTTCAGCGATTTTTGCAATTCGTTCCAGTCACAGGCAGCAGAGCACTGGAACGAAAGGCGGCCAAATGAGGTGTTGGCTTTAGGGATGATCAGTGAGATGCACCTGCTGGAGTGCGTGTTACGGGTGGGTGTTGCCATCGTGACCAGTGAACTGAGATAAGGCGGAGCTTTACCTAGCATGGACTTGTAGATGACCTGGAGCCAGTGGGTCTGGCGACGAATATGTAGCAAGGGCCAGCCGACTAGGTCGCAGTGGTGGGTGGAATAAGGTGCTTTAGTGACAAAACGGATGGCACTGTGATAAACTGCATCCAGTTTGCTGAGTAGAGTGTTGGAAGCCATTTTGTAGATGACATCGCCGAAGTCGAGGATCGGTAGGATAGTCAGTTTTACTAGGGTAAGTTTGGCGGCGTGAGTGAAGGAGGCTTTGTTGCGGAATAGAAAGCCGACTCTTGATTTGATTTTTGATTGGAGATGTTTAATATGAGTCTGGAAGGAGAGTTTACAGTCTAGCCAGACACCTAGGTACTTATAGATGTCCACATATTCAAGGTCGGAACCATCCAGGGTGTTGATGCTGGTCAGGCGTGCGGGTGCAGGCAGCGAACGGTTGAAAAGCATGCATTTGGTTTTACTAGCGTTTAAGAGCAGTTGGAGGCCACGGAAGGAGTGTTGTATGGCATTGAAACTCGTTTGGAGGTTAGATAGCACAGTGTCCAAGGACGGGCCGGAAGTATATAGAATGGTGTCGTCTGCGTAGAGGTGGATCAGGGAATTGCCCGCAGCAAGAGCAGCATCATTGATATATACAGAGAAAAGAGTCTGCCCGAGAATTGAACCCTGTGGCACCCCCATAGACTGCCAGAGGACCGGACAGCATGCCCTCCGATTTGACACACTGAACTCTGTCTGCAAAGTAATTGGTGAACCAGGCAAGGCAGTCATCCGAAAAACCGAGGCTCCGGAGTCTGCCGATAAGAATATGGTGATTGACAGAGTCGAAAGCCTTGGCAAGGTCTATGAAGACGGCTGCACAGTACTGTCTTTTATCGATGGCGGTTATGATATCGTTTAGTACCTTGAGCATGGCTGAGGTGCACCTGTTGACCGGCTCTGAAACCAGATTGCACAGCGGAGAAGGTACGGTGGGATTCGAGATGGTCAGTGACCTGTTTGTTGACTTGGCTTTCGAAGACCTTAGATAGGCAGGGCAGGATGGATATAGGTCTGTAACAATTTGGGTCCAGGGTGTCTCCCCCTTTGAAGAGGGGGATGACTGCGGCAGCTTTCCAATCCTTGGGGATCTCGGACGATATGAGAGGTTGAACAGGCTGGTAATAGGGGTTGCGACAATGGCTTTGGATAGTTTCAGAAATAGAGGGTCCAGATTGTCAAGCCCAGCTGATTTGTACGGGTCCAGGTTTTGCAGCTCTTTCAGAACATCTATCTGGATTTGGGTGAAGGAGAACCAGGAGAGACTTGGGTGAGTAGCTGCGGGGTGGGGCGGAGCTGTTGGCCGAGGTTGGAGTAGCCAGGCGGAAGGCATGGCCAGCCACTGAGAAATGCTTGTTGAAGTTTTCGATAATCATGGGTTTATCGGTGGTGACCGTGTTACCTAACCTCAGTGCAGTGGGCAGCTGGGAGGAGGTGCTCTTCTTCTCCATGGACTTCAGTGTCCCAGAACTTTTTGGAGTTGGAGCTACAGGATGCAAACTTCTGCCTGAAGATGCTGGCCTTAGCTTTCCTGACTGCGTGTATTGGTTCCTGACTTCCCTGAACAGTTGCATATCGCAGGGACTATTCGATGCTATTGCAGACTGGGAAGACTGGGGAGAATTTGGAAAACGCGAGATTTTATTTTATCTTTATTTAACTAGGCAAGTCAGTTATGAACAAATTCTTATTTTCAATGACGGTCAAGGAACAGTGTGTTAACTTGCCTGTTCAGGGGCAGAACGACAGATTTGTACCTTGTCAGCTCGGGGGTTTGAACTTGCAACCTTCCGGTTACTAGTCCAACGCTCTAACCACTAGGCTACCCTGGGAAGTATTTGGAAATCTTGGGAAATTTGGGGGGAGTGGGGAGATTTGGGAGACTGGGATTTTTGGAAGACTGGGGAGGTTTGAGAGACTGGAGAGGGAGACTGGGAGAGGCTTGGGAGATGTTTTGGAGAAACTGAGACTGGGGAATTGGGAGACTGGAAGAATGGTTAGACTGGGGACATTTTAAAGACCGGGAAGACTGGGGAGATTTTGGAAAACGGGAGGTGTGGGAATTATTTGGAGATCTTGGGAAAATTGGGAGGAGTGGGGAGATTTGGGAGATTTCTATGACTGGTGAAACTGGGAGATTAGGAAGACTGGAAAGTTTTTGGAGATTTAACTGGCACTGGAGAGGTTTGGGAGACCAGAGAGGTTTTGGAGATTTGGGACTACTGGGAGATTTGGGAAGACTGGGAGATTTGGAAGACTGGGGAGACTGGACAGGTTTGGTAGGCTAACTGGGAGATTTGGGAGACTGGCTGATTTTGAAGACTGGGGAGACTGGCTGATTTTGAAGACTGGGGAGACTGGCTGATTTTGAAGACTGGGGAGACTGGCTGATTTTGAAGACTGGGGAGACTGGCTGATTTTGAAGACTGGGGAGACTGGCTGATTTTGAAGACTGGGGAGACTGGCTGATTTTGAAGACTGGGGAGACTGGCTGATTTTGAAGACTGGGGAGACTGGCTGATTTTGAAGACTGGGGAGACTGGCTGATTTTGAAGACTGGGGAGACTGGCTGATTTTGAAGACTGGGGAGACTGGCTGATTTTGAAGACTGGGGAGACTGGCTGATTTTGAAGACTGGGGAGACTGGCTGATTTTGAAGACTGGGGAGACTGGCTGATTTTGAAGACTGGGGAGACTGGCTGATTTTGAAGACTGGGGAGACTGGCTGATTTTGAAGACTGGGGAGACTGGCTGATTTTGAAGACTGGGGAGACTGGCTGATTTTGAAGACTGGGGAGACTGGCTGATTTTGAAGACTGGGGAGACTGGCTGATTTTGAAGACTGGGGAGACTGGCTGATTTTGAAGACTGGGGAGACTGGCTGATTTTGAAGACTGGGGAGACTGGCTGATTTTGAAGACTGGGGAGACTGGCTGATTTTGGAGACTGGGGAGACTGGCTGATTTTGGAGACTGGGGAGACTGGCTGATTTTGGAGACTGGGGAGACTGGCTGATTTTGGAGACTGGGGAGACTGGCTGATTTTGGAGACTGGGGAGACTGGCTGATTTTGGAGACTGGCTGATTTTGGAGAGAATTTGGAATAATACATTTACATTTAAGTCATTTAGCAGACGCTCTTATCCAGAGCCACTTGGAAGAATTTGGAATAATAGAGAATTGGGAAGAATTTGGAATGCTGGGGATATTTGTGGATACTGGGAAGAATGGGGACGGTTGGATAGATTTTGGAAAACAGGAGAATATTTGATTTTTGTACACTGGGGAGAATTTGGGAGACTGATGAGATTTGGGAGACTGATGAGATTTGGAAGACTGGTGTGACTGGATGACTGGGTAGACTGGGGAGATTTGGGAGACTGGGGAGATTTGGAAAGACTGTTATTTGGGAATACTGGGGAGATTTGGAGAAACTGAGATTTGGAAGACTGGGGAAATTTGTGAGACAGGGGAGATGTGGAAGATATATGAGAGTTTTGGAAGAGTGGGTTGACTGGGGAGATTTTTAAAACTGTCCCAGATGCTAATATATGCATATTAGTATTGGATAGAAAACACTCAAGTTTCTAAAACGGTTTGAATGATGTCTGTGAGTATAACAGAACTCATATGGCAGGCGAAAACCTGAGAATAATCCAACCAGGAAGTGGGACATCTGAGGTTTGTAGTTTTTCAAAGCTTGGCCTACCGAATACACATTGAGATATGGATGATGTTGCACTTCCTAGGGCTTCCACTAGATGGTCCTTCTGTAGCTCAGTTGGTAGAGCATGGCGCTTGTAACGCCAGGGTAGTGGGTTCGATCCCCGGGACCACCCATACGTAGAATGTATGCACACATGACTGTAAGTCGCTTTGGATAAAAGCGTCTGCTAAATGGCATATATATATATAGATGTCAACCATCTTTAGAAACTGGTTTGAGGATTCTACTGTAAAGGCAGAGAGCCTTGGTCTCATGACGCGCGCTCCCGACAGAGTTACTTCTCGTTCCATTGCTTTTCTGAAGACTAAGGAATTCTCCGGTGTGAACATTATTGATGTTTTATGTTAAAAACATCAGAACGATTGATTCCATACATCGTTTGACATGTTTCTAAAGGACTGTGACATGACATGTTTCTAAAGGAAGTGCCTGCGCCTCATGAAGATGGATTACTGGGCTGAAGACTCTAACAACAAGTGGCTATTTATACATAAATGATGGAACTTTATGGACCAAATCAGTCATTTATTGTCGAACTGGGATTCCTAGGAGTGCCTAGGAATCTTCTGATGAAGATCATCAAAGGTAAGTGAATATTTATGGGGTTGTTCCTAACTTTGTTGATTCCAAAATGGCGGATATTCCTCTGGCTGTTTTGGGTTCTGAGCGCTGTTCTCAGATTATGCTTTTTCCGTGAAGTTTTAAAAAAATCTGTCACAGCGGTTTCATTAAGGAGAAGTATAGCTTTAATTCTGTGAATAACACTAGTATCTTTTATTAATGTTTATTATGACTATTTCTTCAAAATCGCCGGATGTTTTGGAATCAAAACATTACTGCACATAAGGCGCCAATGTAAACTGAGATTTTTGGATATAAATATGCACATCGAACAAAACATGCATGTATTGTGTAACATGATGTCCTATGAGTGTCATCTGAAGATCATCAAAGCTTAGTGATAAATTTGATCTATATTTGTGCTTTTTGTGACTGCTATCTTTGGCTGGAAAAATGGCTGTGTTTTGACTTGGCGGTGATCTAGCATAATCATATGTTGTGCTTCAGCTGTAAATCATTTTTTAAATCTGACACGATGGGTAGATTAACAAGATGTCCAATACAGCAAATGAAATATAAACATGGTCATTTGTGAAAGTTACATATTTCTAAAAAATATTTTAGAATTTTGCGCGCTGCCTTTTCAGCGGAATGTTGTCGAGTGCGCTAGAAAGGTTAACATTTGTCTTAAGAATATTGCTAGCAGTAATAATTTGTCATACATTAAATAGTTTGTTTGGATTTCCTGATTCAGAAATGTCCTAAACTAAACTGTTCTGGTCTGTCCTCTCTCAAGGTTATGGCGAAGATGACCACAGATGGTATCTCGATGCACGGAAGGGATAATTCAACCAAGAAAGTGAGCCTCACCACCTCTAACCATCTGAAGTAATAGCAACAATGGCGTTCACCTCTTCTTCCTGAGTCCAAGCTAGCAACCTGTACACAGCATTCAGTTGAAGCGATCAACTGGCCTTTTCTCTCATGCCTTTTCTCTCAGGAGTGCGACATGAGTCCACGTGGAGTGAGCATGGAGAGAGAACCTGTCCAAACTTCTCTCATGCTGCTTGTCTACTTGGTAGGAAAATGTACAAGACATAATGGACCATAAAGGACAGTGGCGGCTCAGGTGGGTGATTTGTCTGCTTGGGAAAATCAGATCATTATCAAGGGCCATCCAATTTGAACATGTGCCATTGGGAGGACAAACTGAAATAATATCTAAAGAAGAAAATGAAGAAACACCAGAAGAATGAGTGCTGGGGGAGGGGTTAACCATGCTCGTCAAAAATTGTTCATTTGGAGTATCAGGTTAATTGTGGAGGTCTGCAAACTGCATAGTAATTTAGACAAATGCATTGAGACACCGATCTGTCATTAACATACAACTCGCGTCAAAAGCTCCAGCTGTAATGTCATTGCCAAAATCCATGAATGAAATAGTGTAATGAAGCATAAAGTGCATTCGGAAAGTAATCAGACACCTTCACTTTTCCCCATTTTGTTACATTACAGCCTTATTCTAAAAAAATATGTTTTTTAAAATCCTCATCAATCTACACACAAAAAATAATGACAAAGCAAAAACAGGTTTATAGACATTTTTGCAAATTTATATAAAAAGATACCTTATTTAAATAACTATTCAAACCCCTTGTTATGAGATGCAGAATATTGCTCAGGTGCATTGTTTCCATTGATCATCCTTGAAATGTTTCTACAACTTGATTGGAGTCCACCTGTGGTAAATTAAATTGATTGGACATGATTTGGAAAGGCACACACCTGTCTATATAAGGTCCCACAGTTGGTTTTTGCTCTGACATGCACTGTCAAGACATGAGGTTGAAGGAATTGTCCGATGAGCTCCAAGACCGGATTGGGTCGAGGCACAGATCTGGAGAAGGGTACCAAAAATATTCTGCAGAATTGAAGGTCCCCAAGATCAGTGGCCTCCATCATTCTTAAATGGAAGATGTTTTGAACCCAAAAGATTCTTCCCAGAGCTGGCTGCTCGGCCAACCTGAGCAATCGGAGGAGAAGGGCCTTGGTCAGGCAGGTGAACAAGAACCTGATGGTCACTCTGACGGAGCTCCAGAGTTCCTCTATGGAGTTGGGAAGAACCTTCCAGAAGGAGAACCATCTCTGCAGCACTCTACCAATCAGGTAGATTCTTGAAGAACATAACTTGTTTTTTCAACTGTCTTACCCCATCAGAAACCAATATATAAGCTTGTTTTACTCCAATGTTTGGAAACAAAGTAAATGTAAACAAACACTATATAGCCTCAACATGGTTGAAATTATAATTTTGATATCATAGATGGTCAGTCATTTTATGATGCCAAAATGCATCATACTGGCTGTATTTATGTATTTTGAAAGTTATATCTTAATGTTTACTGCTGACTTGCAAAATATATTGGTACTGTATCAACAATGGTCTAGGCTAATTAAACTAATAGAAAAATATATTTTTCTGTGGAGTTTTCTTTTAAGATACTTGGACGCTTCTGCCTCTTGTCACTTGCTCAGCTGTGTAGGCATACTGTTGCAAGCTAAATTAGGGTTAAGTTTAGGAGTTAGGTTAAAGGGTTAGGATTAAGGGAGAGAGATTAGCTAAAAGAGTTAAGGTTAAGGGTTAGCGAACATGCTAAGTAGTAGCAACCTTTGGGTTGCTAGATGTTCTTGTTATACCCTGCCATGACGTTAGCCTGTTGGAGGTTTATGACCCCCATAAATACCTTTCCCCTTTTTCCTCTCTCTACTCTACCGATGTGACTATTGAAAATCCCTTTGTTAACATTGAGAGTCTGGTAATATCAAAAGGTGGGAAACTAAACCATATTTCGGTAATCCAACCAGTTGAAAATGTGCGTTGGTACTTAATGAATATGATGTCAGATCAGTTGGCGTCTGAGACATAATTACTGATGATAGGACGACATAAACTTTATCTTGTAAATTCTACACATTCTAGTTATCAGATTCACATGGAATTGTTGTGCAATTTAAATATTTAAATATTTAACTATTTGTGAAAAGACAAAATGTAATTTTAGCTTATAAAGGAGAGGGTTGGTTGTCATAGAGTAAACTCTGCACACTCGCCAGCTTTCAAGTCTACCTTCAACACGTGTTGAAGTTGCCTGAAGGAAACATGTGAAGTGAACAGATTTTGGTTGTAAACTATGAAACACGCCCTTCTTTCACCACTGTATAAACCCTTTGATGAAAATTCAACTTCCTGTTCTAAGGACGTGAGGACTTGCTGTACCGTGTTGAAAGGACAAAGACCTACTATACCAGCCAGAATATTGCACGAGCTTAAAAGTATGGCAACCTGGTATGAACTTTGAACTCTTATTCACTCCAGGAGTGATACCCACTCCGCCATCTAAACGTGGGCTAGGAGAGGACGGACAGAGTATCCATTCTACCACACGATGACTGTACTACCAAGTAGCCGTTTTATTCTTCAAAGGACAACCCGGTCTTCCATCTACGACCAACCGATCGAAGTGCAGCTCAGAGTAAATATTTATTGTGTTTTCTTTTTCCAAATGGGCAGTTATTTAGAATGCATAAAATACTGTATTTACGATAGCATACCTGTCTACGGCTTGATAGACACAAAACCCATTTTGTTCTTCAGTCTTCCTGCTCTTTCATTCAAACCCAACCCCCTTTCTTTGTGTAACCAGCCGTCATATATGTTCCGTCTGCTAGGGACGTTTTCCTTTATGACATAATTTGTAATCAATGTATGATCCATTCTGTGTAGATGTAATTCTGTGGGATTATTTAGGTATTTAGTAAATAAATAATTAAACTAAATGTTGTATTGCTGATTTAACTTGTTAGCCAGGGTTCATGAAGATAACCAAGAATTTACAACTTTCAGAGGAGACTAAATAAGGTGACGATTAAATATTGACTGCTATTGAGGTAAAAGATTATCAGGTCTTTAAGAGTTTATTTGGAAGATAACAGCTCTATAAACATTATTTCGTGGTGCTCTGACTTTCTAGTTAATTATTTATCTGATTAGCGTAATCAAGTAATATTAATTACAGAGAAATTATTTTATAGAATAGCATGTCATATCACTTAATCCGGCATAGACAAAGACACGACAACCCCTACTCATCCACACCGACCAGCCACCCTGCTTTAGTGTTTTTTAAGTAACCATATGTAACCATATCAAATGTAAAATAGCATATTATTTTGAGTGTCCTATATTTATATTTACTATGTTACGTCTAGTCTACAAGACCAGGCTGTTAATTTTCGCATGGTGGGCAGTTGTCACGTATGAGTTACGACACTAGGAGGCTATATCAACCCTTTCACATTTTTTTGCACATCCCTCTCTAAGGTGTTGAGGTTGGTGATTATAGATCTTCCTCTGGGAAATGAGGAAGGAAACCTTTCTATGTCAGCATACCCCTAAAATACAGATTAGGGATCTGAGGAAGACAACCTGCTTGTGTCAGCATACCCCTGAGGTACAGATTGGGGATGTGAGGAAGATAACCTGTCTGTGCCAGTGTACCCCAGAGAGACAGGCTCATTATGCTTCAAAAATATTCTGGGTTTATCAGAGGTTCTAAAGCTACATCAAATATATTAATTTGATGTATAACACATAGATAAGTAACAAGGTATTTTGAGAATATTAAATATTCTGACATTTGGCTAAATACTGTTTAAGTAGTGCCATCTAATTAGAGACAATGAGCCAAGTCACCAGGTGTGCATTATTTGTGCCACATTTGAACCTGGATGCTTTAATAATATGAAGGTAGTGCAGAAGCTTGATATCAGCGCAGATGTATTGCCTTTGTATTGCACTACAAGCTTCTTTTTAACTTGTGCACTGACCTGTGTTTTCACTGTTATTATAATTCATACATTTTTGAAAGCTTGCAAGGATTTATTGTTCTCAGACAAAAATACATTTGTTGGTCTGGTTGACAACTGCTTTAACCAAATATGCTCTTTGAGGTACACTGCACACAAAGGCCAGTAATTTGCATCCTCTGAGGGATGCACAGTCTCCATTGGCAAACCAACCCACCTGAACAGGTGGTATCAGATATGCTCAATAATTGCTGAATTAAAGAGGAAATTCTACCCTGCTTGCACCTGGTGAACACCTTATGACATAAATACCTATTACACTCAGGATGAAGGAAAACTATTTGAACATTTAAAAAACTATATATAGGATATTAATCCATAATTGTATTCTGATGTGGTTATAATACATTGTAAGACTTGTCATAAGCATGTATAATCCCTCATCTCATACATCAAGCTATCTTGATGGTGGTTGATAATTTTTTGGTACGGGGAGTAGGAAGTTGGATATCTTGTTGGTAGTTGAATATCTTTGGTAAGAGCGTGACGTCACGTGTACCAATGAAAACGCTTAAATATATGACGTCTGCAACGCCATCTTCTCTTATGCAGCATCGTGATAAAGACAGTGGTAAAGGACAAAGTCGCCATGCATGGTATGCAATAAAGTAACATAAGAGATCATTAACTGCAATTTACTTAGTCTGTATGCTACCTTGCTTGCTACTTAGGTAATTGAAAATACTGTGAGTGTTAAAACACGAGGAACAGAAGAGATGTTTCAGAGGAAGAGTCAAAATATCAAGTACTTCCTGAGTCTTGTGCCAGGGAAACGTCGCTTTGGAGTGTACAGATTTCTGCCCGTCTTCTTCTGTATTGGAGGTGTGATGGAATGGGTCATGATCAACGTGAGGATAGGAAGGGAGACATTCTGTAAGTATTCAAACCTCTGGCTGATTTTATCTGTACTGTCAAACTAGCGCACACGATTGAAGCATCACTGTATGTGGATGTACGTACAGTAGAACTGCTGCTTTGCCAAGAGCCCAGACTTCTACTGTTGTAACATGGGGTGGTGGTTAACGTTAGTGCACTGGCCCTGTACGTTTCTGTTTTAACCCACATTCCGGTTGTTCACTACAGTGGTGTCAACACTGGGATAGTCCTTGATATCTCAGCCCTTTTAATGGAGATACGTTGTGTGTGGATGCATAGAAGGGAGTGTGACTGTGGCCTCCCAATGTGAGTACTACCTCTGCCACAAGAGCCCAGGCTTGTATGGTGCTTGTCCTGAAACCAAAGGGTCACTAATTCAAACCCTGCTCCAGTTGTTCCTCTGAAATCGACACTGTAGTATAAATTGGATTCAGACAACTTGGGCTACTGCTGAGGTTACAGTCAATACAAGTCTGTTGGTCCTTTTCAAAAAGCTAAGATTGTGCAATTAAGTCAATGGTTGAGCTACTGTAAAGAGTTTAATCAATTTTTAATTATAGAATCAGTTAACCATTCTTCTGTTTCATTCATCTCCATTTCTCCCTCAGATGATGTCTACAGAAGAAAGAAGTCAGAGAGGGAATACCAGCAGAAGATCGAGGATGGATTGATTGTACTTACTAAACCAGTAGCCAAGTGAATTACTGAACCAGTAGCCACTATAATGGAAGTAGAACACTTGAGATGTGATCGGGACACAAACACTGGTCTTTGCATTGCAATGGACTCGAGGCAAACTTTTCTGGATGGTTCAAAAGACTGATATTTAATGAAAACATGTTTATTTATGTACTCTTTATGATACTGAGCTTGATGAAACATTTTTCAGAGCCAAATGTGACAACGTGATATTTGTCTAATAAAGGTTACATTACTCAGTGGAGGCATCGCAGTGTCGTTTTAATCATTTTATATTATAAACATTTACGTCAAATTACATGTTATACCCATTTAAAATATAGGTAAACAGTTTCAAATGTTGGCAAATTGTAGTTACTTTATGTACATTTATTAGCCATTATTATTTAAAGTAGATGAATGCAACAGATGCAATTTCCAGATGTGTTATTGGAAATATAAAACATTGATAAAAAATGGTCAAAAGAGTATTGTGCATATAGTTATGTTGTGTAAGAACTCCTGTCCTACTTAAGAGGACACCAATTTAACCAATCATGGCTGGTAAGATGACCTAAGAGACATTCAATTGTAACTTACAAAACAAACACATTTCTCATATTACATAGCGCTGCTCTATATATCGTAACATACCAGTACACACTTCTCATATTACATGCCACTGCTGCGCTATGGTCTATTGACTTGTGTATTACATTAGTTGGCCCTTTTCACAAGGGAACCCCTCACTGTAGTATTGTGGTCCTCACTAGACTGTATCCCACTGGTTCAGTGGTATGGTCCAATGGGCAGGGCCCTGAGGCAAACAAAGCTGTTGGGATGCTTGGCCAGCATCAGAGGGTTGCCATCCAGTCTCACCTCCTCCATGTTGGCTCTGATGTACTGAGTGTTGTTGCCTTGGCAGAAGGTCTCATCCGATAGCGTGGTGATCTTATTGTTCTGCAGGGGGAGTAGATTAGAAGACAGATGTTGGTTGGTAAAAACTTTTTTGTTTCGTTTTTTACAATATCCATTTGCCAGCACCTGCATTTATACTCTAAAATGTGTTGTTAGGTGAAAGATACATATTTGTCTAAACATTATTGCTGTGTGAGCCAAAGTTGTAAACAGACATATAGGTGCACAATGTGGAGACTCTCTGGAAGTTGTGGGATTGCCTCCAGCTCGTTATTGCCAAGGTAGAGGTACGCCATCTTGGTGAGTTTCTGAGAAAAGAGTTTTGATGTTTTGTTGACATACTACAGGGTATTTCAGGTAAGATTCATGTTTGGCATAGAAATTGTTGTTGAAATTCTATTGACATTCAATGCAACCATTACTCAGACTGTAAAATGTTACTGTATGTAAAAAAAATATATATATAGTGTTTGCTCCAGAATCTTGGACTGACTTTCTGGCTTACCTTAAAAGCGGTTGACTTTATACCCTTGGTTTTAAGCTGGTTGTAATTGGCATTGAAGGATATGAGTTTGGCAGGTAACATGGGTAGTTTGGCCAGCTTGTTCTCTGAGAGATTGAGCTCTTCAAGGAGGGCAAGCTTTGAGAAAGCTCCGTCTTCTATCTCAGAGATGAGGTTCCCAGTCAGATCGATTCTTCTCAAAGTTGCTATAAAATGTTAAAGACCATAAACTTTAGATGTTAACTAAAAAGGTTTGAGTGATAAGTGAATAACATCTTAATGTTTAATTTTCATTTTATTTTTGAGTCCACGGTGTTCCAAAGCTACTCTAATCACTAACCAATGTCTGCAAAGTCTTTGTTGGTGATTTTTGTGATTTTGTTGTAGCGTGCGTAGAGATAGGCAGTTTCCTTGGGCAGGGATGGAACTGCTGTCATCTCAGGGGAGACCTCCTCACAGTATACTGACCCAGTCAGACACACACACAGTAGGCACGTGGGCAGCTCTGAAATCCATAGCCATGTCCTTTTAAATGCATTCTCCTTCAGCAATGACTTCCAAGTTTTCCTATCGATCAGCCAAGTAATCCCTTCCTGTATTCATCTCTCTTCATTCTTTATAGAAACCTAACATAAACGTGTGCCATAGTAGTCACCGGGGCACTACATGTAACATTCCTGCTGTAATGTGTGGTTGTTTAATGCATTCACAAAGGGGAAAACAGCTCATTAGACCTAGCACATGGCCTTAATAAATAAGTGATTGTGAATGCCTTTTCTCCAGTGTGTCTCGAGAGAATAAACTCACCACCCTCATCTTTCGGAGCTGCTGCTGGGCTTGTATCTGAGTCTCCAGTGGTGTCATAGTCTGGGATGGTCACAACCTCTTTCTGTGGAATTGTTTAGAAGAAATGTCTCCAGATCACTTCACAAGAGAAGACATAAGCTGGCTATTTTATTTCACACCAACTGAGTTTTCCTAACGGTCTGATTATCTGCTAAGCAAGTATTTATAATCTCAGACACCAATGTATAGTCTTCACAGACTAATGTATGTTGAGTCATCATTTAGGCAGGGATAGGGTTTGGCACCTGGTGTGTGGGACTTTTACAACTCTCATATGCAAACTTTAAGCTTTATAGTTGTATTATAGATTCTGCTAAATGTTTTGAGGTATGGATCCTGCCTCAAAAAACACATTCTCATAAACTCTAAACAAAATCAAATAATCATGAATTTGCCCAAAAACATTTACAAAAGATTACCTTAGGTTTCCTTGCTTCCATGTATCCATTTCTTGCTGCAGAAGAGAGCATCCACGGTACCAGAATAATGGTGAAAAACAAAGTCCTCAGGTCTATCATTGTGTCTAACAGCTGGGATGGGAGCAGAACCGTACTGAGGACAGAGGGGTAGGGCTGTGAGTACTGGGCTGAGATCTGAGTGAGCAGGAGAATTTTCCATCCAGTTTTAAAGAAAAGCTGCTGGTGGAGTATTAAGTAAGACTAGGAAACAAACCTTAACCCAATATTTGCTGTCAAAGTAGCCTTCTCATCTCATCAGTTTTGACAGCTTTTGGAAATTGGCATGTTTTAGAAAATTGTGAAATCTGACAGTAGGCCTTGGATGCATGTCATTTCAGGTTAAACCACACCGGTTCATAACATTTGAAAATAAAACATTAAACTCTAATGGTTTTCAGCCAAACATAAATGTATTTATTTTTCTTGTAACAAACCTTGATGTTATGGTTTCTCTATCAACAATGGACTCGTGTTGGGCAGGATCATGGTTGTGTTCAGTAGGCACGAAAATGGGAAAAATGCATGTTCTTATTGGACATTCATTCCTCCTGTTTAGTGCCCACTGAACACAACCCAGTTGATTGAGGCGTCTGTATGTTAAGAGGGTAAGGCTGCCATTGTAAGCTCAGGTGTATTCATTACGCCAATTGTTATGGATGTTTATGGACGAGAAAATGATGAAAAGATAAACGTGTATATCAAGAGTGTAAAATGCAAGTAAAACCCATTTGTTTGCCTTATTATTGTTTTTATGCAACTTGTCAGAGACCCTTGCATCCCTATACATTCAATCATTGTGTTGGAAAGGTTCACTTTGAAATAAAAAGAAGACCGTTGTCCCTTTAGGATGGACTGGCAAACCCCTGTGCTGTGTATGTTGGAAAAAAAAGTTGGAAAAAGTTAATGGAAAAAGGCTGGCTTTTAAAAACAAGAACTATTTATCTGGAAAATACTGACTGGTGTGGACAGAGTGCGGAGAGAGAGAGAGAGAGAGAACTTAAACGTAAAGAGCAGTGGGATATGATTACTGGAATTTTGGACAGAACTCTTTTGCATGAAGTGATTATAAAATCTAATGCCAAAGCAAGCAATGAAGAAAGGAATGTATTCTTCTTACTAACACCTTCCTTTCTGACTTAACTCCTACAAAAATGTTTACCCTGGTCTCTCGTGGTGTTATTTGGAAATGTTTTGTGTAGAAGCGTTTGTTACAAGTCAGCATCTACTGTCTGAACCTCCTATAATTTTTCAGAGTGCAGGTGTCCATCCAGTTGCTCAAACTTGGTTCATGTGAGAAAAATAGTTTTACTTGAGAGCTTGTCCAACTATGGGAGCAGCCAATATTAAGACAAATGCAAACCTAAAAGTATGTGTAAGGCTTGTTTAAACTGTTGCGCTCAAACTAGGCTGTACACATAAAAAATTGAACTATCTCTCTTTTGCTTCTATACAAATTAAAAACATTCCTCATCCTAAGTACCTTGACAGTTTTCCTACATTTCGCACCATTTTCCATGAAAATATATACAAGGTTTTCCTCTGGCTGTTCTCATGTTTTTCCATGCCTCATTTTTCCAATTGGCAGGGTTTATGTGAGATATTTAAAATCATTTTAATGCAATAACATTATGGTGTAATTTCCATTATTATTAGCATTATTATATTCATCATACTCTGTGCACTTTTGCAAAGCAATCTCACTTATATTCAAGGGTGATGAGAATTTTGGCTATATTTTTATAAAGTAGATGTGTGGTCCTAGAAGTGAATTCCCAGAGTGAGACATATCATGTTAATATGTGATACAGTAGATACAAACATGCTTCTATAGTTTTTGTGTAAGGTGTGACTGACCATTTCCCCCCCATAGTTTATTCCCCATTTATTTGCTATTCAGAATCTTGGACTCCATGAGCATGTGGATATGATTTGATTACTTAAACAGAGGTGTACTTTCACTGAAGTCTGCTTTAGACATAAAAAGAGGTTTAATGGGAGTCTTTGTAGAATCTGCTGCACAGGACAAGTCGTACCTAGACACTGAAACTGTGTTGCCCTTTTATGACTGCCTGTCTTATTGAAAAAAGGTAAGTATGTGGAAATGGTTCATTGCTGTAACAGATCAAATGAATGATAAACAAGTTACTTTGGCAAGAGCAGAGATTCAAGCCTTTTGGGTCCATATCATCTCACTTCAGGGACAACAAACCAGCCAAAACAAATGCTTTTTAAAATTTTATATTATGCTTATTACTGATCAATTATTTGTTTTAGACAAAAGCATATTGTTTCACTCCCATTGAGAGCAGTCGATGGAAATAACTGTAGATGGAAATACCAAACCAAAAGAAAAAGTCATCTCTGATGGTATGCAACGGCAAATATGTTCCCCTAAAAAGTATTCTACAATTGCTAGCAGCTGTTTATCATACATCTGCTTTGTCGATGAGAATCTGAAGCTTCAGTTTACTTCCCAAGCTTCATTCCTTGAGTGTGTGCTGGTTTTCTTCCTGACCAATTACTGTCCGTCTTAGTCAATTCTTTTTGCTCTTTACAGACTAGAAATGCAATTTCTCAACCTCATTGCAGGTGTAGGGTTACACCGTCCATTGTGCTCCTCCTGTGCTCATTTCCTTGCCACCATTTCACTCTTCTCTATCATTACAAAATCTGTTTTATTCATAAATCAACTGAGTGCCTGCGATACTGACCCCTAAGTTGGAGTGGTCAAACATGCTTGTCACTGCTCCTTTGCCTTTCGTGAAGGGATGGAAGATCAGAACCTCTAATACAATCTGATAATACGTGGGGTCAGTATGTTAAGTCAGCTGCAGCTCAGGCTCCAAGTGACCTAAATATCCCGCCATCTAACAACTTATCTTCAACCTGATCAACACCTGGGGTGTATTCATTGCTTCTTTCAACAGAAATGGTTTACTATCCAAACAACTGCAAACAGAATGAAACAAGGAGGGACCTACCAGAATTTATCCAATAGAAACTTGTTTTGTAGCAAATGGTTTGTTGCAGAACATTTAGCAACAATTGGCGTAATGAATACACCTGAGCTTACAATGGCAGCCTTACCCTCTAACATACAGACGCCACAATCAACTGGGTTGTGTTCAGTGGGCACTGAACAGGAGGAATGAATGTCCAATAAGAACATGCATTTTCATGCCTACTGAACACATGATCCTGCCCAACACGAGTCCATTGTTGATAGAGGAACAGTTGCTTTTGAGGAATTTATTACAAATACAACTAATTGTAATATAAATCTATACAATTTTTGCTTCAGGACAGTACTTCAGTTACAGATCATGGAACTAACGGAAAACAATTTAGCATTTTCACGAGTCACAACAAACAGGGTGTGGCAGTAATACTCAAATCTTTAAAGGGATACTTTGGGGTTTTGGCCATGAAACCCTTTATCTACTTCCCCAGAGTAAGATGATCTCATGGGTACCATTTATGTCTCTGCATGCAGTATGAAGGAAGTTGCTAATGACTGGAAGTCTATGGTATCTGCTAGCATGCTAACAGATACCCATAAACAAATTGTCCAGTCATTGTGCGAACACTAGTTACCATTGGCTTACAAAACTAGCTTTAACTTCCTTCATACCTGACACAGATATATAGAAATGGTATCCACGAGTTAATCTGACACTAGGGAAGTAGAAAAAGAGCCTTATTGGCAAAATCCCTAAGAATCCCTTTTAATGTCTTAATAACATCCACATGTGGGGCAGAACTGATACAGTAGTGCACAGAGAAAGCTCTGAACATAAAAAAAAATATTAGCTTGATACGGTCATCATGAACGAATTGGAGGGGCTTGGCCTTCCAAATCTCAGTTCTTCCTTGCAGCTGACCATGTCTGTTGTGTTGGCATTAGTTGGCACTGGTGGAGTGGACTCGTAGAGGATGCAGATGGAGCCATCCTCTCCTATCCGATAGGACACCTCGTACGGATCGACCCACATCGTCAGTTCACTGGGCAGGAGTGAGAAGAGTTGTTCTCGAGTGAGTCCAATGGTGCAAGCTGCTTGGCCAATCAAGGGGTCCATTTTGTGGTTGATCCTGAGACATCTGTACCCCGAGCCTTTGCATGGAGCCTGGGGGAACCAGTGGTGTTGGTAGTGCTCTGTAAGAGGGCAATGAGAGCAAAGCATTAGACCCAGCTCAGAGGTAATTAAGCTAGTTTGCTTAATAGTAACTAACTAGTAGTCTATAGGCTCTGAAATGTCAACAACACAACAATGGCTTTTACATAGCTAGCTACATACTCTACCTGCTAAAGCTTCCTCCAAGGAATGGGTGAACACTTTCAGTAGGTCTTCCGACAAGTATCCAGTTGCTCTCAGCAATCTGGCAACAAAGCTGGCCGCTGTTGAGACTTCAGTTTTCATTTTCGAAGCAATGCTATTTATCTCATCAGCCAGACGTTGAATAGCAACGAGCCCAAGTTGGCTCTATATCCGAAATGTCAAGCTAAATGTAGACTTTCCTCCGTTGAAACAAGGCTACACAACAAGGTCCAGAGACAACCAGTTACCGTTTGTCTTTCTTTTGTCCAGTTGTAAAAGCTAGCTAACGTCAGTTGCAAAACGGAAGCCACAATAATTTACTGAGACAATGTAGGGTTAGGAGCTACAATTTGGCACCTACCAAACGTCCAATAATTTGATTGGATCTAGTGAAAATAAAGAAATCACTTTAGATATAAAACATTTTCAGATAATTAATTTAATGTTCATAGAATATGATAACTTCACCCCTTAGCTGCTAAACATTAGTTTTGCGTCACAAAGCCACATCTACCAATCAGACCAAACGTTGTTTAAATGACGTCACAAAGCTTCTTTCTCTATGGTGACGCAGCACCTCAATCGAAGAACTCAATCACAGCGCCACCTGTGAGTTTAAAAAATATACTACATCAAATACCACCTTTTACAGCTCAGGCCAAAAGCTCTTTCTTGCGGCACTTTACTATTTCTAAACTAAAGCAAGGCATACACCTAATATTGCACACCCTTTTCAGACTACTGAACTGAACTGACCCAGCCAAGCTTTACTATGCCAACCTGATTACACATTCATAGTGCGAGAGAGGGAGAGAGCTCTATTATCTATTTATTTTTTATCTTATTTTTTATTATCTATTTCACTTGCTTTGGGAATGTAAACATATGTTTCCCATGCCATCCTGAGTGAGTCTGATCACACCTCTTCAAACTGTCCTGCAGATGAGGATAGTCCACAGATCCACAAAAACAAATCAATTTCTGATAAACTCCCATATCTACTATCTAATTCCACAGTGTGCCATCACAGCAGCAAGATTTGTGACCTGTTGCCACAAGAAAAGGGCAGCCAGTGAAGAACAAACACCATTGTAAATACAACCCATATTTATGCTTATTTATTTTCCCTTGTGTACTTTAACCATTTGTACATAGTTACACTGTATATATATAATTTGACATTTGTAATGTCTTTATTGTTTTGAAACTTCTGTATGTGTAATGTTTACTGTTAATTTTGATTGTTCATTTTACTTTTGCATATTATCTACCTCACTTGCTTTGGCAATGTTAACACATGTTTCCCATGCCAATAAAGCCACTTGAATTGAAATTGAATTGTCACCCCACCCAGTACTAAACATACCCAGGTCAAACAACTGCACTGCTCCTCCATCATTGAGAGGGATAAATTCACAGAGCTGGAGAGGGACATGGTGGAGCTCAGAGAGCTAGTCCACACAATCCAGGCAGAACAAACTCACAAAACCGACCAGCACAACAACACGCCCCCAACAAGACCCGGAGGGCAGAAGGTGGAGATGGACGGCTGTCAGAGAGCTGGCTGCTCTACGGACTGAGGTGAGAGAACTTAAAGAGGCACACATTGGCACTGAATGAGGTGAGAAAGCTGAGGTGTGAAAGAGAGCAAGACACTCCCCCAGAGAAGCCAGCAGAACAGCCCACCTCAGACCCGGACCACATCCTCAACACCACAACGGGACAGACAACACAGGACACACCAACCCAAAAGACACCCCCCGCTAACAGCCCCCCTGTCAGCTCCCCTGATAGCTCTCTTGACAACCCACACACATCCACTGAGGACACACAAAAGCCAGAGATTGTGCTCCTCATTGACTCAAATGGCAAATACATTCAAGAGGTTAAACATTTTCCCAAACACAAAGTGGCTAAACTCTGGTGCCCAAACACTAGGCATGCCCTGGAGCTGTTGTCAGAGGGCAGACTAGGGTCCCCCAGCCACATCATAATTCACACAGGCACAAATGACCTGAAGGCCCAGCAGGAAAGGGTGGCCACAGCACTCAAGGGAGTGACTGAAAAAGCTTATTTCACTTTCCCCAACGCACATCTCCAACATGCTACCACAAAAAAACATTCACCCTGTCACCATACAGCGGGTGAATGCAAGAACCTAATGTCTACCTGGCCCACCACCATCCTGGATTTAAACTGCCTTTACGACCAGGTCCACCTACAATGCATGTCATGACTCCTACCGAAGATGGCTCCCCTTCCTGTTCGGGTGGCGCTCGGTGATCGTCGTGTTTGGGGCATTTGTTTTGGTTGGTGTCTGTTGACCGTTGTGGTGCATTAAAAGTTAGCGCTACCCTGAACTCTCTGCTTTCTACACCTGACTTCTTCCCCACTACACCCGAGCGTTACAGAATGCCTCACCTTTAATATGGAGTCAGCAGGAGCAGCTGCCAAACCCCTCCCATCGATGGAGGAACATGTCCTCCACCACACCACCGTCCTCCATCGGATAGGATCGGCGATGGAGAGAATGGGAGACAATTGGTCTCCTCTCTGCACCTTTGGTTCCTCCAGCGCTGGATCCACCTTCTCCTCCCTCCCCTCAGGCTTCGGCGCTCTCCGTCTTGCGCTCCCGAGGGATTATGATGGAGCAGCGGTGGGTGTCAGGGGTTCTTACTCCAACTTGAACTGTACCTGGCGACCGTGAGGCCCACTCCCTCGGGAGCGGAGAGGGTGAGTGTCCTCGTCTCCTGCCTGACGGGTCGTGCTCTGGAGTGGGCAAACGCGGTCTGGAATGGCCCAGACTCGGCGAAGGAGCACTACCCAGAATTCATCCGCCGCTTTCGTGCCGTGTTTGATCACCCTTCAGAGGGCCAAGTGACTGTTCCACCTTAGGCAGGAGAAGAGGAGCGCACATGATTACGCGTTGGAGTACCGGACCTTGGCCGCTGGGTGGAACGACAGGGCCCTGATAGACCATTACCGGTGAGGTCTCCGGGAGGACATCTGCAGGGAGCTAGCATGTCGGGACACCGCTCTCTCCCTTGATGAACTCATAGACATGTCTATCCGGCTGGACAATTTGCTGGCTGCACGCGGGCGTTCGGAGAGGGTCCTGTTCGTTCCACCACCTAGCACTCCGCTCCCATTCCTATGGAGTTAGGGGGGGCCGTGCAGAGGGGTACCGGAGGAGGAGGCTCCCCCTTCACCAGCTGTGGTCGGAGAGGACACACTGACGATCGGTGCTGGGGGGGCCCGTCTGGGAGTCGAGACGCCAGCTGGAACACTTCTCGGGCACCCCAGGTGAGTCAGCACCAAACTCACCCAGAACCGTTTCATGTGTCTCTCCTCAGGCCGGTGGTAGCTGGTCCCCTGCAGGACGATGAGGTTCCGGAGGTCCCTCCGCCCCCTCTGGTCATCGAAGGGTCCCGGCGTACACGATACGGGCCATTCTGGACTCGAGACGCCGGGTGAGGGGCCTGCAGTACCTCGTGGACTGGGAGGGGTACGGTCCGGAGGAGAGGTGCTGGGTACCGGTTGGGGACATCTTGGACCCGCCTGCTGGTTGTGCGGGATTATTCGATGTACATGTGTACACGTCTGTATGTCATGGTTGTCCGTGTGTTTGAGTTTTTGCTGGACTGTTTTAGTCCCCGTGTTTGGGGAATTTGTTTTGGTTGGTTGTCTGTTCACCGTTGTGGTGCATTAAAAGTTAGCGCTACCCCGAACTCTCTGCTTCCTGCGCCTGACTTTTTCCCCACTACATCCCGGGCGTTACAATGCAGCAATCCCAACTTTTGCCAGGACCCTGAAGGATGTCACCCTCAACCGTTGCCCCAGCACCTCACACAGGAGCAACAGAGTAACGGACACCCCGCCCAGACCAGCGAGACACCCTCCCAGACCTGCGAGACCCCCTCCCGAAGGACCTGCACAAAGAGAACCCATGCCAAGAGGACCTACACCCAGACCACAGCATCACCAGCCAACCAGCTACGACCACACAAAGCAAACCCTGGCCACACCCTGTATAGCCCCCCCATATCAAACCTATTCCCCTTCTGCCCATCCCATGTCCCCCGCCCCTGTGACAAGGACCTCAACATGGCAACAGGACATATGCCTAGGCCGTGAGCAGAGTAACAGGCCCAGCCTATTACACCCGCCCAAGCCCCATCCTGCGACCTAAGAGGTATGGGGCGGCAGGGTAGCCTAGTGGTTAGAGCGTTGGACTAGCAGCCGAAAGGTTGCAAGTTCAAATCCCCGAGCTGATAAGGTACAAATCTGTCGTTCTGCCCCTGAACAGGCAGTTAACCTACTAGTTCCTAGGCCGTCATTGAAAATAATAATTTGTTCTTAACTGACTTGCCTAGTTAAATAAAGGTTAAAAAAATATATTTTAAAAATGCATCAGATGCTCAACATGCTCTGCTCACACCTACTGTGATGGTCCAGGCCTAAACTACACTAGACACAATGGAACACAAATCGTTTACTATCTCATCCTGAAATATACAAGATCTGAGGTATGCCTTTGTCCTAAAGAATAGGAACCCAGACTTCATCAAAGAAATTGGAAATACAGACATTGACATCCTACAAGAACCATGGTATAAAAGAGACAGACCCACTGGTTTGCCTGATAGGTTACAGAGACCTGGTAGTCCCATCCACCAAACTACCAGGTGTGAAACATAGAATTAACTCAGGGGGTATGCTAATTAGAGCAGACCTAACCCACTTTATCACTGACTTCAACCCAGAGTCTCTTAGAGCGTTCACAGTCAGTCCACTGACACCCCTATCAGATCACACTCTACTTGAACAGAGCTATGCTCAATCATGAAGCATCAAAGCCAAAGGAACTGAATAATATTAAGAAATACAATAGCTGGAAGGAAAGTAGTGTGTAAATATACCAAAAAACAATTAGGAAACAGCAAATTGAATCCCTTCTAAATAATTTTCGTGACAAAATGTTTCACTGTAATAGTGAAGGAGTAAACTTGGCAGTAGAAAACCTAAACAGTCAATTTGACCTCTCAGCTTCCCTATCAAATCTAAAAATGTCAAGCAGATAAACTAAAAAAAATAACAACAATGACAAATGGTTTGATGAAGAATGCAAAAACCAATGAAAATATCCTCAATGCACAACGTAAAACACCAAATAATGCATGCAGAGCAGAATTAGGCCGATAACCGCTAATTATCGAAATCCATAAAAGAGACGTTAAATTCTACAACCAGGTGGTGCCAGGTGCTGCTTTTAGGTAAAAGGAAGCGATTCCCAAACCTTCCATAACAAAGCCTACAGAGAAATTAACCTGGAGAAGAGCCCCCTAAGCAAGCTGGTCACAAACAAAAACAGACCCCACAGAGCCCCAGGACAGCAACACAATTAGACCCAACCAAATCATGAGAAAACAAAAAGAGAATTACTTTACATTTACATTTAAGTCATTTAGCAGACGCTCTTATCCAGAGCGACTTACAAATTACTTGACACATTGTAAAGAATATATGAAAAAACAGAGCAAAATGGAATGATATTTGCCCCTAAACAGAGAGTACAGGGTGTCAAAATACCTAACCACTGTGACTGACCCATAATTAAGGAAAGATTTGACTATGTACAGACTCAGTGAGCATAGCCTTGCTATTGAGAAAGGCCGCCGAAGGCAGACCTCGCTCTCAAGAGAAGACAGGCTATGTGTGTCATGTTTTGTCTTATATTGTCTTGTCATTTTGCTTTTCCTTCTGTTCGTTTTCCCCCTGCTGGTCTTTTTAGGTTCGTTCCCCTTTTTCTCTCTCCCTCTCTCTCTCTCTTCTCTCTATCGTTCCGTTCCTGCTCCCAGCTGTTCCTATTCCCCTAATCAATCATTTAGTCTTCCCACACCTGTTCCCTATCTTTTCCCCTGATTAGAGTCCCTATTTCTCCCCTTGTTTTCCGTTTCTGTCCTGTCGGATCCTTGTATATTGTTCACCGTGCTGTGTCTTTGTATCGCCCTGTCGTGTCGTGTTTCCCTCAGATGCTGCGTGGTGAGCAGGTGTCTGAGTCTGCTACGGTCAAGTGCCTTCCCGAGGCAACCTGCAGTACATGATCGAGTCTCCAGTCTGTTCTCGTCATTACGAGTGGAATTGTTCTTTATGCTTTATTTACCGCTCCGAATTGTCTAGGAGTATTGAATATTTACTTTACTGGATTAAAGACTCTGTTTTCGCCAAGTCGCTTTTGGGTCCTCATTCACCTGCATAACAGAAGGATCCGACCTAAGAATGGACCCAGCGACTACAGACGCTCGTAACACTGCCGTCGAGATCCAAGGAGCCATGCTCGGCAGACACGAGCAGGAATTGTCTGCTGCTCGCCATGCCGTGGAGAACCTGGCCGCTCAGGTTTCCGACCTCTCTGGACAGTTCCAGAGTCTTCGTCTCGTGCCACCTGTTACTTCCTGGCCTGCCGAGCCTCCGGAACCTAGGGTTAATAACCCACCTTGCTACTCCGGGCAGCCCACGGAGTGCCGCTCCTTTCTCACCCAGTGTGATATTGTGTTCTCTCTCCAACCCAACACATACTCTAGAGAGAGAGCTCGGGTTGCTTACGTCATTTCACTCCTTACTGGCCGGGCTCGAGAGTGGGGCACAGCTATCTGGGAGGCAAGGGCTGATTGCTCTAACAATTACCAGAACTTTAAAGAGGAGATGATTCGGGTTTTTGACCGTTCAGTTTTTGGTAGGGAGGCTTCTAGGGCCCTGGCTTCCCTATGCCAAGGTGATCGATCCATAACGGATTACTCTATTGAGTTTCGCACTCTTGCTGCCTCTAGTGACTGGAACGAGCCGGCGCTGCTCGCTCGTTTTCTGGAGGGACTCCACGCAGTGGTTAAAGATGAGATTCTCTCCCGGGAGGTTCCTTCAAGTGTGGACTCTTTGATTGCTCTCGCCATCCGCATAGAACGACGGGTAGATCTTCGTCACCAGGCTCGTGGAAGAGAGCTCGCGTCAACGGTGTTTCCCTGCTCCGCATCGCAACCATCTCCCTCCTCTGGCTCAGAGACTGAGCCCATGCAGCTGGGAGGTATTCGCATCTCGACTAAGGAGAGGGAACGGAGGATCACCAACCGCCTGTGCCTCTATTGCGGACTTGCTGGACATTTTGTTAATTCATGTCCAGTAAAAGCCAGAGCTCATCAGTAGGCGGAGGGCTACTGGTGAGCGCTACTACTCAGGTCTCTCCATCTAGATCCTGTACTACTTTGTCGGTCCATCTACGCTGGACCGGTTCGGGTGCTACATGCAGTGCCTTGATAGACTCTGGGGCTGAGGGTTGTTTCATGGACGAAGCATGGGCTCGGAAACATGACATTCCTTTCAGAGAGTTAGACAAGCCTACGCCCATGTTCGCCTTAGATGGTAGTCATCTTCCCAGTATCAGATTTGAGACACTACCTTTAACCCTCACAGTATCTGGTAACCACAGTGAGACTATTTCTTTTTTGATTTTTCGTTCACCTTTTACACCTGTTGTTTTGGGTCATCCCTGGCTAGTATGTCATAATCCTTCTATTAATTGGTCTAGTAATTCTATCCTATCCTGGAACGTTTCTTGTCATGTGAAGTGTTTAATGTCTGCCATCCCTCCCGTTTCTTCTGTCCCCACTTCTCAGGAGGAACCTGGCGATTTGACAGGAGTGCCGGAGGAATATCATGATCTGCGCACGGTCTTCAGTCGGTCCCGAGCCAACTCCCTTCCTCCTCACCGGTCGTATGATTGTAGTATTGATCTCCTTCCGGGGACCACTCCTCCTCGGGGTAGACTATACTCTCTGTCGGCTCCCGAACGTAAGGCTCTCGAGGATTATTTGTCTGTGTCTCTTGACGCCGGTACCATAGTGCCTTCTTCCTCTCCGGCCGGGGCGGGGTTTTTTTGTTAAGAAAAAGGACGGTATTCTGCGCCCCTGCGTGGATTATCGAGGGCTGAATGACATAACGGTTAAGAATCGTTATCCGCTTCCCCTTATGTCATCAGCCTTCGAGATTCTGCAGGGAGCCAGGTGCTTTACTAAGTTGGACCTTCGTAACGCTTACCATCTCGTGCGCATCAGAGAGGGGGACGAGTGGAAAACGGCGTTTAACACTCCGTTAGGGCATTTTGAGTACCGGGTTCTGCCGTTTGGTCTCGCCAATGCGCCAGCTGTTTTTCAGGCATTAGTTAATGATGTTCTGAGAGACATGCTGAACATCTTTGTTTTTGTCTATCTTGACGATATCCTGATTTTTTCACCGTCACTCGAGATTCATGTTCAGCACGTTCGACGTGTTCTACGGCGCCTTTTAGAGAATTGTCTCTACGTGAAGGCTGAGAAGTGCTCTTTTCATGTCTCCTCCGTTACTTTTCTCGGTTCCGTTATTTCCGCTGAAGGCATTCAGATGGATTCCGCTAAGGTCCAAGCTGTCAGTGATTGGCCCGTTCCAAGGCCACGTGTCGAGTTGCAGCGCTTTCTAGGTTTCGCTAATTTCTATCGGCGTTTCATTCGTAATTTCGGTCAAGTTGCTGCCCCTCTCACAGCTCTTACTTCTGTCAAGACGTGTTTTAAGTGGTCCGGTTCCGCCCAGGAGCTTTTGATCTTCTAAAAGAACGTTTTACGTCCGCTCCTATCCTCGTTACTCCTGACGTCACTAGACAATTCATTGTCGAGGTTGACGCTTCAGAGGTAGGCGTGGGAGCCATTCTATCCCAGCGCTTCCAGTCTGACGATAAGGTTCATCCTTGCGCTTATTTTTCTCATCGCCTGTCGCCATCTGAACGCAACTATGATGTGGGTAACCGCGAACTGCTCGCCATCCGCTTAGCCCTAGGCGAATGGCGACAGTGGTTGGAGGGGGCGACCGTTCCTTTTGTCGTTTGGACAGACCATAAGAACCTTGAGTACATCCGTTCTGCCAAACGACTTAATGCTCGTCAAGCTCGTTGGGCGTTGTTTTTCGCTCGTTTCGAGTTTGTGATTTCTTACCGTCCGGGTAGCAAGAACACCAAGCCTGATGCCTTATCCCGTCTTTTAGTTCTTCTGTGGCTTCTACTGATCCCGGGGATTCTTCCTTATGGGCGTGTTGTCGGGTTGACAGTCTGGGAATTGAAAGACAGGTTAAGCAAGCACTCACGCACACTGCGTCGCCGCGCGCTTGTCCTAGTAACCTTCTTTTCGTTCCTGTTTCCACTCGTCTGGCTGTTCTTCAGTGGGCTCACTCTGCCAAGTTAGCTGGTCATCCCGGTGTTCGAGGCACTCTTGCGTCTATTCGCCAGCGCTTTTGGTGGCCGACTCAGGAGCGTGACACGCGCCGTTTCGTGGCTGCTTGTTCGGACTGCGCGCAGACTAAGTCAGGTAACTCTCCTCCTGCCGGTCGTCTCAGACCGCTCTCCCCATTCCTTCTCGACCATGGTCTCACATCGCCCTAGACTTCATTACCGGTCTGCCTTTGTCTGCGGGGAAGACTGTGATTCTTATGGTTGTCGATAGGTTCTCTAAGGCGGCACATTTCATTCCCCTCGCTAAACTTCCTTCCGCTAAGGAGACGGCACAAATCATCATCGAGAATGTGTTCAGAATTCATGGCCTCCCGTTAGACGCCGTTTCAGACAGAGGCCCGCAATTCACGTCACAGTTTTGGAGGGAGTTCTGTCGTTTGATTGGTGCGTCCGTCAGTCTCTCTTCCGGGTTTCATCCCCAGTCTAACGGTCAAGCAGAGAGGGCCAATCAGACGATTGGTCGCATACTACGCAGCCTTTCTTTCAGAAACCCTGCGTCTTGGGCAGAACAGCTCCCTGGGCAGAATACGCTCACAACTCGCTTCCTTCGTCTGCTACCGGGTTATCTCCGTTTCAGAGTAGTCTGGGTTACCAGCCTCCTCTGTTCTCATCCCAGCTTGCCGAGTCCAGCGTTCCCTCCGCTCAGCGTTTGTCCAACGTTGTGAGCGCACCTGGAGGAGGGTGAGGTCTGCACTTTGCCGTTACAGGGCACAGACTGTGAGAGCCGCCAATAAACGTAGGATTAAGAGTCCTAGGTATTGTTGCGGCCAGAGAGTGTGGCTTTCCACTCGCAACCTTCCTCTTACGACAGCCTCTCGTAAGTTGACTCCGCGGTTCATTGGTCCGTTCCGTGTCTCCCAGGTCGTCAATCCTGTCGCTGTGCGACTGCTTCTTCCGCGACATCTTCGTCGCGTCCATCCTGTCTTCCATGTCTCCTGTGTCAAGCCCTTTCTTCGCACCCCGTTCGTCTTCCCTCCCCCTCCCGTCCTTGTCGAGAGCGCACCTATTTACAAGGTACGTAGGATCATGGACATGCGTTCTCGGGACGGGGTCACCAATACTTAGTGGATTGGGAGGGTTACGGTCCTGAGGAGAGGAGTTGGGTTCCGTCTCGGGACGTGCTGGACCGTTCACTGATTGATGATTTCCTCCGTTGCCGCCAGGATTCCTCCTCGAGTGCGCCAGGAGGCGCTCGGTGAGTGGGGGGGTACTGTCATGTTTTGTCTTATATTGTCTTGTCATTTTGCTTTTTCCTTCTGTTCGTTTTCCCCCTGCTGGTCTTTTTAGGTTCGTTCCCCTTTTTCTCTCTCCCTCTCTCTCTCTCTTCTCTCTATCGTTCAGTTCCTGCTCCCAGCTGTTCCTATTCCCCTAATCAATCATTTAGTCTTCCCACACCTGTTCCCTATCTTTTCCCCTGATTAGAGTCCCTATTTCTCCCCTTGTTTTCCGTTTCTGTCCTGTCGGATCCTTGTATATTGTTCACCGTGCTGTGTCTTTGTATCGCCCTGTCGTGTCGTGTTTCCCTCAGATGCTGCGTGGTGAGCAGGTGTCTGAGTCTGCTACGGTCAAGTGCCTTCCCGAGGCAACCTGCAGTACATGATCGAGTCTCCAGTCTGTTCTCGTCATTACGAGTGGAATTGTTCTTTATGCTTTATTTACCGCTCCGAATTGTCTAGGAGTATTGAATATTTACTTTACTGGATTAAAGACTCTGTTTTCGCCAAGTCGCTTTTGGGTCCTCATTCACCTGCATAACAATGTGCACACTGGCCACAAAATGAGGTGGAAACTGAGCTGCACTTCCTAACCTCCTGCCAAATGTATGACCATATTAGAGACACATTTTTCCCTCAGATTACACAGATCCACAAAGCATTTTTTTTTTAAAAATCTGATGTTGATAAATTCCCATATCTATTGGGTGAAATACCACAGCAACAAGATTTGTGACCGGTTGCCACAAGAAAAAGGCAACCAGTGAACAACAAACACCATTACAAATACAACCTATTTTTATGTGTATATTCCCTTTTGTACTTCAACTATTTGCACATCATTACAACACTGTACATAGACATAATTTGACATTTTAAATGTCTTTATTCTTTTGTGAGTGTAATGTTTACTGTACATTTATTGTTTATTTAACTTCTGTTTATCATCTATTTCACTTGCTTTAGCAACGTAAACATATGTTTCCCATGCCAATAAATTTAAATTTAATTGAGATAGACAGCCCAGCAAAATAGTCTTTGCTCTGTTTTATTGCCTCTGTTTCTGACTGTTAATATAATGGACACTGATCATGTGACACAATTCATTATTTTTATTTTATTTTATTGTTGATTAAGGGCTTGTAAGCATTTCACTGTAAGGTCTACTACACCGGTTGTATTCGGCCCATGTGACAAATACAATTGGATTTGATTTCTATGTGAGACTCAATAGCAAATGAAGACAGTTAAGATGGAGTCTCGTGGACGGCGTTATCCAGTACTCCTGTTAGGCAGCTAGCTAGCTACAGTTACCCATAGCTGGCTAGCTAGTTTTATAATTTGATCCGAAGTTGATGCTATTGCTATGCAACCTCTTGCTTGCTTGTTAGCATAACAAATGACTAGCTATACATTTCGGCTGTGTTAGTAAATTCAGAGCGAGTTGCCATATTGTCTGTTACAAATTCAGAGCGTTTCCCTTTCGGAGCGCAGCTCTGGTCGAGGTGTCATAACAGCAGTCAAGCTCACAAGCTAGCTTCCAGACACAAATGAGAGAAGGCCTCCCTCTGACCATTTTACTCGCCCAAGCGGAGCTGGTTGGACTTTTTTTCATGTTATCCAGAGCTTTGGTGACAGTCACTGTGCTGCTTGTGTAACAGTTTAACTTCAGTCCATCCCCTCGCCGGGCTCGAACCATCTGACACCCACGAAGCATCGTTACCCATCGCGCCACAAAAGCCACGGCAGAGCAAGGGGAACAACTACTTCAGGTCTCAAAGCGAGTGATGTCACCCGATTGTGCGCTAAAAGCGTTTCACCACCGCTAGCCATTTCACATCGGATTCACTCACCCCCCTTTTGACCTCCTCCCTTTCCGCAGCAACCAGTGATCCGGGTCACGGCACTAATGTAACAGTTAAACTTTAGTCCGTCCCCTCGCCCCTACCCGGGCTCGAACCAGAGACCCTCTGCACACAGACAACTGACACCCACGAAGCATTGTTACCCATCGCGCCAGAAAAACCGGCCATATTCAACAGGTATTGAGCGTGAGAGATTCCGATTGGCGCAGTGATCTAAGGCACTGCATCTCAGTGATAGAGACATCACTACAGACATCGTGGTTCGAATCTAGGCTTTATCACAACCGGCTGTGATTGGGAGTCCCATAGGGTGGTGCACAATTGACCCAGCGTCGTCAGGGTTTGGCCGGTAAAATAAAAAATGTGTGACTTGCCTATTTATAAACAAAAAATATATATATATTCTGTGCTCTGACAGACTGGAGTACTCTGAAATTGGAGTAGATTGTGAATATACTATTTACCACTTAGCTAAGAATGACGTGAATAATCAAGTCAATAAACGTTGGGTAGTTAGTTAAATAGCATGTAGTTAATATACATACTGGCAAGTTCGATGTATTAGTAGCCAATTAACGTTAGGTAGCTAGCTAACCTACTGCTGTTATGCTATGCTGTTTTTAAGTACAGCGTAGCCAACATAAAATGTAGCGTAACTTATTTGCTCAACATTTTCTTAACATTTGTCATAATTAGTTAAAGCAATGAAATTGTATCCGCTCTTGCCGGACTTCGGCTGCATTTTTACACAACATTTTTTTCAAATCTGAAAACGTAGTGAAGCCACGCCCATTTTAGGAAGAATTGTATTTTGGGCACTAAAAGCACTGAAATAGGGCCCACTGCTTATATACTTTGTATTTTCGCGAAAGAAGTACGACACCCGATAACTTTTGGCATACTAACTATATCCTTACTATATGCTTATATCCAATAAGCATACTACATACTCAATTTACATCACAAAAAATAGTACTGTTAGTATTTGAACGCAGCTCTAAATTCTTCTCTTTGTTGTCACGGCCTTGATTGAGTTTGCGGATGTAACAGAATAACTTTACGTCCGTCCCCTCGCCCATACCCGGGCGCGAACCGGGTACTTTGACATCTTGAACGTGAGTGTGCAGAGGGACCCTCTGCACACATCGACAACAGTCACCCACAAAGCAACGTTACCCATCGCTCCACAAAAGCCTTGCAGGTGAAAATGGGTGGGCTATTTACCAATAGACTATGTACAGCTGCAGCGATCGGTTAGCTGCTCAGATAGCTGATGTTTGAAGTTGGTGAGGGAGATAAAAGTCTCCAACTTCAGCGATTTTTGCAATTCGTTCCAGTCACAGGCAGCAGAGTACTGGTATGGAAGGCGGCCAAATGAGGTGTTGGCTTTAGGGATGATCAATGAGATACACCTGCTGGAGCGCATGCTACGGATGGGTGTTGCCATCGTGACCAGTGAACTGAGATAAGGCGGAGCTTTACCTAGCATGGACTTGTAGATGACCTGGAGCCAGTGGGTCTGGCGACGAATATGTAGCGAGGGCCAGCCGACTAGGGCATACAAGTCGCAGTGGTGGGTGGTATAAGGTGCTTTAGTGACAAAACAGATGGCACTGTGATAGACTGCATCCAGTTTGCTGAGTAGAGTGTTGGAAGCCATTTTGTAGATGACATCGCCGAAGTCGAGGATCGGTAGGATAGTCAGTTTTACTAGGGTAAGCTTGGCGGCGTGAGTGAAGGAGGCTTTGTTGCGGAATAGAAAGACCTAGGTACTTATAGATGTCCACATATTCAAGGTCGGAACCATCCAGGGTGGTGATGCTAGTCGGGCATGCGGGTGCAGGCAGCGATCGGTTGAAAAGCATGCATTTGGTTTTACTAGCGTTTAAGAGCAGTTGAAGGCCACGGAAGGAGTGTTGTATGGCATTGAAGCTCGTTTGGAGGTTAGATAGCACAGTGTCCAATGACGGGCCGAAAGTATATAGAATGGTGTCGTCTGCGTAGAGGTGGATCAGGGAATCGCCCGCAGCAAGAGCAACATCATTGATATATACAGAGAAAAGAGTCGGCCCAAGAATTGAACCCCGTGGCACCCCCATAGAGACTGCCAGAGGAACGGACAGCATGCCCTCCGATTTGACACACTGAACTCTGTCTGCAAAGTAATTGGTGAACCAGGCAAGGCAGTCATCCGAAAAACCGAGGCTACTGAGTCTGCCGATAAGAATATGGTGATTGACAGAGTCGAAGGCCTTGGCAAGGTCGATGAAGACGGCTGCACAGTACTGTCTTTTATCGATGGCGGTTATGATATCGTTTAGTACCTTGAGCGTGGCTGAGGTGCACCCGTGACCGGCTCGGAAACCAGATTGCACAGCGGAGAAGGTACGGTGGGATTCGAGATGGTCAGTGACCTGTTTGTTCACTTGGCTTTCGAAGACCTTAGATAGGCAGGGCAGGATGGATATAGGTCTGTAACAGTTTGGGTCCAGGGTGTCTCCCCCTTTGAAGAGGGGGATGACTGCGGCAGCTTTCCAATCCTTGGGGATCTCGGACGATATGAAAGAGAGGTTGAACAGGCTGGTAATAGGGGTTGCGACAATGGCGGCGGATAGTTTCAGAAATAGAGGGTCCAGATTGTCAAGCCCAGCTGATTTGTACGGGTCCAGGTTTTGGAGCTCTTTCAGAACATCTGCTAGGAGGGCGAGGGCGAGGAGCTGGGCGAGGAGCTGCGGGGGGATGGGGGGGGCGGAGCTGTTGGCCGAGGTTGGAGTAGCCAGGCGGAAGGCATGGCCAGCCGTTGAGAAATGCTTATTGAAGTTTTCGATAATCATGGATTTATCGGTGGTGACCGTGTTACCTAGCCTCAGTTCAGTGGGCAGCTGGGAGGAGGTGCTCTTGTTCTCCATGGACTTCACAGTGTCCCAGAACATTTTGGAGTTGGAGCTACAGGATGCAAACTTCTGCCTGAAGAAGCTGGCCTTAGCTTTCCTGACTGACTGCGTGTATTGGTTCCTGACTTCCCTGAACAGTTGCATATCACGGGGACTATTCGATGCTACTGCAGTCCGCCACAGGATGTTTTTGTGCTGGTCGAGGGCAGTCAGGTCTGGAGTGAACCAAGGGCTGTATCTGTTCTTAGTTCTGCATTTTTTGAACGGAGCATGCTTATCTAAAATGGAGAGGAAGTTACTTTTAAAGAATGACCAGGCATCCTCAACTGACGGGATGAGGTCAATGTCCTTCCAGGATACCCGGGCCAGGTCGATTAGTAAGGCCTGCTCACAGAAGTGTTTTCGGGAGTGTTTGACAGTGATGAGGGGTGGTCGTTTGACTGCGGCTCCGTAGCGGATACAGGCAATGAGGCAGTGATCGCTGAGATTCTGGTTGAAGACAGCGGAGGTGTATTTGGAGGGACAGTTGGTCAGGATGACGTCTATGAGGGTGCCCTTGAGAGGTTGTATCTCTGGACATGCTGGTTGTAATGGGTGATGTCATGTTTTGTCATTTATTGTCTTGTCCTTGTGCTTTCCCTTCTGTTCGTTTCCCCCTGCTGGTCTTATTAGGTTCGTTCCCTTTTTCTATCCCTCTCTCTCCCCCTCCCTCTCTCTCTTCTCTCTATCGTTCCGTTCCTGCTCCCAGCTGTTCCTCATTCTCCTAACTCACTCATTTACTCTTTTCACACCTGTCCCCTATTTTGCCCTCTAATTAGAGCCCTATTTCTCCCTTGTTTTCCGCTTCTGTCCTTGTCGGATCCTTGTATGATGTTCGCTGTTCTGTGTCCTTGTCTCGCCCTGTCGTGTTTTGTCTCCTTCAGATGCTGCGTGTGAGCAGGTGTCTTAGTCTGCTACGGTCGGTGCCTTCCCGAAGCAACCTGCAGTCAATGGTCGAGTCTCCAGTCTGTCCTCGTTACTACGAGTGGATTTAAGTTTTTTCCTGTTTTGTTTTCTTCTTGGTTTTTCCAGGATTATTACTTTTGTCATATACTGGAATAAAGACTCTGTTTTCGTTAAGTCGCTTTTGGGTCCTCATTCACCAGCATAACAGGTGAGGTCACCGCATGTGTGGGAGGTGGGACAAAGGAGTTATCAGGGGTATGAAGAGTGGAACTAGGGGCTCCATTGTGAACTAAAACAATGATAACTAACCTGAACAACAGTATACAAGGCATATTGACATTTGAGAGAGACATACAGCGAGGCATACAGTAATCACAGGTGTTGAATTGGGAGAGCTAGCTAAAACAGTAGGTTAGACAGCATCAGCTAATCTGCTAGCACGACAACAGCAGGTAAAATGGCGTTGACTAGGCAACGGGGCCAACAGATAAAACAAACAAGCCGAATGGAGTACCGTGATTAATGGACAGTGTCCAGGGGGCAGCGGTGGATGGGGCAGGGAAGCTGGACTGGCGAGTGTTATCCAGGTTAAAAAAACTAACAATGAATAAATAGCTTGTAGCTAGTTAGCTGGTTAGCTTCTGAGGGTTCTTGAGTGTGTTCTAAAAAAATAATAATAATAGCGATTCCGTATCACATTGGGTGAGGCAGGTTTCCGGGAGGTATAAACAAATTAAAAATCAAAAAGAGATAGAAAGTAAATATGGGTGTTTGGGACGGCGATGCAGACGGTTAGCAGGCCTGTGCTAGCAAGCTAACAGTTCGTAGATAGTTAGATAGCTAGTTGTGAAGATCCAGCTGAAAAATGTTCCGTTTGCGGTGGGAATCCGGGGAAGAATCCGGGGATGAAAAATAAGTAGGTCCGTTATGCTCTGGTTAGAGTCGCGTTGTTCGAACTGGCGAGAGCTTTCCGGGCTGAAGGTTAGCTGATGACCGGTTAGCTGAAGACCGCTAGCATGGCTGGTGGTTAGCTGGCTAGCTTCAGTTGAGCTTCAGTTGAGGGGTTCCGGTTCCGAGGTAAATATAAATACTTTAGGAAAAATAGCTACATTGGGTGAGGCGGGTTGCAGGAGAGTATTTGGAAGCTTAGGTTTAGCAAAAAGTTTTTAAAGAGATATGCGAAGAAAAATACGTAAAAAAACTAAAAAGAAACTATATATACAGGTGACACGACACGACAAGACGACTTACTGCTACGCCATCTTGGACGTTATAACAGAACATGGCCAAGATGTTCAAATGTTCATAAATGACCAGCCTGGTCAAATAATAATAATCACAGTAGTTGTCGAGGGTGCAGCAAGTCAGCACTTCAGGAGTAAATGTCAGTTGGCTTTTCATCGCCGATCATTAGGAGTATCTCTACCGCTCCTGCTGTCTCTAGAGAGCTGAAAACAGCAGGTCTGGGACAGGTACCACGTCCGGTGAACAGGTCAGGGTTCCATGGCCGCGGGCAGAACAGTTGAAACTGAAGCAGCAGCACAGCCAGGTGGACTGGGGACAACAAGGAGTCATCATGCCAGGTAGCCCTGAGGCATGGTCCTAGGGCTCAGGTCCTCCGAGAGAGAGAAAGAAAGAGAGAATTAGAGAGAGCATACTTAAATTCACACAGGACACCGGATGAAACAGGAGAAGTACTCCAGATATAACAAACTGACCCTAGCCCCCGACACACAAACTACTGAAGCATAAATACTGGAGGCTGAGACAGGAGGGGTCAGGAGACACTGTGGCCCCATCCAATGATACCCACGGACAGGGCCAAACAGGAAGGATATAACCCCACCCACTTTGTCAAAGCACAGCCCCCACACCACTAGAGGGATATCTTCAACCACCAACTTACCATCCTGAGACAAGGCCGAGTATAGCCCACAAACATATGACTGTTTACACAGGTAAGCAGTAAGATGTTTTTGTCCCATGTAAATATTCTGTTTTTTGGGGGCGTTTTCTATGTGCATTTCAATATATTGAAATCTCTTTTTTTTACATTTTAGAATTAAATATACCTTCCTGCAACCCGCCTCACCCAATATGGTATGGATCTGATATTTTTTAGACCTTATAACTGGAACCTCAAGAAGTTAGCCAGCTAATTAGCTACTAGCTATTTTGTCATTGTTAGCCACTGCTGGCGGTCTTTACTTTTAGCTCAGACACCAGCTGCTTTAGCCCGGATAATACATGTCAGTCTGCACAGCGCAATATCAGCCCTGAGCATATCGTGCTGCTTTTTTCCACTACATTACCGGATTCCTGCCACAAGATCTGGACCATCACACCTGATCATCACAGCTAGCTAGCTGCTACCGAGTGGCTATTGTGGCTAAAGCCCTTGTCTAGAAGCAAGCACCAGTTAGCCTCGAGCTAGTCCCATCTCTCAGCTAGCAAACGATGTACACCAACTACAATACCTCTCTTGCCAATTGGCCTGGACCCTTTGTTGACAAGGAGCCCCGCCGATCTATCCCTGCTGGTCTGCTGACGTAATTCAGCCTATGTGCTCTCAACCGGCCTCTGTCGGTGAAGACCTATCTGCTAGCCCCGGCCCGCTAGCCTTTTGAACTCCCGCTCGCCTAGTGTAGTAACGACTACCGAACGGCGCCCTGTTTCATCTATTGCTGCTCATTGGACTCTATGAACACACTCGGCTACACAGCTGATGCCTGCTGGACTGTTCATTAACACGGTACTTAATTTTGTTTATCTGTCAGGGTCTGTGTGTAGCTAACTGACCCTCTCTGCCCTTTCATCGCCATTTACCCGTTGTTGTCTTAGCGGTTTACCCGTTGTTGTCTTACCCGTTGTTCTCTTAGCTCTCCCAATCAACACCTGTGATTGCTTTATGCCTCTCTCTAATGTCAATTTTCCTTGTATACTGTTGTTTAGGGTAGCTCTCATTGTTATATTTTACTGCGGAGACCCTAGTCCCGCTCAACATGCCTCAGATAGCTCCTTTGTCCCAGCTCCCACACATGCGGAGACCGCACCTAGCTTAACTGGCGCCTCCAGACATGCAACCTCTCTCATTGTCACTCAATGCCTAGGTTTACCTCCACTGTACTCGCACCCTACCATACCCTATGCCCTGAATAAATCCTACCACGCCAAGAAATCTGCACCTTTTTATTCTCTGTTCTGAATGCCCTAGACGACCAGTTCTTATAACCTTTAGCCGTACCCTCATCCTACTCCTCCTCTGTTCCTCTGGTGATGTAGAGGTTAACCCAGGCCTAGACACTCTCATTTGTTGACTTCTGTAACCGTAAAATCCTTTGGTTAATGCATGTTAACTTCAGAAACCTCCTCCCTAAGTTTGCTTTATACACTTCTTTAACACACTCTGCCAACCCTGATTCTGGCTTAGGAAGGCCACCAAAAATGCTGAAATTTCCATCCCCAATTACATTTTTCATCAAGATAGAACTGCTAAAGGGGGCCTATATGTGAATTGATTGCCCCCTCGCCACCCCCACCCCCCATCTATCGGCAGAGTTCGTACTGTTAGGTGACCTAAACTGGGATATAGATGACGTTAATCTCACACAAATTATCAATGTACCTACCAGGTACAACCCCAAATCTGTAAACATGGGCACCCTAATAGATGTGATCCTGACCAACTTGCCCTCTAAATACACCTCTGCTGTTTTCAACCAGCGATCAATGCCTCATTGCCTGCGTCCATTATGGGTCCGTGGTCAACGACCACCTCTCATCACTGTCAAGGGTCCCCTAAATCGACCTGGCCCGGGTATCCTGGAAGGATATTGACCTCATCCCGTCAGTAGGGGATGCCTGGTTGTCCTTTAAAGTGCTTTTGTCACCATCTTAACTAAGAATGCCCTTTCAAAAAATGGAGAACTAAGAACAGACATAGCCCTTGGTTCACTCCAGACTTGACTGCCCTTGACCAGCACAAAAACATCCTGTGGTGCACTGCACTAGCATCAAATAGTCCCCGCTATATGCAACTTTTCAGGGAAGCCAGGAACCAATATACACAGTCAGTTAAGAAAGCAAAGGCTAGCTTTTTCAAACAGAAATTTGCATCCTGCAGCACTAATTCCAAAAAGTTCTGGGACACTGTAAAGTCCATGGAGAATAAGAGCACCTCCTCCCAGCTGCCCACTTCACTGAGGCTAGGAAACACTGTCACCACCGATAAATCCACAATAATTAAGAATTTCAATAAGTATTTCTCAACGGCTGGCCATGCTTTCCACCTGGCTACCCTAACCCCGGCCAACAGCTCTGCACCCCCTGCAGCAACTGGCCCAAGCCACCGCTTCTCCTTCAACCAAATCCTAACATCTGATGTTCTGATAGAGCTACAAGATCGGGATCCCTACAAATCAGCTGGACTAGACAATCTGGACCATCTCTTCCAGTATTTCTACTTGCACATCCTCATCTGGACACCTATCACTCCAGTGTTATTTGCTAAATTGTCATTACTTCGCCACTATGGCCTATTTATTACCTTACTTCATTTGCACACACTGTATACAGATTTTCTATTGTGTTATTGACTGTATGTTTGTTTATCCCACGGGTAACTCTGTGTTGTTTTTGTCGCACTGCTTTGCTTTATCTTGGCCAGGTTGCAGTTGTAATTGAGGACTTTTTCTCAACTGGCCTACTGGGTTAAATAAAGGTGGGGGGAAAAAGGACAGTTGTGAAGGAAATGGTCTTATGAGTGTGCGGTATTCACAATCTGTCTCCGGCTTTCCTTGCAGACATGGAGGAGAGAACTATGTGTTCTCCTTACTGACAGGGTACTGTGACCCCCTGCAGGGGTCGAAGTGAGAGTGGACCTCTACTACAATCGTTATTTCCCTGGCAAGGCCATTGGCTTGGCTCCTCCCATCTACAACAAGGTTCTAGAGTTTGAGGATGGTGAGTGGTCTAAATTGTGTGTAGATTAGACTCTTCTCTTTATCAGACTAGGATATCACACACCTGTACAATACCACTAGATATGCACTGTGCATGTTCAACGGCAACCCTTTTTCCTGATGACATCGCTCCACACGCACCTCAGCCACTATGAGCCAGGTGGCCAAAGATGTCTGCACCTGCCTGAGGTGGACAGCGTAACCTGAGCACGATCAGAGGATATGAATGGGACTGAAAGTGTGTGGCTCTCAATTATAGTTCTCTAAGCTCCCTACTTTGTTGAGCAGCTAGGTCATACATTTTTTAATCTAATGCCGTTGATACTTGTGATGGATGCCAATGATGGTATGTTTTCTTTTTCTCTACAGCTACTCATGGGGTCTGAAATCTAGGTACCATTGGTCTATTACATGAAGAGACACAGGTGCTCACTTTTTGAAGAGCTGGAAGATACAGTGCCTTGCGAAAGTATTCGGCCCCCTTGAACTTTGCGACCTTTTGCCACATTTCAGGCTTCAAACATAAAGATATAAAACTGTATTTTTTGTGAAGAATCAACAACAAGTGGGACACAATCATGAAGTGGAACAACATTTATTGGATATTTCAAACTTTTGTAACAAATCAAAAACTGAAAAATTGGGCGTGCAAAATTATTCAGCCCCTTTATTTTCAGTGCAGCAAACTCTCTCCAGAAGTTCAGTGAGGATCTCTGAATGATCCAATGTTGACCTAAATGACTAATGATGATAAATACAATCCACCTGTGTGTAATCAAGTCTCTGTATAAATGCACCTGCACTGTGATAGTCTCAGAGGTCCGTTAAAAGCGCAGAGAGCATCATGAAGAACAAGGAACACACCAGGCAGGTCCGAGATACTGTTGTGAAGAAGTTTAAAGCCGGATTTGGATACAAAAAGATTTCCCCAGCTTTAAACATCCCAAGGAGCACTGTGCAAGTGATAATATTGAAATGGAAGGAGTATCAGACCACTGCAAATCTACCAAGACCTGGCCGTCCCTCTAAACTTTCAGCTCATACAAGGAGAAGACTGATCAGAGATGCAGCCAAGAGGCTCATGATCACTCTGGATGAACTGCAGAGATCTACAGCTGAGGTGGGAGACTCTGTCCATAGGACAACAATCAGTCGTATATTGCACAAGTCTGGCCTTTATGGAAGAGTGGCAAGAAGAAAGCCATTTCTTAAAGATATCCATAAAAAGTGTCATTTAAAGTTTGCCACAAGCCACCTGGGAGACACACCAAACATGTGGAAGAAGGTGCTCTGGTCAGATGAAACCAAAATTGAACTTTTTGGCAACAATGCAAAACATTATGTTTGGCGTAAAAGCAACACAGCTCATCACCCTGAATACTCCATCCCCACTGTCAAACATGGTGGTGGCAGCATCATGGTTTGGGCCTGCTTTTCTTCAGCAGGGACAGGGAAGATGGTTAAAATTGATGGGAAGTTGGATGGAGCCAAATACAGGACCATTCTGGAAGAAAACCTGATGGAGTCTGCAAAAGACCTGAGACTGGGACGGAGATTTGTCTTCCAACAAGACAATGATCCAAAACATAAAGCAAAATCTACAATGGAATGGTTCAAAAATAAACATATCCAGGTGTTAGAATGGCCAAGTCAAAGTCCAGACCTGAATCCAATCGAGAATCTGTGGAATGAACTGAAAACTGCTGTTCACAAATGCTCTCCATCCAACCTCACTGAGCTCGAGCTGTTTTGCAAGAAGGAATGGGAAAAAATTCAGTCTCTCGATGTGCAAAACTGATAGAGACATACCCCAAGCGACTTACAGCTGTAATCGCAGCAAAAGGTGGCGCTACAAAGTATAAACTTAAAGGGGGCTGAATAATTTTGCATGCCCAATTTTTCAGTTTTTGATTTGTTCAATTTTTTTTAAATATCCAATAAATGTCGTTCCACTTCATGATTGTGTCCCACTTGTTGTTGAATCTTCACAAAAAAAAAGACAGTTTTATATCTTTATGTTTGAAGCCTGAAATGTGGCAAAAGGTTGCAAAGTTCAAGGGGGCCGAATACTTTCGCAAGGCACTGTAGATAGCATAGAGACCACCAAAATAAGACAGCTCAACTTCATGACCCACTGGAATTGTGATACAGTGAATTATAAGTGAAATAATCTGTTGGAAAAATGACTTGTGTCATGCACAAAGTACAGTGGGGCACCAATTGTGCAAGTTCTTCCACTTAAAAAGATGAGAGAGGTCTGTAATTTCATCATAGGTACACTTCAACTATGACAGACAAAATGAGAGAAATCCAGAAAATCACATTGTAGGATTTATAATGAATTTATTTACAAATTATGGTGGAAAATAAGTATTTGGTCACCTACAAACAAGCAAGATTTCTGGCTCTCACAGACCTGTAACTTCTTCTTTAAGAGGCTCCTCTGTTCTCCACTCATTACCTGTATTCATGGCACCTGTTTGAACTTGTTATCAGTATAAAAGACCCCTGTCCAAAACCTCAAACAGTCACACTCCAAACTCCACTATGGCCAAGACCAAAGACCTGTCCAAGGACACCAGAATACAGATAATCCAAAACATGCATCCTGTATGCAACAAAGCACTGAAGTAATACTGAGGGGGGATAACACAGAAGTCATTCACTTTTTGGCCTTAATGCAAAGCCTTATGCTTGGGGAAAATCCATTATACTCATTAACTGCCTCCTTATTTTCAAGAATGGTGGTGGCTGCATCATGGTATGGGTGTGCTTGACATGGGCAAAGACTGGGGAGTTTTTCAGGATAAAAATAAATGGGATGGAGCTAAAGACTAGCAAAACAATAACCCACAACAAAATGTCAAATCTACACTGGAGTTGCTTACCAAGAAGACAGTGAATGTTCCTGAGTGGCCACAGGGTTCAATTCTCGGGCCGACTCTTTTCTCTGTATATATCAATGATGTTGCTCTTGCTGCGGGCGATTCCCTGATCCACCTCAACGCAGACGACACCATTCTATATACTCCCGGCCCGTCCTTGGACACTGTGCTATCTAACCTCCAAACGAGCTTCAATGCCATACAACACTCCTTCCGTGGCCTCCAACTGCTCTTAAACGCTAGTAAAACCAAATGCATGCTTTTCAACCGTTCGCTGCCTGCACCCGCACGCCTGACCAGCATCACCACCCTGGATGGTTCCGACCTTGAATATGTGGACATCTATAAGTACCTAGGTGTCTGGCTAGACTGTAAACTCTCCTTCCAGACTCATATCAAACATCTCCAATCGAAAATCAAGAGTCGGCTTTCTATTTCACAACAAAGCCTCCTTCACTCACGCCGCCAAACTTACCCTAGTAAAACTGACTATCCTACCGATCCTCGACTTCGGCGATGTCATCTACAAAATTGCTTCCAACACGCTACTCAGCAAACTGGATGCAGTTTATCACAGTGCCATCCGTTTTGTCACTAAAACACCTTATACCACCCACCACTGCGACTTGTATGCTCTAGTCGGCTGGCCCTCGCTACATATTCGTCGCCAGACCCACTGGCTCCAGGTCATCTACAAGTCCATGCTAGGTAAAGATCCGCCTTATCTCAGTTCACTGGTCACGATGGCAACACCCATCCGTAGCACGTGCTCCAGCAGGTGTATCTCACTGATCATCCCTAAAGCCAACACCTCATTTGGCCGCCTTTCGTTCCGGTGCTCTGCTGCCTGTGACTGGAACGAATTGCAAAAATCGCTGAAGTTGGAGACTTTTATCTCCTCACCAACTTCAAACATCTGCTATCTGAGCAGCTAACCGATCGCTGCAGCTGTACATAGTCTATCGGTAAATAGCCCACCCATTTTTACCTACCTCATCCCCATACTGTTTTTATTTATTTACTTTTCTGCTCTTTTGCACACCAATATCTCTACCTGTACATGACCATCTGATCATTTATCACTCCAGTGTTAATCTGCAAAATTGTAATTATTCGCCTACCTCCTCATGCCTTTTGCACACAATGTATATAGACTCCCCTTTTTTTCTACTGTGTTATTGACTTGTTAATTGTTTACTCCATGTGTAACTCTGTGTTGTCTGTTCACACTGCTGTGCTTTATCTTGGCCAGGTCGCAGTTGCAAATGAGAACTTGTTCTCAACTAGCCTACCTGATTAAATAAAGGTTAAATAAAAAAAATATTTTAAAAAGTGGCCAAGTTACAGTTTTGTATTAAATCTGTTTGAAAATATATGGCAAGACTTGAACATTTCTGTCTAGTCATGATCCCCAACACCTTGACAGCTTGAATAATTTTTAAAAGAAACATTACAAGTAAATATATTTTAATCACAGTTTGACACAAAATGTGAAGAAAAAAAACAAGGGGGGGGGGGGTGAATACTTATTATAGGTTGTGTATATGAATGGAATTTGGACACTAGAGAGTTTTAGTCACATGCACAGGGTTGCAGGGTACAGTGAAACTATAAAGTTTTGAGCTCCAACAGTGCAGGTCAAGTCTGGGGGGGAGGAGGAGCAAGTAGCTGACTAGTGGTGGTTATTCAGCACAATAAATGTCCATTAGGTGGGGGCAGGGCCTGTTGAGGTGGGGGATGTACATAGGGGGAGCAGCAAGGGGTGGGAATGGTGACAGGGGGAGCCGGTGGGGGCTATTCAGCAGCCTCACGGTCTCGGGTATAAGATATTGGATCGTCTTTCAGTTTTTGCCATGATGCTCCTATACTGCCTGCGCCTGAGCGATGGAAGCGGGGAGAACAGTCTGCAGGGTCTCTGATGATCTTCTTTGCCTTCCTGCGACACGTGGTGTTGTTGGTGTTCTCGAGGGCAGTCAGTATGCACCCAATGGTGTGATTGGCTGAGTGTACCACCCTCAGTAGTTCCTTGTGGTCAGTGGTGGTGGAGTTGTCATACCAGGCTGTGATGCAGCTCAACAGTATGCTCTCAGTGGTTCTCCTGTATGACACTGTGAGGGCCCTTGGGGACAGGATGAATTTCTTCAGGCTGTCATGCATTCTTCACCAAGTGCTAAACTGTTCTACATTGGACCCCTGACCATGCAATAACTTGGGGCATGCACAAAACCAAAGCAAGCAAAATGACTGATGAACAGCACTGCACTTATGCAATGTACGTGTATGAGTCAACTTTATTATTTGAAATTAAGTCATTGTAAGATACTGAACACTGTTTGCCACTTTGCTCATCCACATTCCAACTGCTTCCAATGTCCAGTGGCAGGTGCATCCATAGAATGGGTCCAATGTGCATTGAATTCAGTGCAACATTGAAGAGATGTGTACAGCTGTTCCTCTTGCTACACATTGCACTGTCCTGGTTTAAATAAGAGGTTGAGTCTTTCCCATTGAGTGCTTTGATAATAAAACATAGTAGGTAGCTTTATAAACATGATTAAAACCAATAAATGTAATGTCTGTCAAAGGTTGAAGTCTCGGTTTGATATGTCGTTAGCTAGCTAGAGGAAACAGAAGCGTCAATATAGCGGAAGTGGTACTGCCCTGAACGATTCTAGGAGCGAGACGGAGGACGGAGGTTGCATCTCTCAGAGAAAAAAAACAGGAATTAGAGCCGTAAATATTGTGAGTTTGTATAAACGGGGACCTGATGAAAGTGCATTTATGTGATAGGTCTTTATTTATTGTGTTCAATATTACACAGTATATTCGTTTCGGTGTAATTATATTCGTTAGCCATCATGCTAGCTCGCTAAATCAGACAGCGCTCCCCTGAAGTGGGCCGAACAAGGACTTGCTAACTGGCAATCATGACACTTTGTTCTTGCAAGCTTGCTGACCTAGGCCATGTACGCAACTGAAAATCGTTAGCTAACTGTAAGATACTCGTTAGAAGCTGGATAACGTTACATCGTAGTACAAAATAACAATTGACTTGTACCTATTTAAATGGTCTTATGAGAAGTAGATAACCCTCAAACATCGTATTTTTCAGCTAGCGAAAGTTAGCTTGCTACTTTCCCGCTAGCCATTATTTGACATATCCTCCACTCTTCTGACGTGCTTAGCTGCTACTAGCTGATCTCTCGACTAACATCCCTACTAGCTATCCGCTAGCAGGCTGAGCACAGGCCTTTGCGGCTAGGTAATAATGTCACAATCTGACCTGCAACGTTAGCGGGATAATTGTGTAGATTGTTGGCAACGCTATATCTAACAATTATTTGTTAGCCTGCTAAGTTAAATTGTTTAACAATAATGGTAACCAAAGTTAGGCCGTTTGAAAAATGCCGTAGCGTTTGTTAGCCAGCTAGTTAGCTACATCAAGCGTTTTACTGCAACGTCGTTAGTTAGCTAAAGCTAGCTAGGCAAATCTCCGCCACCCAGACACCGTTTTATTCATGTAATAACTAAAACGTCAGATAGCAAACCAATATCTAACTATTGAGACTAAATCATATTTAGTGATTTGGAGCGGGTGAAGAGATATTTTATAGGGTCGATTGGTTGTTCTGTCAGAATTGGCTAGCTGGAAGTAACTAGCTAGCTATATAACTCGACGACATGTAACTAGGCAGTTACTTGCGAGACCATTTTCAGGAACACACCAACATGACGAAGTTGTATGGTATCCGGACTCGTAAAACAGCGGCCATGCACCAGTAAAAAAAAATAAAGGCCGAGTGTAAAAAAAAAAATATTTATATATATATTTTAAAAAATCACACACCGGATAGGTGCAGTCATAGTAGACCTTTCGGTTACTGGCAAAACTCTTCTAACCGTTAGGCTAGCTTCCTGTTTTAGCTAGTAGTACGAGCTACATTCAATTGCATTCGTATTTGAATTCATAGTAAATTGCATAATCATGGCCCAAAAGGTAGTATGAAAGTAGGCGATATAATTCTCCCCTAGCCATGAATTTACAAGACTTTCCGAAACTAACCAAGAAGGAACCTACTGCCCCTCTTGCAGGTGTCTCCTCTCAGCAGTTTGAATAAATGCTGTAATTTACCAGTTATAGGACGTAGGTATATTTAATCTCAATAGTCCTTTCCCTCATCTGCACAGACATAAGACAAAAAGAAAAAGTCCCACCTTACTATGTTTCTCTTTCACACAGACTGAAAAATGGACAAGAACGACCTAGTACAAAAGGCTAAGCTCGCTGAGCAGGCAGAGCGCTATGACGACATGGCCGGGGCCATGAAGTCTGTGACGGAGCAGGGCGGGGAACTCTCCAACGAGGAGCGCAACCTGCTGTCAGTGGCCTACAAGAACGTGGTGGGGGCACGCCGCTCATCCTGGCGCGTCATCTCCAGCATCGAGCAGAAGACAGAGGGCAACGAGAAGAAGCAGGCCATGGCCAAGGAGTACCGGGAGAAGATTGAGACCGAGCTGCAGGACATCTGCAATGATGTGCTGGTAAGAATAACTTGTGGTCTACCGTGTGAAAGGGGACTTTTTACATTTCTCGCTAGGCAGATATGCTGAGTTCAACAACAACACATTTCTTTCAGGGACTTCTTGACAAGTACCTAATTGCCAATGCGACTGCAGCTGAGAGCAAGGTTTTCTACCTGAAAATGAAAGGCGACTATTATAGATACCTGTCTGAGGTAGCAGCTGGAGACGCAAAGAAGAGTAAGTAAGCAAGAGTTCATTTAGAGTTACATAAAATGGGACAATGCACCAAATCATATCGTCATGACTCGTGAAACTCCTAATGGATCAGATGTGTGCATAGAGGAATATGTTAAAATATTCTCTATGTGATGAAATGTGCTACCGCACACTAAGTGCATGTTGGAATCATGGCATTGCTCAAACTCATCTCCTTCCTTGTTCCTTTTTAAAGCCACAGTGGATAACTCCCAGCAGGCATACCAGGATGCTTTCGACATAAGCAAGAAGGAGATGCAGCCCACACACCCCATCAGGCTCGGCCTGGCCCTCAACTTCTCTGTGTTCTTCTATGAAATCCTCAACAACCCAGAGAAGGCCTGCACCCTGGCCAAAACGGTGAGAGTGACTTCAAGTGCCAAGTCATGCAGCCTCATCTTTTACCCCCAAGACAATCAATAGGACAGAGCTTCACTCAAAGCATGCAGAGCCATTGTAGCATGTCTTGTCTTGACAGTTTCTGCATTTGTATGAAGGGACCTTGGCTCTATTTGCAAAAAAATTAATTGGATTTAAAATGGCACCTGTGCTACAGTTATTTCTGCATGCCACTATTTACCCACAATGATTAGTGGCAGTGTACATGTGTATAGTTGAGGAATAGCTGTGTACTGGAATAGCAGGTGGCAGTTTTGCATTCTATTCTTAGTGTAATTTACTCTTTACAGGCATTTGATGAAGCCATCGCTGAACTTGACACCTTAAACGAGGATTCCTACAAAGACAGCACCTTGATCATGCAACTACTAAGGGACAACCTGACTGTAAGTTGTGTTTATGTAATCACATTTTTTTGTATAAATAGTAAATGGTTTGATACATCTTCCTCTTGTATTGTCATTTATTCTATAGTAAGTTCATTGATGGTTCCAGTTATATGCGTCTGTTTGTAAATTGCTATGGCAATGTGTTTTTTTCTCGTTAATTCTAACGTGGAAAGTTCCAAATGCAATTTGGGGAATATAATGTATCAAATCTTTACCTCTTTGCAGCTGTGGACATCGGAAAACCAGGGAGACGAGGGAGAGACCGGAGAAGGAGAAAACTAATGGAATTGCACTGTTAATCCACCTACACTCTTAAACACAAACAGCTTATAAACATCCCCTTCCACTCCATCAGCCCCTCCCCCTTCTGTATGACAAGCAGCCTGAATTGTTCCTGACCAACTAGTTTACCCCTCTCAGGTCACTGAGGCGACAGGGTAATGTTCAGTTGTTAGCAGGTTGTCATTTTGTTTGTGAAAATAATGTGGTTGTATTGAGTAGCGAGTCCATGTTTGTGTGCGCGCGTGCTAGATCATATGTCTGTGCGCCTGTGTGTATGACTGTTTGTGTTGGGGGCCGGGGGGTTGTGAATTCTAATCATCCTTCATTTCTTTGTCCTACCTAGCTGGTTAAACATTTTTCATTCTTTTTTTTTTATGGTCATTTTTTTTTAGTGTGATTCGTCATGGTATTTGAAGGTTTTATCTTATGGTTATTAAACTGGCAGTTAATTTTCACCTAACACTGTGATGCTAAGTGTTGCATTTTCTTCCCCACTCCACTATTGCTTGCTTTTGAAGTTCTGACACGCAGTACAATCCTGTATTTAACTAACAGTGCAATTCTGCTGTCTGCTCATACAGAAAGGAGGCAGGCTATATTGTGACACTGGCATCTGGGTGTTTTGCTCTAATCATGATCACAATTTTAACGGTTTGATTAAGGGGCCCCTTCGTTCGCCATGTTAGATTTCCTCCATAAGACATTCCACCAGAATTATATTAGGCATTCTGAAAGGCAGAACTCTTTTTGAACAAATTGTGGATTATTGTCCTAGTGGTGTAACTCACGGTTCAAGATCAAGCGCTGCTTGAACTCGGTACAATGAAAATTTTATGTGCTTAAATGTACCTTGTATTTTGCAAGATTGACTATCATCTTTCTGTAAAACCTACAGTAACCTTTTTCAACGTTAATTGAAAATGTCTTATCACACTGTATCAACCCTGCTTGCAAAATATTCCTCTTAAAGCGGTTGTTTTCTCCAATGTTTCTGTGCCTGGGTTTCTCTCCTGTCTCTTATGGATACTTTGTTTCAGACTGCCAAAAAGTTCAAATTAATCTTAGACCAATCAAGAGTCTTCATTCAATTCTCATGTTTTAGAATCTAAAACGTATGAATCAAGGTTTGTAAAGGTAACGAACGGTATAATGTCATACTTCTGCTTACTTGCCCCTGAACATTACTGCTTTGAAAATGACCCTCAGAAGGAATTGCTGTCCAATTTATCGGGCTTGTTTGACAGTGCAGGTGATTGCTGACAGACTGATCTATGAAGAAACTTGCATCATCAATAAGTTACTTATTATTTATAGATCAGTTTATGCATTCATTATGGTTTTGATCCTCTTGAACACGGCCATTGTGAAGCATCAGATTGGAGGCCCAACCCATACCACAACCCAAGTAAGAAGCAGTGTCACAATACCATGCATCCCACATAGAGTAAGACACGACTACATATGTCAGTCTGTTTTCTTAAAGATGCACCACATACTGAGTATAACATATTTAACTAGGCAAGTCAGTTAAGAATAAATTATTATTTACAATGACAGCCTACTTCATCCAAACCCGGACGATACTGGGCCAATTGTGCGCCGCCCTATGGGACTCCCAATCACAGCCAGATGTGATACAGCCTGGATTTGAACCAGGTACTATAAGTGACGCCTCTTGCACTGAGATGCAGTGCAATAGACCACTCGGGAGTTAAAATCCTCTGAATATATAAAAAGGCAATTGGTGAATGTGGAACAGCCTTTCTTGCTTTGTTTTTACTGAGCAGTATTCTTGTAGATATGTCTTTTAAACCATCCTAGTTTCACTTACTGTACATATTTAGGAAACTGAAAAGTTGTTTAAGGTAAAGGTCATCTTTATTTTAACAATATTTACAAAGTAAATTGTTGTACAATTCCCAAATTATTGAATGTAGATGTAAATCAAAATGTGTGTAGTCAAGTCAGGGCAACCCCACACTCCAGCAAAGTGTGTTTTGCCAATGAAGTACAGGTAACTGCCAAAATAAAGGAAACACCAACATAGTATCTTAATAGGGCTTTGTGCCACCATGAGCCGCCAGAACTTCAATGTGCCTTGGAATACATTCATACACACCCATAGAATTAGTCATTTAATCAAATCTCTATAGTGACACCATTCGGAATTCCATCATTTGGAGTATTGTTGATGGAAAATGCTGTTTCAGGAGCTCCTCCAGAATCTCCCTGCCCATCCTGAGACCCCTCCTTTCAGAGTCACTGAGATCTCTTCTATTCATATTTGCCGAAATAATGGGCCACTGGACATTTTTATGTATGACCCTAAGCATGATGGGATGTTAAATTGATTAATTAACTCAGGAACCACACCTGTGTGGAAGCGTCTGCTTCGTATCCCTCATTTTCTTACGTGTTTTTTATTTTGGCATTTACCTGAATATAAACTGTTTACATCATTGGTTTTAACTCTTCATTTAATTGTTGAAACAAATGTTTGGTCTTTGCAAAGTGCAAATTAACAGTGGTCAATTTCACACTTCGCTAGCCTAGATATATACTTCAAAAGTATGCAAAATTGAGTGGCGGGACGAGTTTTGTTGTTTTTTGAATCCCAGAATGTAGCTTTTCAATAACATGGACTACTTTTTCACGCGGAGGATTAGTCGGGCCGTGTCATTATCATAGTTTATAAATAGGTCATTGAAGAATATTCATGGTCGCGGAGTGAAAAGGCAGGTGTTTCACGGCAATTATCAAATTAAAACAAACATTTTACTAAGTTTTAGGCCAGAACTTTTTAAATTAAAGAATTTGAGTTGTTTCCACCTTGGCCAATTCAATAAGGTAAGACATTCTACAATAATATCTGTATAAATGTATTTTTACTGCAATTTATTTCAATTTCCATTAACGTTAGTGATGCTGGGTTTGATTGGCAATTACTAACTTCTTGGCTAGTAGCTAAAGTAGCTGGCATTGTATGTTAGCAAACACATTGGGTTTCAAACAAATGCCGAACTCTTTGATGGTTTACACTAACGTTAACTTACTGCCTTCTACAACTCAGTAGTCTGTTTCAACTACTAAGCGGCTAAAATAGCTAGCTAACATTTAATGTTAGTTAGCAAGGCTGTGATGTGTCAAGGATAGACCGTACACCTGTTGTAATGATCCAATCTTTTAGGTTTACTTGTTTTAAGACGAGATAATACAAATGTACTGGCATCTAACTAACTAGCGAAGTTAATAGGTCGCTACTTTAGGTAACTGGAGAATCCATGTCAAACCTTTACACTCCCAGTGGTGGCCATGTGAGAGCAGAAATACTCATACTATCATGTTAAATAGCTAAAGTAAACTTTGGTGATCGTCATCGTGAGGTTGTCATTGTTGTGTAACAATAGTGAAGTTTTTATGGAAGGTCAGGTGTTAGTATAGACTCCACAACTAGTTCAGACAGAACTGAGTTGCCCTAAAAACGCCTTGATTGGCCATCCTGATCCTCAACTGGTGAACTCCATTATGTGACCCCTCCCCTCACAGCCACTCAAAGTTTGTTTTATTTATTTGCACCAAAGAAAACAAGCGATAGACAACAATACAGATACTAAATAAATAATGGGTGTAGTTGGAAACCCAAGTGCTTATATGAAAACCACACTACAAACAGACCGTGTGTCTCAAGTGCCAAAGGTCAGATAACCTAACTAGCCTACACACTTTGTAGGCAACTTCATATAATACAGAAGTCAATGAAAACCAGGTGTTTTAATAGGCATATGCTTACTTTGATTTTTACCTTACGCTGATTAAGATGAGATGTTTACATGACTATTTCATACTCTGCCTACTGCCGTAATCAGTTTAATATCGAATTATCACTGCACATGTAAACGTGCTGGCTGTTAGATTTTGTTGTCTGCCAGTTTCACCCCCTCCCTCTATGATCTTCACTATCTCTGTCTGCAGGATGAACAGCAGTGGTCAGTCATACCCATTGGCCTCCCTCTACGTAGGGGATCTGCATCCTGACGTCACAGAGGCTATGCTCTACCAGAAGTTCTCTCCTGCTGGGCCCATCACATCCATCCGTGTCTGCCGTGATGTCATCACTCGCAGGTCCCTAGGATACGCATACATCAACTTCCAGCAACCCGCTGATGGTAATATTATTTTTGTGATCAGATTTTTACTCTGTATCAATCATGGATAAAGTGATAAGCTGATGGCAACTCGCACCATATGAGAGTTCTCTTAATTAGAGCCACTCCAAAGGTCAACTACATTAAAGTAGCTATTTGCTTTGATCAAGGGGATTTCAAGAATAATCCTGCTAATGGATTAATATTCCAATGAATACACAACTTAAATCCTATATTAGGTTATTAATGGACGTGTGTGATTAGCAGATGTCTGATGCTGTATTTCTCTTTATACGTGTCATTTTTTTCCCAGCGGAATGTGCTCTGGATACAATGAACTATGAGGTCCTCAAGGGTAGGCCTATCAGAATAATGTGGTCTCAGCGCGACCCAGGGCTACGGAAGTCAGGAGTTGGAAACATTTTTATCAAGAACATGGACGAGTCCATTGACAACAAGGCCCTGTATGACACATTCTCAGCCTTTGGGAATATTCTGTCTTGCAAGGTAGACATTGCATTCTTGTCTTTGAGTGTTTGGGCATAATTGATCTGTACATCATTTCTAACATGCACTTTTCATTTCAGGTAGTGTGTGATGAGAATGGCTCCAAAGGCTACGGCTTTGTTCACTTTGAAACCCAAGAGGCAGCCAATCGTGCCATTGATACCATGAATGGAATGCTATTGAATGACCGGAAAGTGTGAGTGAACAAATTCCTACCAAGAGCTGTTTATTCTATCTGTAAGGTACCTTTTTTTCTTCCCTATTTTATTTACATTTCTTTCAAACAATATATAAACCACCTTGAATTTAGTGAGATGTAAGTAGGGGAAGTGCAAAGGAAATCTGTAATGGTTAGGGAGGAGGAGGGACTATTGATTTGGTCAACGCTGTATCATTCTCAGACAGTGATGCACGTTTTTGCAGATAACATTTTCATATTCTTTGCTCAGGCTAGAGACAGGTAGTGACTCTGGCATTGCAGACCCAAAGGCCCATTTCCTGGGGGGGAAATGTCAGTTGTCCACGATTAGGTGAGGGAAATGGTAGACCTTTGTTCCTGTCCTGTCCTTTATTCAAATTGTTTTTTTTAAATGTTTGGTCTGTTGACCACAAAGTTGAGACTTGCAAGACTTTCTAAATTAAGCTATGAAAAAGCATAGGCAGCAGATTATCATTCAGCAGTTCAATAATTACAAGTAGTGCTGTTTATCAAGGTGAGAAAATCATTAAGTCTCCACACTGATATTCTGGGATGTGGAGCAGTTTGTTTGATATTTTGTAACAAGACTGATTGTAGTTTTATATTTCTCTTTCTCAACTGTCCCTGGTGACGGGTGTGGTTCAGTTTTGTTGGCCACTTTAAGTCCCATAAGGAGCGACAGGCTGAGTTTGGGGCCAAAGCCATGAAGTTCACCAATGTGTACATCAAGAACTTTGGCGACGACTATAGTGATGAGAAACTCCAGGAGGTCTTCTCTGCATTTGGTAAGAACATCCTGAAAGTAGGACATATGACAAGCTTTGACATTCTATTCCTTTCTTTGGGCACTAGTACAAAGTGGTGGTTGATGTTATAGCTATTTGATTTAAATGAACATTCTGGAACATCCATGCAATCAGATTTTGTTTTGGGTGGATTGGCATGAAAGCTTATGAAATCTGGGCTCCTTCTCTGTTCTTGGACTCCTAGGCAGGACCCTCAGTGTGCGGGTGATGATGGACGAAAGGGGCCGGTCTCGTGGATTTGGCTTTGTAAACTATGAAAACCATGAGGATGCACAAAGGGTCTGTATTTGGGATTTTATGGTAATACTCTAAAGTTGCTCCCATATGTGCCATCTCCTTATCAACCAGCAGGCTGTCATAGTGTGAAATGGGGAACATGACATCTAAAATGTGGCATTTTGAGTTGACTTTGATGGACTGCTTTTAGGCAGTTGAGGAGATGAATGGGAAAGAACTCGTTCCTGGCCGAGTTCTGTATGTGGGCCGTGCTCAGAAGAGGATGGAGCGACAGGGGGAGCTGAAACGCAAGTTTGAGCTGATTAAACAGGAACGTATCCACCGCTATCAGGTACTGTGAGGAAGTGCACACCTGTGGTCTTAAGAAAAATATATTTAATATAATTTATTTTCTTGTTGATTCAGGGGGTCAATTTGTACGTCAAGAACTTGGATGATGGGTTGGATGACGAGAAACTCAGGAAGGAGTTTGCCCCTTATGGCACCATCACCAGTGCCAAGGTAGAAAAATACTCATACTTTTTCATGAGTAGTCATTTCTGCTATCCAATGATGTATCACAAAGGCTGAAAGAATCATGTCTGGATCCGTGTAATATCTCTGCACCTCTTAACGTCATGGTTTTCTCTAACTCTTTCCTCCACTCAGGTGATGACGGACGGGGGCCACAGCAAGGGCTTTGGCTTCGTCTGTTTCTCGTCTCCCGAGGAGGCCACCAAAGCGGTAACTGAGATGAACGGCCGCATTGTGGCCACAAAGCCGCTGTACGTGGCTCTGGCCCAGCGCAAGGAGGAGCGGAAGGCCATCCTCACCAACAAATACATGCAGAGGACCATGCCTGGCCCAGTCATCGACTCCTACCAGCAGGCAGGCTACTACATGTCTGCTGTGCCTCAGGTCTGTAGTACGGTTGATGGGAGTGGGCTGGGCCTGGAAGGGGATGTTTTTATCTGTAAGATATTGTTTTTTTGTAGCCTCCAAGTCGCACTTTCTACAACCCGAACCCTGCGAGCACCATGAGGACATCTCCTCGCTGGGCTGCACAGCCACCCAGACCACAGGGTGAGTCGGAGGCAGATGTTTTTGAGATATTGGAGCTAAAATAAGTATATGACTAAAGCATTTCTGCTACTCTAAAATGTATATTTGTTACACAAATGTGTTTGATGCCCTATTGACATGGCATGTGTTGTGTTGCTGTCAGCACCCTACTCGGGCCAGTTTGTCAGGTCTGCTGTTCCCCGACGCGCCTCCACCCCAATCAGCACCGTCAGACAGGCCTCCACCCAGGCTCCACGCATCATCAACTACACACAGAGGATGGGTAAGGGATACACACTAGCTTACTCAAAACATATACTTGCTGTGATGCAAAAACCGAACAGTAACTAACAGACACCCCCATCTCCAGCTAACATTGGCACACAGACAGCAGGAGGTCGGGCAGGCATGTCTGGTGGTATGGTCCGAGGCACCCAGTATAAATACTCATCAGGGGTGAGGAACTTACAGCAGGTCATCACTATGCCCGCACCGATGGCAGTGCAGCAGGTAATCTCGTAAATTGCATCCTTTCCATGCAATAGCTGTGTAATTTTATTTTACTCGACTGTTCTTTTAGAGGTCCATCCCAGTGGTAATGTGTATTGCATTGTGTTGAATCTTTCCTGCTGTGTTGTAAGGTTGTTACCCAGCAGATTATGGAGCCAGCGGTGCATGTCAGAGGCCAGGAACCCCTCACTGCCTCCATGCTGGCTGCAGCCCCTCTCATGGAGCAGAAACAGCTGCTTGGTATGTAACTGGAATGTTATTGGGGAGTGTTCATGATCTATGATGTTCTGCAGTCAATCCTATATTGGAGAGTGTTGAGATGCCTCACTGGCACTCTCCTCAATCTAATTTGTTCTCTTTCCCTTGGTTTGCAGGTGAGCGATTGTACCCTCTGATCCATGGCTTTCACTCCAACCTGGCTGGTAAAATCACTGGGATGCTGCTGGAGATTGACAACTCTGAGCTGCTGCACATGCTGGAGTCACCCGAGTCCCTGCATTCTAAGGTACGACAAGCTTCCATTCCCTCTGTCCTTTCAGATCAACTTTTACATGCAAAAAGGAAGCCACTTATGATTGTTTGGAGTTTCTTGGTGGTGTGTTATCATGGTCATAGTTGTTGTTATGCTAATCCCATGCGTTCTCTCTTCACTGTTCTCTCCAGGTGGATGAGGCGGTAGCTGTGCTGCAAGCCCACCAGGCCAAGGAAAACTCTCCTAAGAAGTAGAGAACCCTTTCAGGTTAGGTTATAATGAGTTAACAGTAGTTACTCTGCCAAAATTGACCATACTCATGTCATTTGTGACTGTAAAGCAGTTGTTACTGAATTTGGATTTTACATGTATTCCAGGACTCTGCGAAGAAATCGCTGAAGGAGGAAAAAGTTAAAACGAACAAAAAAATAGTAAAATTTTGTAAAGGGGGGAGAAAGGAAGTTTTGTAAATGGCACTTTTGATTCAAATCTGAGAATTTAATTAATGTATATCTATGGGGAAGAAAAGCTGTTTGCAATGGGTTATGTTTATTCTACTTTTTGTTTAAAAAAGAAATGTAAAATAAGAAAATAAAGTCTTGGTGTTTTGTGCATTGAACCTGTATATCACTTCTCATTTGTTGTGCTTCATGGATCTGTGGACTGAAATCTCGTTAAATATTGCTGTTACAGATTAGTGATCAGTTCCAATCCATAGACTATAGTGGAAAGGATTGATGTACTGTAATTCCGTGGCGAAGTGGGATAATGGCCTAATACACCAAGGGGATCTGAGGTGAAAACAAGCTTGAGGCAAGAGGGGGTCATATTTAGAAAGGAATTAGTGCCTGGATGTCCCAAAAACCACATGCTATTAGTGATGGACACAATCAAAATCTTGAGCTGAATTCAAAAGTAATTCACAGTACATTACTGGCCAGTCACCATTTTAATAAGTGTTTTCATAAAGGTCAATACAACATTGCAGAGCAGATTGTTTTAGGTGTGCAGTATAGCAACAATTGGTGTTACGGTACACTTTTTAATTTCTGGCTTCTACTCAAAGGTTTCACCGCTGGATCTGTTTTTCTACAAAGGGACTCCTTAATGAGCTTCTTAAACTCTTGATCTCTGACCATGGATGAGAGGGCTGGGCAAGTGGGGTAACATGTCAGTTGTGATGTAATTGTAGAACAGTATGACAAAGTGGAACTTGGGGAAGAGGCTAATGAATGCATTGTCCATGACCGGAGTGATGTATGACAGTATACAGATTAGCAGCTGCACCCCATGCAGTAGTATAGTCATCTGGGCCTTTCTGGCTGAAACGGGATCTGAGATTGCAGCTTTGGCTGAAAACATCACTGAAGTAGGTGTAGATCATTGTGATCCACACAAAGCACAGGTAAAGGATATTGGCGGCATATTTGGTGTTCTAGTTGTGAACTGAGTCAGACATTCCTATGATAGCACATCCTACCGGTAGAGAAAAATGACAGGCTTGAGGATGAAGGCAATAATGATGACATGAAGACCGGGATGGCCCCTACAACTCAAATACATGTGATAAGCACATAGGTCATGTTCACTGTTCAGATCAGAGGCTGTAAAGGTTGACAGATGGCTACAAAGCATTCAATAGACATGACTGTGAAGTTCAGAGGTGTGTTTCATGAGAAATATATACACGGACAAATTTAGGAAAGGGCATACATAGGTCAAGACAATCAAGAGCACAGTGAAAGACATGATGCTATCATTGATTAGCTCCAGGTACATCCTGTACCTGTGGAAGGTCACGTTGGTGAAGGTGTACAACAGGGTGCCATTGAGGGCCAACAGAACCACTGTTAGGTTCTTGAATAAAGCCTCAATTAAGTCATTGCTGTCATCCCTGTGGCCTCTGGTGCAGAATCACAGCGCAATGATGAACCTGTCACTGCTAATCATCTCTCAGGCACAATAGTACTTGTTTCCAAAACACAAAGGACAATGTATCAAATACTCTGATTTGAAATTAATCAAGAAAAACAAAAGTAACCCATGCCTACTGTTAACCATTCCTATTCCCTGAAAGTGGATACATAGAGCACTGAACATGTGTCCTATTGAATGGATGTTTATGTCTTACCCCTCTGAAGGGGGCTAGAAGGCTTTCTTATAGTCAATGGTGTGGAAAACAGCAATAGCACATAGGATAAATGCATAAGACCATGTACTCACAAGGGTCCCAGTCTAATGTCAAGACCCAAAGTACAGTAAGGGGACCAAAGTTTGGGTGTGAGGTTATGGGTTCATGTTTATTGAAGTCTGAAGTTTCAACAAATCACTGCTGACCTGGGGAGTTCTACACAAACATCTTATCATGGGTTTAGGGGACTCTGACATTTCACATTCTTAGAAGTCTTTTGGGCCTGACTAACAGGTTATTACTAGAATGCATCACTGTCATAAGAAATTCTCTTTAGAGCCTAGTGACAAAGGTCAGGCATTATTTGATGCGAGTTTCATAATTGGCATTAATGGGAGTTAGTGCAGTCTAAAGGGAATGAATAGTGAGTTGGCAAAAAGTGGTCAAGATTATCTGAAGTTCCAAGTACAAAACTTCTCAAACTCTGCCAGTACTTTACTGCTAAATGTATTGAGTTCTCTGTCAGTACCATATCCATGGTGTACCTGTGGGTAGGAATATGTCCACTTGTGAATTGAAGCATTACTGTATATTAAAACTAGAGGTTCCACCGATTAATCGGAATGGATTAATTAGGGCCGATTTCAAGTTTTCATAACAATCGGGAATCTGTATTTTTGGGCGCTGATTTGTTTATACCTTTATTTAACTAGGCAAGTCAGTTAAGAACTCATTCTTATTTTCAATGACGGACTAGGAACGGTGGATTAATTGCCTCGTTCAGGGGCAGAACGACAGATTTTCACCTCATCAGCTCGGGGGATACTAGCTTGCAACTTTACAGTTAACTAGTCCAACGCAATAACGACCTGCCTCTCTCTTGTTGCACTCCACAAGGAGACTGTTGCACGAATGCAGTAAAGCCAAGGTAAATTTCTAGCTAGCATTAAACTTGTCATAAAAAACAATCAATCATAATCACTAGTTAACTACACATGGTTGATGATATTATCTAGCGTGTCCTGCGTTGCATATAATCTGATTGAGCATATAAACATTTAAATATCTGACTGAGCGGTGGTAGGCAGAAGCAGGCTTGTAAACATTCATTGAAACAGCTCTTCATTGTGCTTCAAGCATTGCGCTGTTTATGACTTAAAGCCTATCAACTCCCGAGATGAGGCTGGTGTAACCGAAGTGAAATGGCTAGCTAGTTAGCGCGCGCTAATAGCATTTCAAACGTCACTAGCTCTAGGCTTTCTAGTTGTTGATCCCCTTGTTCTGCATGATTAACGTAGCTTCCATGGTGGCTGTTGTCGTTGTGTTGCTGGTTCGAGCGAGGAGAGCTAATACTGTCACACTGGAAATACTAAAGTGCCTATAAGAACATCTAATAGTCAAAGGTTAATGAAATACAAATGGTATAGAAGGAAATAGTCCTATAATTCCTATAACTTCAACCTAAAACGTCTTACCTTGGAATATTGAAGACTCATGTTAAAAGGAACCACCAGCTTTCATATGTTCTCATGTTATGAGCAAGGAACTGAAACATTAGCTTTCTTACATAGCACATATTTCACTTTTACTTTCTTCTCCAACACTGTTTTTGCTTTATTTAAACCAAATTGAACACGTTTCATTATTTACTTGAGGCTAAATAGATATTGATATATTAAGTTAAAATAAGTGTTCATTCAGTATTGTTGTAATTGTCATTACAAATAAATAAAAATCGACCGATTAATCGGTATCAGCTTTTTTGGTCCTCCAATAATCAGTATCGGCGTTGAAAAAAAATCATAATTGGTCAACCTCTAATTAAAACAGTAATTATTGAAAGGTCTGAGTGTAAACCACAAGACCAGCTGTTGTAAACTAGGATTTTATTACAAACACATATTTCACATCCCCCTTCATTCCAGATGAAACAATCCAATGTCAACAAGACAAAATGCACATCACATTGAACCACCCAAATCACTTATTTTGATAGTAAATTTAAATCAAGAGTTTTTACAAAATCAAGTCTTGATTACAAATGTTAAAAACTTAGTGATCTCAAACACAATGAATACCTTGAAGTTGTTAACAAAAAAATAGATCTGTTTTTGTGTGTTTGTAGGCATTGTTCTTTTCATTTAACACATTAACTGAAAAACTTACTGGGCAAATCAATTTCTAAAGCCGAACTGAATGACAAAACGTACAATGATAAGTGGTAATTGGATGAGGACAGAGCAAACTGCACTTAGAATCAGAGGTTAATTAGGTGGGGTTGTCCCCAAAATGGGTTCTTTTGTGGTCAGTTTCAACTTAAATGTACTTAGTACCCACTTTCCACTGTATAACAACTCCTTATCGCAATGCAGGTTGAAACACACAACGTAATTTGCTCAAGTGCACCAACAGAAATGTGCGGATACAGAACTCAAGCTCAGCCTGATGGCTGTCAGATTGAACAATAAAACAAATATCCTTCAAAACCTTTTGTATTTCTGAATGAAGATTGGGTGGACTGGTGCAGTATTTTGCTACTCTGGTAAATAAGTTCCCAACATATTAGCAAACATTATGTACATTTTGAAGCCCACAGGCGTTGCAACATCTACTCCATGCATGGCAGACTTATCGCCGCGAAGGCATCAGTAGCTGGGTGGCCGTTACTGAATCAGGGAAAAGGTTATGGTAGGTTGGGAGGGGTACGTACGCCGCAGTGATCATTTTACCTATGGAGAAAAGAAAAAAAACTTGCATCATTACTTGTCTAACACATGAACAAGTTATTTATGAATGTAGAAAGCAGATTTCTAAAAAAAAACATTCTAGCTAGAGATAAAAAATGTTAATAAATCAGCAGCACAACTCACTTGAACCTAAAATAAAAGAAAGTAGGAAGATTTGAGAAGCATTTAGCCTATAGAAATCCCTGATCACACTTGTAGGCGATGTTGGCTAACTAAGCTCATGCGTAGAAAGAGACAACGTGTTTAACGGTGGTCTCGTGCCAAACTGCATGTGCAGGCCGTCAAATCAAAGGTCAATATAAAAGTTGTTTTTGTCTAAAATGTGTCAGTTTGTCACTTTTACAAGGTTGGAGTAATAACATGTTCAACTACTTGAGACATTTGCTCGAATCTAGGTTGTGCCTTCACATTTCTATTAAATTATCAGCTAAGAAATTTGGCAAGCGTTCAAGGTAGTCTTGCAATGCTGTGCCTCTGGGTTTAGAAACTCTGTGCTAACATGGTACAGTTTTGTTTTAATTACTTCCCATTATTCCATGCCACAAACATAACTGATATAAATGCAAGGCATGTAAATATCAAATGACCCTATAGAATGCATTGGTACAAGGATACACACCTGCAAACCACCGTCCATGTAGGGCATTTACTGCAGCCATCGCTGTTGGGATAGTGGGGCATTTTACATACACGTTGCCCTATAAGAGAAAGGAAGCGGTAAGATAAGGGCAATAAAACATCTATCGATCTGCAACATTGCCCAAGTACCTCAAATCCACAGAGTTGAGCGCAGACTAGAGCTTTTCTTTAGCTTTTTATTTTTAAATGAACCTCAGACTTGCTATGCAGTCAATACTTTCAAAATGTAAATTCTTACACCCTTACCGTGTACCCATGTTTGGCTTCGGTTGTTGCGTGCCTTTGTTTGCTGAAATCAAATACAACTGACTCTTTCCTCATTGCTAAGATGGCAACTTAGCACATGTGCCAATTGAATCTCAACAAGGAAACACTGGCTGTATTTCATTAATGTTTTATTAAAAAGTATGGATTTCAGTAAACAAAGACCCGCAACAGAGTACAAACATGGGTACATGGCTTAACATTTTGAAATAACTGCATAGAGACTTGGGTTCATAATTTTTTTTTTTTTTTTAAATAGTCTGCACTTGGCAATCTGCAACAGACAATTTGATGGACGCAAGGCTGTAATTGATCTTGAAATTAACGTAACATTCTAAATGTTACCATTATATAAAACATGCAGCACCTAATTTTTGGGGGGCAAAGTGCATAATTTGCTGGACCAGTTTAGAACTATCCACCTCTATAGTGCATTTTAAAAGGGTCTTACCTGAGGTGAGTTCTTGTCGACATATATATGGACAATTCCACCATGTTTGTTGCACTCCTCCATGACGTCATCTTGAATCTCGATGTCCCAACCAGGCTCATTTTCCCTGGAAAGAAGGCAGGACGTTTCAACCCCTTCATCACAAACTAATGACTCGCCTAACCCAGCTTCATGAAATGAGAAGTTAAGCCCTTTTGGCTCCCAGAAACAGCCATAATCAATGAGTTGACAGTTATTTAGTATCTCCACAATTGTACCCTAATCTTACATTTGGTGATGCATTTGTGAACCTAGTTCAGTGAATCAAAGCTCTAAAATAATGGTTTTCTGCCATCATGAAATGAAAAGGGGAAAGTAGTGTCTTACGACTGTGGGCTGAACATGTTGGACAGCTGTAGGCAGTGTGTAGCCAGTGGTTGAGTTGGGAGGTTCATGGCCTGGTTCATGCTTGGACCCAGGTTCATGGCAGGGTTGGCGACAGCTGTAAAAGGAGATGACAGCATCATTAACAGAGGTCCTTCTGACCAGGGGGTCAAGTGCAGTTGAATTCCTGTCTGTTGAATTGACCATCAGCTCCTGAACAAACTGTAATTGACCCCAACCCTGCATCTGACTTAATCATCAGGTTGACTTAGTAATTTTGATTACCACCCCCCTTTAAACAAGCAACCAATGAATACATGTAAAAGTACAGGACTGGTCTTTCTTCCATGTTGTTTCAATGTACTGTTGGACAAAATGTAGTTACACACAAGAAAACCAGAGAAGATGTATAGAGAGCTTGAGAATCTTATTTGGCTTAAACAAGAAAAGCATTTATATGCATACTGTGAATTCAGTATGCATGACAGCAATGATTTCAGACCACAACAAGAAAAAAGGACCATGGGAGATTTCACTCTGGTTTGAAACATGAGAACTTGAAAGGATTTATTTTAGATGAGCATTAAATTGTGTGCAGATTTGATAAATTGTGCACTCCAATCTTTCACATTCACCTTCAGGGGGTGGGTTCAGCCTGGCTTGTATGTCTAAAATATTAGAAGAAGAGAAGTTAAAAACTTGCACTTAGGCTGGAAAGGGGAAATTATTTAGGTTGTGAGGATGGAAAGATGCACAATAGACGAAGAGCATAGCCAAGACCATTTACTTACTACACTGCAGTGCACATCATACCATTAGACCTAGTTGCTACAGGTGGACATCCATAGCATAAGGCAAACACAGAGAAGCTAAGGTTCTCCGGTTTCTGCATGTTAGTTCAATATCAGCATTCCATCTAACATTATAGTGTTTCAGCAAGTTGTAAGTGTCCATTCACTTAGTAAGATAAATTGCTGGCTTTGGCAAGACAAAACACACAGGTTGACTTGAATGATGCCAACTCATTATAAGTTTCCCACCAGTTGCCCATTATATTCAATGTGCTCTTTTCACGCAGTGTCATAGTGAGGGAAGAAAACATCTTTCAGATAGAGTACGTCTCAGATGTCTTTCACCAAAAGCTGACAACATGGCAGGTTGTTGCAGGGATGTGGTCAGAAGCGATGAACATACCACATAAAGGAGTATTGGTGGCAATGGCAGATTGGCATTTAGTGTTCACGTGTGGATCCATTAGATAAATGTGGAAGAGATCATTAAAAGATAAATGATAGTGAGAAAGGATGAGAAGTCTTATGGTGGTACATTTGAGATGATCAAATACTGGTGGTCACAGAAGCAGTTTATTTGAACCCACGCAGTCTCCAGATCATTTGAACCCACGCAGTCTCCAGATCATTTGAACCCACGCAGTCTCCAGATCATTTGAACCCACGCAGTCTCCAGATCATTTGAACCCACGCAGTCTCCAGATCATTTGAACCCACGCAGTCTCCAGATCATTTGAACCCACGCAGTCTCCAGATCATTTGAACCCACGCAGTCTCCAGATCATTTGAACCCACGCAGTCTCCAGATCATTTGAACCCACGCAGTCTCCAGATCATTTGAACCCACGCAGTCTCCAGATCATTTGAACCCACGTCTCCAGTCTCCAGATCATTTGAACCCACGCAGTCTCCAGATCATTTGAACCCACGCAGTCTCCAGATCATTTGAACCCACGCAGTCTCCAGATCATTTGAACCCACGCAGTCTCCAGATCATTTGAACCCACGCAGTCTCCAGATCATTTGAACCCACGCAGTCTCCAGATCATTTGAACCCACGCAGTCTCCAGATCATTTGAACCCACGCAGTCTCCAGATCATTTGAACCCACTTTGCATTCATCGTTCACTGGAAACCATCCTGCCAATGGAGGTCTGACATCTCTCGTTTGCTATGTACCTCTAGAATTAGTTATGATCAACAGCCAAAGCAAACTTAGTACATTTCACATTAGCATGAGGTATCAATAAAGCTTAAAATTCAAAATCACAGGTTTTGAACTTTTCTCCTTTGAGGAGAGGCATGTCTGCCGTGTCTTAAGAAGAGGCCAGTGAGTAGTTCATTCCACAATATGTAGTGTGACATGTTACATACAGTATAGATCATGTGACTACCTGTACCAGCTGCCATGTTGCCGAAGTGGATTGAAGAGGAGTGCATGGAACCACTCATCTGTAGAGCCTGTTGTGCAGCTGGAGGAATCTGAAGACCAGTACCTGAGGGAAACAAGTATTCATTAGCATCAAGTCTGTTCAATGCTATTTAAAACAACTTGAGCACACATACTGGAGTGATTAGAGGTCAACTGGGATAACAACACCTTGGTTGATAAAATAGGTTTTACATTTCATCACAACAGGTGGAGATATTGAATACTAAGCTAAACTTTTACTAACTGCTGACAAATAAACCCAATGGCAATTTTGAGCACAAAAGAAACTACATTCACTCAAAAACATCAGCTAATAGCTCACCCTCTGCCAGCCGGGCCATGAGCTGCAGGCGCCCAGTGGTGCCCAGGTCAATGCCCGTCCTCTCCAGCTCATCGTTGTCCAGGAAGGAGCTGGCGGTGGAGGAGTCGGTGCGTTCTGTCACGTTACCAACCTTCATGGGCCGTCCGGCCAGCTCAAAGCCATTCAGCTGCTCCAATGCTTTCTTAGCGCACTCTGCATCTGCAAACTACAATTAAACAAGGGCATCCAGTAAGAAATTCGCTAAATAACATGGCACACACACACACTTCTGGAATCAGGAACTTACTGAGATGAAACCATATCCTTTGGATCGTGCAGTTTCACTGTCCATCATCAGCTGTATGCTCTCAATCTGTTAAGGAAAACAACATCCAGTTAGATACAACAGAGTTAGTGGAAAATTGAGGTTAACTTTTAATGGCTGCAGGGGCAGTATTGAGTAGCTTGGATGAAAGGTGCCCATATCAAACGGCCTCCTCCTCAGTCATAGTTGCTAATATTAGCATATTATTAGTAGTATTGGATAGAAAACACTGAAGTTTCTAAAACTGGTTGAATGATGTCTGTGAGTATAACATAACTCATATTGGCAGGCAAAATCCTGAGTTGAAATAAAAAAATCTGAGCGTATTCACCAGAGCCCCCAATGAAATCCCCTTGAGATATAAATGATGTTGCACTGCCTAGGGGTTCCACTAGATGTCAACCATCAATAGAAACTATAATGAGGCTTCTGTTGTTGGAGTGAATGAGAGCAGAATATCAGATGTCCATCAAGCAGCCATTTTGTGACCTCACTTTTTCCTCATGGAAGTCACTTGCATTCCATTGCTCACGAAGACAAGAAAGAATTTGATTTTGATTTTGATTTGAAGAATACTCCAGTTGGAACTTTATTGAAGCTATATGTTAAAAAAAACATCCTAATGATTGATTCTGTACTTAGTTTGAAATGTTTCTTCGACCGGTGATATCACCTTTTGAAGTTTTTGTCCAATATAACGCTGACCAGAATTAGCATTTGGATATATATACTAAACGCTCGAACAAAAGAAGGTATTTGGACATAAATAACGGACATTTTCGAACAAAACAAACATTTGTGGACCTGGGATTCCTGGAGTGCTTTCTGATGTAGATCAAAGGTAAAGGAATATTTATCATGTAATTTCTTGTTTATATTGACGCCATCTTTGAGGCTGTGGTGTTTTTAAATTGAGCGCAGTCTCAGATTATTGTATGCATTTCTTTTTCCTTAATGTTTTTAAAAATCTGACACAGCGGTTGCATTAAGGAGTGGTATATCTATAATTCCATGTGTATAACTATATTATCATCTACATTTATGATGAGTATTTTTGTTGAATGATGTGGCTATGCAAAATCACTTGATATTTTTGGAACTAGTGAATCTAACGCGCCAATGTAAACTCAGATTTTTTAAATATGAACTTTATCAAACAAAACATGCATGTATTGTGTAACATGACGTCCTATGAGTGTCATCCGATGAAGATAATTCAAAGTTAGTGATTAATTTTATGTTTATTTCTGTTTTTTTGTGAAGGCTATATTTTGCTGGAAAATGGCTGTGCTTATTGTGGTTTGGTGGAGATCTAACATAATAGTTTGTAGTGCTTTCGCTGAAAAGCCTATTTGTAATCGACACTTTGGTGGGATTAACAATGAGAATAGCTTTAAAATGATATAAGACACTTGTATGTTTGAGGAATTGTAATTATGAGATTTCTGTGGTTTGAATTTTGGCGCCCTCTATTTTCACTGGTAGTTGTCATATCGATCCCTGTATCGGGATTGCAGCCATAACAGGTTTAACATACATGACAAGTAATGGGGTTTCCTCCTTACCCTTCCGAAAGGCTCAAAGATGCCTCGCAGCATGTCCTCTGTGATGTTGAAGTGCAGAGAGCCCACGTACAGCCGCATGGGGCCAGCATTACCCTTCTGAAGGTTGTTGGCCATTGCTGCTGCTCTGTTCTTCTCAGCCTGCACACACACAAAAATGGTGAGTCTATGCCATCTGCCAAGTTAGTTGTGAAAGGTGACATCACATTTACTAATTCCATCATTTCTAAAAATGTTATGGTTAAATCAACTACCTGAGAGGCCTGGACAATGATGGGCACTCCAAGAAGTCTCTGTCCAGTCAAGCCAATGGCCAATGGGACCCGGAATTCGCCTCCAGAAACTCTATGTAGGCGATGCCCTTTGACCTCCTGGAGTTTCTATCGGAGATCATCCTCACGTCTCTCACCTACAGGGGATAAAATAGCAATAGTGTGTCAGGAGTGAGCACCTTCCTATTGACCATTAGCTAAATGCTTTGTCAAAATAAAGTCTTGATCTTGACATATTTCAGGCTTCTACTTTAAAATGTGTGTAAACTGTGAATACTGACTTTCCCCACAGCAGAGAAGAAGTCCTCTAGATCTCGTGGTCGGATTCTGGCTGCCAGCTGCATACAGAACACAGTACGGGCATCCCTCTCCTCTGGGGTCAGGTTGTCAATTGGTTGCCTTGAAAAAGAAAACAGAAAAACACGTTTTTGATGGACAGTGAGAAAAGAATTCCAGTTCACAAAACTGATCTGAAACCACGAGAGCTTCTAACTAGACAATCCAGCTGTGTATCTCACCTTACTGGACTCTTGTCTTTCTTGAAGGGACTACGACTTCTTGAGCGCCTACGACTGAAAAAAAAAGTAACAATCACAAGAGTTAGTTCCAAGACTAACAGACTTTACATTAATACTTTAATGACAAGACAGCCAACCACCAACACGTCATATCACAAAGAATTTAACCATAAAAACCTTAGTTTGTTGGCATGTGGTGGGCCAATCTTCCCTCCTGGACCACCGTTAAATTTCGGCCCCAAACTAGGGGTGTAAAACAAGGTTCAGCTCAGTATGTATGCCTACTACTGATGAAGATTATATTTCAAACTGTGTTGGTTTTTAATAAGTGTTAAGTGTATAATATGTGTTAAGTGTATATTCAATTACCAATGACCTCAACGGAGTAGGTTAATATGCCTAAGAGTACAATTCATGCCTATGTGTTCGGCATTAAGTTTCAGGGACACACTGACTATCTGTGGAGGAAACGTCTCCAGCAGCATAGTAGGAATGATGAACACTTTCTCATTCATAAAGGCGACGGTCAAAATGGGCCCTACAACAGCCTCCACCCCCACTTGGGCCTACTTTGTGTACTCTACTTCTCTTGAAACACAAAGGCTAATCAGCCCAGTCACATGACACTCAGCTGAAAGAGGAAGAAAGGAGTAGTAAACAGGGTTGACCTGAGGACAAAACCAGGGCTACAGCATTATTTATCCACCTCATGCCTGAACTTCCACATAGAAGTCAACCACCATACCCCAGATGTTTTTTTACTATACCGCTGTCAAATACAAAATCCTGTTTCATTTCATCATCAACATTTTTACTGTCAGCTTCCAAAAGGGGGAAAAATAAATTACCCACAATGAAATGATAAAGAAGACTATTCCCCACCAAAACGTGGGAACTAGACAACTCAGATAAGGGATGCCAAAATTGGAAGATCTCTATACATACAAGGGGCTGCGGCGTCCTCTGTAGCGCCCGGCACGCTCCCTGCTATGGGAGCCGCTGCGGCGGCGCTCCTTACTGCGGCTGCGTTTCTTCTCCCGACTCTTGCTCCTCTTCCTGTCCCGGCTCTTCTTCCTGTCTTTGCTCTTGCTTCTGCGCTTGTCAGAGCTCGGGCTCCGACTACTCCTACTGTGGCTCCTCTTTTTCCTGGAACACAAGTTGAGATTGTCAGAGTGCAAGTCACTGAATCAAATAATACAGTTAACAGATACTTGAAACAACATCTTCCGTCCATTACTGATGTAGTTTTGTAATGGTTACATGATTAAAACCTGATTAAAACTGTAGATAGAAAACTGACCAGATAATGTGAAGACGGTTTAGCAAATAGCACAAGTTTAAAACTCAGTACTTACTTCTTACTACTGCGCTCCTCATGTCCATTAGCGCTAGAGGACTTGATCTCATCCTAAGCAGGGTCGATAGAAGAACATCATGAGGACGTAGAGGAAACATTGCAAGTCGTCAGGGGTAAGGGGAGGGAACAAGAAAATACAGAATATATTCATTTAGTAAAAATACTGTTAACATTACTGATATGTTTGGAGAAGTATCTAAGGTGGTCCATCTACAGCCCCTGTAGAGTTCCACCCCCACCCACTGTTATAACTACATACTGTACAGTACTCAATCCAACCAAAAGTCAAGGTGTATGGGGAAAGTATCTAACATTTTGGCATGCTACAGTAAGCCATGGTAACAGTTTGGTCATCTCAACCCCACCCCTCCTGCTTTGTCGTACCAATACCACTATCTGTTCCTAAGCCCACTGAGGCCATGCTTGGCCCACAGCCACTAAAAGAGATCCTGTGGTTGGTGCCAGTCCAGTGATCTTCACCCATTTTCCTTCTTGGAATGTAAGAGTTCGATGCCACCTCTGTCACACATCTCGCCCTGAAGCAAACAGGGATTCACACTGCTTAGTAATATGGACTCCCAAGAAAAACTGAAAAAAAAAATCCACTAGTTCAGCCTCATGTTAAATTACCTATGTTTTTTCTTTTAGTGCCGGCTGAATGGAGGTGATCCATTTTGGCTTGTATTTCATGAGGGGAAAACTATTCTTATTGGTGAAATCAATAACTAAATGTATCATGGAAATGAAATCTTGAAATGAAAATCTTAAGTAAATTCTAATAAGAAAATAAACTTTGAATATTACTGGTGTTAAAAGGCATGCAAAGTCAAGATGCTGATTTACGAATCGGAATCAATAGACTTGGGCATGGAGACAGTATTCATATTTCAAAGTTATCAATAGCTTACTCTGTTGACCTCTGCAAAATCATGACTACACATTTAAGCCATATCAATGATTTGTAAAACAACGTATACTATGAGTCAGTAGACTAATCTACGAAAAGACATGTAAGGGTAAAAGTACTAACACACGTAAGGTCTATTTCAGGTCCGACTTAGTTGACAACGATGCATAACAAATGTCAATGCATATAAATAGAATATGTGCCAGAACTACTGGTATCACGGTCAATCTAACAGGTGTAAACATGGTGGAACAATGCCGTTAGTTACCATGTCAACAGAAATTTTAAATACTGTCTCCTTTGCATGTGAGGTAAAATGCGCTGATTATCATCCATTTGCATTCACCTTGTTGCAACCGAACAGGTGATAGGATGTTCTAAGATGAGGCTCTTTTTGTCCTAGGGGGATCACAGTACATCAATACATTGCGCAATTACTACCTTACTTTTTTCACAGTTCACACTGGAATCAAAGGTGAATTCATGGGAGTAGAGGTGAGATATCATTAGGCAAGTCTACAAAGAAAGATAGATGGGCGTTTATTGAGAATTTTGGATTATGTCTGACTGCATCACACACCACATTCATACATTGAGAGGCACACACAATCATTTAACTATCAATAATAGCGAACTTATACATCTCTGAGCAGCAAGATGATACTAGATCAGCAAATAGTGAATGCACAAAAAAACATACAAGCCTGGCAATTCTACCCACCTTTCTGTATGGAGCCTCTAGCATAGCCTCAATGTCAAAATCGTCTGCCATGGTCTCCTGCAAGAGAAAACAAGATACAATCAATTCATGTTTAGTCATAAGTTAAAAACATTACATTCATATAGAATTCGTTAGGTATACTGCGGCCACAGAATATAACGTTAGTTGGCAATGTATTATATTATTATTATTATATTAATGTAGCTAACGTTAGTTAGAAAAACTGTTAGCTAGCTACCAGTAGCTAGTTGAATGTTCTAACTACATTTTAGCTGGGCAGCTAACTAGCTAGCTAAATAGTTCCCAGCTGACAACAGAGCATCAACTGTGGAACATTCCAATGCATTTGACCAACACTCCTACACGTTAGGCTGCAGCTTACAGCTAGCTAATGTTAGCTAGACTAGTTATAGCTAGCTACATACAGTAGCTGATTAAGAACTATAGCTAAGACATTTAGTTAGCAAGATGTTTACTCGTAACGTAACTGGCGTTAACTAACTAGCCAATGTTCGTTTACTACTATCTGAGGAAGATGTGCAATGGTAATTTACCGCAGGGATTTGTCCCACCGTCCCGTCTGCTTCTTTTTCTGTGACCAGAAAATGAATAGTTACCTAGCTAGCAAGCTAACCAATCAGCCAGTGAGCTAGCCTGCGAACTACCGTTGCCTCCTTCTAAAATAGGCCCAATTTGACCTCGGATTCGCCTGCTGCTGTTCCTGCCAACAACAGATTCAAAATAATCGCTCCAGAAAATGCTCTCTCTCTAGACTACGTATTACCAACGAAATTATCAGTAACAGCCCGTAAAGTATTTAGCTTTATATTAGTTCTTTCCCCGTTCAAGCGTTTGAAGTTGTTTCACAAAACAACTTCCTTTGCCTCTCTAAAATGGCGCTCTGCACTCAAGCCTCGAGGAAGGCGGGGTTGTTTGTCCTAGCTATCTAGAAAGGCGACTCCACCGCCTCTCTCTTCTCAATATGGTACTTTACCGCCACCTACCGGAAAATTAGATCAAATCACCCAAAATGTGAAAAACAAATGCCTCCTAGGACTGCATTACCTCCCCTGCACAGATATGATCATAGAACAGAGCTATGTAGCCAACCTTTTATTTATTGAGGTTTTTTTTTGTGGTGAATAAACATGTCTGGCTCTTTACGACTGTAATTTGGCTTGTTTGATGTCAGGAAATAAATTCACAAGATCAGGAGAATTTCCTAACCAGGAAAAATATTAGTCCCGAGCTAAGAGTTTTGCACTCAAGGCCTCTTTGCATGCTAAAGGGTCACCTTAGTTGCATAAAAGCTTACTGCATGTTGGCCATCAGACTTTGTGACCCTTTAAGGAGCTGTAAAATACCTTTCACCACTCCACTAAACATGATCTAAATCTGAGTATACACAATAAAACATTGCAAGGAGGACTGCAGGAACAGTGTAAAGCAATAGTGGGATTGTAAAATGAGAGCTCCTTTATTAATAGAGTCATCAAATTAGTGTCAATATTCTGTATTATGTGGATGTGTCAATATTCTGTATTATGTTAATTTACATTGTATGAATGATATAATCATGTGGTTTGAGTGCCCACATTTGCAATTTTTTGCGAACCGCAAAATTGTATTCATTCTCAGGTCATTTGACATAAAATTACCAATGTTGTACCACACTTGAAAACAAAAGCCCTCTGACCTCAATACATTTAACAGTCAGGTGTGTGAGGCTACTGTAGTCAGTATGAGATGACGCACTTTTACAAACCACTAAAATAGACAAATGGATTTCATTAAGCAGCGAGACATAGACTTGCATACTAAAACATCTTAAAATAAGTACAAATAAAAACCCAATGGTTAATTTGGTTACAAAACCAAGTTTGTGTCCATAAAACCTCTCATGTGGGAATGTAAAATAAAAAAGTGCAAGAAAGAGAAATGGATCACAGAGTACATTAACCACGAATGAGGATTTATTATATTGCTAAACTGCATGATTATCTAATCAATTTAAATGTTTTACCGTCATTCAGCATTAAACTTATTTATACAACTAAATGCATAGCTAGCACCCTATGATGCTGTCGAATCATCAGTTTTGATTTGACCATTTAGGGCCATCAGACAATCATAATGAGGCGGAACATTGAAAAATAGCTCATCATCAAAGCAGAGGTCATCTGAGGGTGATGCAAGATACGGCAGCTTCAACACAAAGCCTGTCAATATGCCCCCTAGTGTTGCCACTCCCATAGTGGAGAACACAGCTGCCATCTGGTAGAGGGCCTGTTCCCTGGCACTGCGCCCCAGACCTGGCTGCAGACCAGGGATCAACTCCTGGAGCTCTAGAAGCTTAGGATCTCCTTCCATAGGTGCCCTGTGGCTAAAGATCTCATACATGCTGGGTCCATACACCTCCTCAGTGGCTGTCAGGATGGCACATATCCCTGCGGCACAGGATATGAGTCCTGTGAGGCCATGCAGGTTGTGGATACCACACTGGTCCTGGATCCGGAGGTGGCGGGCCAGGAAGGGGCTGAGGTACTTGTATCCCAGCATGCAGGCGATGCAGCCCATCACACCCAGTGCGTACGCAGCCGCAGGAGAGATCATCATGTCCACCGACGCCCCCACTGTCACCCCGCCCGCCAGGGTCACGTTCTGGATGTCGGCCATTGTAATCTTGCCATTCTTGTTGAGCATGGCAGAGAGGGCGAAGGCGGTGAGGGTGGAGGAGCTGAGGCCTATGAAGGTGTGCAGGATGGCCCTGTGCTGGTCGTCTCCCTTCAGGGTTAGAGCCGAGTTAAAGGAGGGCCAGAACACCCAGAGGAACAGGGTGCCCATAACTGACAGGATGTCTGACTGGTAGCTGGTGTTCTCCTTGGCGTGACCCTCGTTCAGACGTGGCCTGTACAGGACAAATGTTGCACCCAGGCCGAAATAGCAGGCAAACAGGTGGATGAGGATCGATCCCCCTGCATCGTTGATCCTCAGGTACTTGAGCACGGCCCATTCATTGACTGAGAACACTGGGACCTCCAGCAGGGCCATGACTAGGAGCTGCACTGGGCTGGTCTTTCCCAGGACAGCCCCGAAGGAAATGAGCACCACGGCACAGGCAAACTCAGCATTGATCAGGTTGATGACCCCCAGGTGGATCTTCCCAGCATGGCTGAACTGGAAGTAGCCCTGTACCAGGATGGCCCACTGGATGGCGAAGGTGGCCGTCAGGAAATTGAAGACCATTCCACTGAAGCCGTAGAGACGGAAGAAGGCCAGAAGGCACCCAAATCCAATGAATATCATCACCTGAATGTCAGCAAAGTATGGGTAATCTCGGTACAGTGCGTTGTCCATGGGTTTGGTCTCATTGTTCTGCAGTTTAGCATTAGCATCATTGTCATAGGTGACAAAGGCAGTGTAGAGAGATAGGAGGAGAACCTCCAGGACCAGCACCAGGACAGGCAGTCTCACCCTCAGACTGGTGGAATGCTTTTTCATGTTGAGAGCTTTTTCAGACAAATGACCAGAATTGCTTTTCTCTGCCTTTATATCATCTCACCCTCGATAAGAAAGGCCTAGAACATTGCTGGAGTTTTTACTAAGACTGATGTGCATAGACCACACCCCTTTGTAGAGCAATGTTACTACTTGTACTTTGGCCTTTACAATAAACCATCTCCCAGGCATTGTGTGGAAAGCTACTCTGAAATATAGTTTACCAAGTTACCAATTACTTCACACTGGAAAAAGTTGAGCTACATAATGCTACCCTGAAGATAATTATAGTTTGTTTAATTAAAGTTACTCTGAAAAAGCAGTTCACTATATCAAAACTACCTTGTGAAAAACTATAACTAAATCTAAAATGTCATATAATACAAAGTTAAGGAACATGTATGTATTAACACTGTTAATACTGTATCAAACAGTATAGTGAGATCTGTGTGACAGACACAATGTGAGTGTGTCGGCTAGCCCAGCGGTCATTAACTACTGAAAACACCATCAACATTTGAATGTAGTTAAACTGCCAACAAGCTACTGCAAAATGTAGTTGAATTACATGTTGTGGTACTATTCCCCAACACTACTCCCAGTCAGAATCTGTTTCGCAATTTTACAACACAGCGCAACCTTCAATAAAATTATATAATGAGCACAGATGGTATACACCTGACTTCAGGATGATCATTGTAAATGAGTGTGTCACAGGTGTGATGAAAACCCTTGAGTACTGTGCATGCTTCAGCCAATGCGCTCCTAATTGAGTCCCTGCTAATTGATTGATTCAATGAGAACTGTGATTGTCTCCATGTTTTTCCATGCCTGTTTTTAACCCTTGTTTTGGTCGTTTGAGATGTGGCTGTGTTTGGGAGGGAAGCAGCTGTTTCGTTACGAGAAGGATGATGTGACAGATGATGTGATACCCTGAGTTTTAGGTAGTTGTAATGCTTTCCCTCCACCAGCACAGAAACTTGTTTTAATTTGATTTGATTGTAAAATTGTTTTGTGTTCTGGACTCCCATTTTTGTGCAAAGCTAACACTAACTAGTTTATTTATGAGAACTGGCCCTTCCTATGTTCTTCCCCTGAATCCCAAACGTAAAGAACCTTTGTAAACTGGTATAAATATGATTCTGAACTCCCTATGCTCTTGGTGTAAATCTTGGGTTGTGTAGTTGGATCTATGGTATTGAAAGGAGTTTAGCCATCACAGCCCCTCTCAGCCAGGGTGTGATGTGTTTCCACAGAGTACAGCATAACACCCTCATGATCAAAACATGGCATAATCACTTTGTTAAAAAAGATTGAGGACTGTGCATGCATTCTTACTGTGCGTGGCCGCTAAAGGACATTCTCCCCAAAAATATAGCTAGAAGAATGTGAGACATTTTGATGACTGTTTTTCTAGTGCTAAATCTGGAGCAGCGTGAAATTGTTAAATGTAAACAGGAAAATAAAGTATTGATTGAATCCTCAATTCATCAGTCTGAGAGGTTAGCATTATTCATGTATACTGAAAAAAATAAACACAATGTGCAATAATTTCAAAGCTTTTACTCAGTTACAGTTCCTATAAGGAAATTAGTCAATTTAAATTCATTCTCTAGGCCCTAATCTATGGATTTGACATGACTGGAAATAAACATATGCATCTGTTGGTCACAGATACCTTAAAAAAAGGCAGGGATGTGGATCAGAAAACCAGTCAGTATCTGGTGGGACCACCATTTGCCTCATGCAGCACGACACATCTCCTTTGCACAGAGTTGCTCAAGCAGTTGATTGTGGCCTGTGGAATTTCGTCCCACTCCTCTTCAATGCCTGTGTGAAGTTGCTGGATATTGGCGGGAAATGGAACACACTGTCGTACACGTCGATCCAAAGCATCCCAAACATGCTCAATGGGTGACACGTGTGGTGAGTATGCAGGCCATGGAAGAACTGGGACATTTTCACCTTCCAGGAATTGTGTACAGATCCTTGTGACATGGCGCCGTACATGATCATGCTGAAACATGAGATGATGGTGGCGGATGAATGGTACGACAATGGGCCTCAGGATCTCTTCACGGTGTCAGGATTTGGCCAGGGTTGTTCCGGTTTTTGGTCACTAGATGCCCCCATTGTGCTTTTTGACCTTTTGTTTTCCCTTGATCCCCATTATTATTTGCACCTGTGCCTCGTTTCCCCCTGATTGTATTTAAACCCTTAGTTTTCCTCAGTTCTTTGCTCTGTGTTTGTATGTTAGCACCCAGCCCTAGTATTCTGTGAACTCTTGTTGATCCCGGTGGACGCTCTTGTGGAATTCTGTTTTTTGTTCTTGTTTATTTATTTTTGAGTATCTTTTGAGGCTTTTTATGCTATACCTTGTGGATTTACCTTTTTGTCTTGGAGGATTACCTTTGTTCTTGTGGAATTCCTTTTGAGGTTGTGGAGTTACATGTTTTCCTGAAGGACTTCACTTTTACTTCATTAAATACACCGTCTCAAGTACTGCTGTGTCTGCCTCATCTTCTGGGTTCTGCCGACTATTCGTGGCTCAGTTGGTTAAGTGACTGTTTCTCACTCCGGAGACCCGGGTTTGTAACCGGGTCCTGACACACGGTATCTCTGTAAATTCAAATTGTCATTGATAAAATTCAGTTGTGTTTGTAGCTTATGCCTGCCCATATCATAACCCCACCGAAACCGTGGGGCACTCTGTTCACAACATTGACGTCATCAAATCGCTCACCCACATGATGCCATACATGCGGTCTGCGGTTGAGGCCGTTTGGACATACTGCCAAATTCTCTAAAACAATGTTGGAGGCAGCTTATGGTAGAGAAATTAACATTACATTATCTGGCAACAGCTGTGGTGGTCCTTCCTGCAGTCAGCATGCCAATAGCATGCCCCCTCAAAACTTGAGACATCTGTGGCATTGTGTTGTGACAAAATTGCATATTTTATTGGCCTTTTATTGTCCCCAGCACAAGGTACACCGAGAAACTGCAGTCAGTTCAAGACCCTGGCGAGGACAAAGAGCACATGGATGAGCATCCCTGAGATGGTTTCTGACAGTCTGTGCAGAAATTCTTTGGTTGTGCAAACCTAGAGTTCAGCTGTCTGGGTGGATGGTCTCAGACGATCCCGCAGGTGAAGAAGCCTGATGTGGAGGTCCTGGGCTGGCGTGGTTACACGTGGTCTGCGGTTGTGAGGCCGCTTGCACTTACTACCAAATTCTCTAAAACGACACAGGTTATGGTAGAGAAATTAACATTAAATTCTATGGCAACAGCTCTGTTGGACATTCCTGCAGTCAGCATGCCAATTGCACACTTTGAGACATCTGTGGCATTGTGTTGTGAAAAACAGAACATTTTAGAGTGGCCTTATATTGCCCCCAGCACAATGTGCATCTGTGTAATGATCATGCTGTTTAATCAGCAATGCCACACCTGTCAGGTGGATGGATAATCTTGGCAAAGGAGAAATACTCACTAATAGGGATGTAAACAGAATTTGTGCACAACATTTGAAAAAAACTGATTTTGTGTGTATGGAACATTTCTGGGATCTTTAATTTCAGCTCATGACCAATTGGACCAAATCTTTACGTATTGCGTTTTGTTCTGTGTACATTACATGGGTGGAAAGAGTATTGAAATACACTATATATACAAAAGTATGTGGACAACCCTTAACATTAGTGGATTTGGCTATGTCAGCCACACCTGTTGCTGACAGGTTTAAACAATTTAGCACACAGTCATACAATCTCCATAGACACACATTAGCAGTAGAATGGCCTTATTGAAGAGCTCAGTGACTTTCAACGTGGCACCGTTATAGGATGCCACCTACCATCAAGTCAGTTCATCAAATTTCCACCCTGCTAGAGCTGCCCCAGTCAATTGAATGTGCTGTTATTGTGAAATGGAAACATCTAGGAGCAACAACAGCTCAGCCATGAAGTGGTAGGCCACACAAGCTCACAGAATGGGATCGCTGAGTTGGGTGCAATTAGCCAATGAAGAAAAGGAACATTTAAAATGGAGATAGCCTCAATGTCACTGCCCATGCTGTGTCATATACTATAATGGCACAGATGCAAAGATGAGGCCTCTATCTACCTCTATGGCCTGTTAAAACTCATATCGGCCCTCTCCTTGGCTAGAATGTTCCCACCTGATCTCACCTCACCTCCTCCCCGCCTGCCTTCCATCTTTGAGACCCGAAGACATCTATTTCCATTGTTAGAGCTGTCACTTGACTATCTTGTCAATATAATAGACAATCGTTGTATAAAGGCAGGCTGTTCTTTCCTAAGTGTTGTTCAGTGTTTGTGGTGGCATGGGGCGGCCCAAGTCCTTTATTATTTTCCTTTTTTAGGGGTCATCTGACGATCAGTGCTATCCAGGATCCTTGGGACTCCCCTACCCTAAACCCTAACCTTAACCCCTACTCTTACCCTAACCATAACCATGATAACCATGATCTAACCTTAATTCTTACTTTACCGTTAAAAATGTTAACTTCAATGGAGTAGGGATGTCTAGTACTGCATGTTCAATATCCTAGTTTATACTAGTTTGTTATTGATATTGTATAGGCTACTTTATAGTCTGCTAAATGACTTAAATGTAAATGTTATTATTTATGACACTGGTTAATCATGTCTGTGTTATACCTACCCTTTAGTGTCCTCCAAAACCACAACATGATTTCAGAACCTTACCTACCTATCATACCTACCTGCCTTACAAGCAATACCATATCTCCATCCTACCCCTCAATGTGCTCCTGTGTCCTTTTCTAGTTAATAACTACTCTGAACTGGAAACCGTTCTTACAGATGCACCCAAGTGGCAATGTCACTCCTTAACCTAGCTTAAGATACTGTCCACCCTAGTCCTTTTCTTTAGTTACTATAATTACATTTTCTTTCACTTGAGTAATATGTGTGTATTTTTCCTTTATTCAACCAGGCAAGTCAGTTAAGAACAAATTCTTATTTACAATGACGGCCTACACCGAAGAACACTGGGCCAATTGTGCACCGCCTATGGGACACCCAATCACAGCTGGTTGTGATGCAGCCTGGATTTGAACCAAGGTGTCTGTAGCAATGCCCCTAGCACTGAGATGTAGTGTGTGCGCCACTCGAGCAGTCTAAGTACTCGGAGTAAAAGTAATTTAGTTACTTTTGATATAAAAACATTGACCTTGATAATTAGCTAATTCCGCTAAGGTTACCTGAATGTTCTTACACAATCTTTTCCATGCATTAAATTGAAAAGCAAGATGAAATTAATGTAGTACAAACTAAGTTAATTTACTTTATGAGTTGCACCAAAAAACGAACGATTTGTCAAATATACTATTAACATTTGAAAATAACGTAAACATTCAAAGCTATTAAAACGTATTGAGACATGTAAAAATCAATACAAAATAAAGTACATAATTTTTTTGGCCAGACTTCAAAATTCTTCCATAAATAACAGCCAGGCTTCAGAGCCATACGAAACATACTTTATGTATTTCTGAGCACCTCCAAGATTTAGACAGCAATGAAAGTAGGGAGGTTGGTCTAGGAGGATGGATGGGTGTAATCCGTGACTGTCTAGCAATCCAAAGGTTGTGTGTTTGAGTCATGTCGGCATAACTGTAGAATTTTAGCTAACTTTTATTCTAAACTTAACCCAATACATCTAACCTGCTCTGTAAATTCATACAATTTTTATTACAACCATTGTTTTAGTTCTCCTAACCAGTTACGTAAAATTATCCTAACCTTTGTCGTTAATTTCCCTAACCGCCAATGTTAATTCTCCCCGTAATTCTCCTTTGTTGTTACAGCGCAACAAGCAACCTGTTCTCAGAGAAAGATGTATAATACTATACATCCTCCAAGATATATGATAAATTGTCATCCAATTTGTATGCTATAGAGCCCCACAGTGTTATGCAGGTGAAGGAGGACCCAAACGCGACTTAACAGAAACAGAGTTTATTAATGCTCAAACCGAATAACTGAAATCCTCTAGATAGTTGAGGGAAAACAACTGGAGAGCGGCCACAGACTGCAGGTCGCTTCTGGGTAGGCGCAGGCCGTAGTCAACAGAGACACCTGCTCACACGCAGCGTCTGAAGAAGGCACAAAACACGACAGGACAGGGGTGATACACAATCACGGCAAAAAACACGACAGGACAGGGCGAAACGTAATTACAGCATGGAATACAAAACAAGGAACCGACGGAACAGGGACGGAACACAAAGGAATAAATAGGGAGTCTAATCAGGGAAAGGATCGGGAACAGGTGTGGGAATTAAATGATGATTAGGGGAATAGGAACAGCTGGGAGCAGGAACGGAACGACAGAGAGAAGAGAGAGCGAGAGAGGAGAGAGGGAGGGGGAGAGAGAGGGATAGAACCAAACAAGACCAGCAGAGGGAAACGAATAGCATGGGGAGCACAGGGACAAGACATGACAATGAATGACAAACATGACAGTACCCCCACTCACCGAGCGCCCTGGCGCACTCGAGGAGGAATCCTGGCGGCAACGGAGGAAATCATCGATGAGCGAACGGTCCAGCACGTCCCGAGACGGAACCCAACTCCTTCCTCTGTGACCGTAACCCTCCCAATCCACTAGGTATTGTGACCCTGTCCCCGAGAACGCATGTCCATAATTTTATGTACCTTGTAAATAGGTGCGCTCTCGACAAGGACGGGAGGGGGAGGGAAGACGAACGGGGGTGCGAAGAAAGGGCTTAACACAGGAGACATGGAAGACAGGATGGACGCGACGAAGATGTCGCGGAAGAAGCAGTCGCACAGCGACAGGATTGACGACCTGGGAGACACGGAACGGACCAATGAACCGCGGAGTCAACTTACGAGAAGCTGTCGTAAGAGGAAGGTTGCGAGTGGAAAGCCACACTCTGGCCGCAACAATACCTTGGACTCTTAATCCTGCGTTTATTGGCGGCTCTCACCGTCTGTGCCCTGTAACGGCAAAGTGCAGACCTCACCCTCCTCCAGGTGCGCTCACAACGTTGGACAAACGCTTGAGCGGAGGGAACGCTGGACTCGGCAAGCTGGGATGAGAACAGAGGAGGCTGGTAACCCAGACTACTCTGAAACGGAGATAACCCGGTAGCAGACGAAGGAAGCGAATTGTGAGCGTATTCTGCCCAGGGGAGCTGTTCTGCCCAAGACGCAGGGTTCCTGAAAGAAAGGCTGCTAATATGCGACCAATCGTCTGATTGGCCTCTCTGCTTGACCGTTAGACTGGGGATGAAACCCGAAGAGAGACTGACGGACGCACCAATCAAACGACAGAACTCCCTCCAAAACTGTGACGTGAATTGCGGACCTCTGTCTGAAACGGCGTCTAACGGGAGGCCATGAATTCTGAATACATTCTCAACAATGATTTGTGCCGTCCTTAGCGGAAGGAAGTTTAGCGAGGGGAATGAAATGTGCCGCCTTAGAGAACCTATCGACAACCGTCAGAATCACAGTCTTCCCCCGACAAAGACAAAGGCAGACCGGTAATGAAGTCTAAGGCAATGTGAGACCATGGTCGAGAAGGAATGGGAGCGGTCTGAGACGACCGGCAGGAGGAGAGTTACCCGACTTAGTCTGCGCGCAGTCCGAACAGGCAGCCACGAAACGGCGCGTCACGCTCCTGAGTCGGCCACCAAAAGCGCTGGCGAGACGCAAGAGTGCCTCGAACACCGGGATGACCCGCTAACTTGGCAGAGTGAGCCCACTGAAGAACAGCCAGACGAGTGGGAAACAGGAACGAAAAGGAGGTTACTTAGACAAGCGCGGCGACGCAGTGCGTGAGTGCTTGCTTAACCTGTCTTTCAATTCCCCAGACTGTTAACCCGACAACACGCCCATAAGGAAGAATCCCCTCGGGATCAGTAGAAGCCACAGAAGAACTAAACAGACGGGATAAGGCATCAGGCTTGGTGTTCTTGCTACCCGGACGGTAAGAAATCACAAACTCGAAACGAGCGAAAACAACGCCCAACGAGCTTGACGGGCATTAAGTCACCTTGGCAGAACGGATGTACTCAAGGTTCTTATGGTCTGTCCAAACGACAAAAGGAACGGTCGCCCTCCAACCACTGTCGCCATTCGCCTAGGGCTAAGCGGATGGCGAGCAGTTCACGGTTACCCACATCATAGTTGCGCTCAGATGGCGACAGGCGATGAGAAAAATAAGCGCAAGGATGAACTTATCGTCAGACTGGGAGCGCTGGGATAGAATGGCTCCCACGCCTACTTCCTCTGAAGTCAACCTCGACAATGAATTGTCTAGTGACGTCAGAGTAACGAGGATAGAGCGACGTAAAACGCTCTTTTAGAAGATCAAAAGCTCCCTGGGCGGAACCGACCACTTAAAACACGTCTTGACAGAAGTAAGAGCTGTGAGAGGGCAGCAACTTGACCGAAATTACGTAATGAAACGCCGATAGAAATTAGCGAAACCTAAGAAGCGCTGCAACTCGACACGTGACCTTGGAACGGGCCAATCACTGACAGCTTGGACCTTAGCGGAATCCATCTGAATGCCTTCAGCGGAAATAACGGGAACCGAGAAAAGCAACGGAGGAGACATGAAAAGAGCACTCTCAGCCTTTACGTAGAGACAATTTAAAAGGCGCTGTAGAACACGCGAACGTGCTGAACATGAATCTCGAGTGACGGAGAAAAATCAGGATATCGTCAAGATAGACAAAAACAAAAATGTTCAGCATGTCTCTGAACATCATTAACTAATGCCTGAAAACAGCTACGACATTGGCGAGACCGAACGGCAGAACCCGGTACTTCAAAATGCCCTAACGGAGTATTAAACGCCGTTTTCCACTCGTCGCCCTCTGATGCGCACGAGATGGTAAGCGTTAATAAGGTCCAACTTAGTAGCACCTGGCTCCCTGCAGAATCTCGAAGGCTGATGACATAGGGGAAGCGGATAACGATTCTAACCGTTATGTCATTCAGCTCCTCGATAATCCACGCAGGGGCGCAGAGTACCGTCCTTCTTCTTAACAAAAAGAACCCCGCCCCGGCCGGGAGAAGAAGAAGGCACTATGGTACCGCGTCAAGAGACACAGACAACAATCCTCGAGAGCCTTGGCCGCTCGGGAGCCGACAGAGAGTATAGTCTACCTCGAGGAGGCGGGGGTCCCTGGGAAGGAGATCAATACTACAATCATACGACCGTGAGGAGGAAGGGAAAGCATGGCTCGGGACCTACCGGAAGACTATGGCGCAGATCATGATATTCCTCCTGCACTCCTGTCAAATCGCCAGGTTCCTCCTGAGAAGTAGGGAGAGAAGAAACGGGAGGGATGGCAGACATTAAACACTTCACATGACAAGAAACGTTCCAGGATAGGATAGAATTACTAGACCAATTAATAGAAGGATTATGACATACTAGCCAGGGATGACCCAAAACAACAGGTGTAAACGGTGAACGGAAAATCAAAAAAGAAATAGTCTCACTGTGGTTACCAGATACTGTGAGAGTTAAAGGTAGTGTCTCAAATTTGATACTGGGAAGATGACTACCATCTAAGGCAAACATGGGCGTAGGCCTGTCTAACGGTCTGAAAGGAATGTTATGTTTCCGAACCCATGCTTCGTCCATGAAACAACCCTCAGCCCCAGAGTCAATCAAAGCACTGCATGTAGCACCCGAACCGGTCCAGCGTAGATGGACCGACATAGTAGTACAAGATCTAGATGAAGGGACCTGAGTAGTAGCGCTCACCAGTAGCCCTCCGCTTACTGATGGGCTCTGGCCTCTTACTGGACATGAAATAACAAAATGTCCAGCCACTCCGCAATAGAGGCACAGGCGGTTGGTGATCCTCTGTTCCCTCTCCTTATTCGAGATGCGAATCCCTCCCAGCTGCATGGGCTCAGTCTCAAAGCCAGAGGGGGAGATGGTTGCGATGCGGAGCAGGGAAACACCGTTGATGCGAGCTCTCTTCCACGAGCCCGGTGACGAAGATCTACCCGTCGTTCTATGCGGATGGCGAGAGCAATCAAGGAGTCCACATCTGAAGGAACCTCCCGGGAGAGAATCTCATCCTTAACCACTGCGTGGAGTCCCTCCAGAAAACGAGCGAGCAGCGCCGGCTCGTTCCACTCACTAGAGGCAGCAAGAGTGCGAAACTCAATGGAATAATCCGTTATGGACCGTTCACCTTGGCATAAGGAAGCCAGGGCCCTAGAAGCCTCCTCACCAAAAACTGAACGGTCAAAAACCCGAATCATCTCCTCTTTAAAGTTCTGGAATCTGTTAGAGCAATCAGCCCTTGCCTCCCAGATAGCTGTGCCCCATTCTCGAGCCCGGCCAGTAAGGAGTGAAATGACGTAAGCAACCCGAGCTCTCTCTCTAGAGTATGTGTGGGGTTGGAGAGAGAACACAATCTCACACTGCGTGAGAAAGGAGCGGCACTCAGTGGGCTGCCCGGAGTAGCAAGGTGGGTTATTAACCCTGGGTTCAGGAGGCTCGGCAGGCCAGGGAGTAACAGGTGGCACGAGACGTAGACTCTGGAACTGTCCAGAGAGGTCGGAAACCTGAGCGGCCAGGTTCTCCACGGCATGGCGAGCAGCAGACAATTCCTGCTCGTGTCTGCCGAGCATGGCTCCTTGGATCTCGACGGCAGTGTAACGAGCGTCTGAAGTCGCTGGGTCCATTCTTTGGTCGGTTCCTTCTGTTATGCAGGTGAAGGAGGACCCAAACGCGACTTAACAGAAACAGAGTTTATTAATGCTCAAATCCGAATAACTGAAATCCTCTAGATAGTTGAGGGGAAAACAACTGGAGAGCGGCCACAGACTGCAGGTCGCTCGGGTAGGCGCAGGCCGTAGTCAACTGAGACACCTGCTCACACGCAGCGTCTGAAGAAGGCACAAAACACGACAGGACAGGGTGATACACAATCACGGCAAAAACACGACAGGACAGGGCGAAACGCAATTACAGCATGGAATACAAAACAAGGAACCGACGGAACAGGGACGGAACACAAAGGAATAAATAGGGAGTCTAATCAGGGAAAGGATCGGGAACAGGTGTGGGAATTAAATGATGAT